>NC_142829.1:7608843-7918992 GCF_057945365.1 Rhopilema esculentum
AGAGAATTCCAGCACGTCAAACCGAAAACAATGTTGTATATCTTAACAGCAACTGTACAGCAAGGACCATGCTCTTTAAATAAAGTGAAAATGAATAATGGCTGACACACTGTTCCTACCACCAGGTCGATCAGGCTGAGGAACCACAGTAGAACATTCGAGGGCGTGTGCAAAGATCGTGTTCGTAGAAAAGTGATGAAAAAAACGGCATTGCCTATAACGGTAAACAGGGCTGGAATAACGTCAATTGCAAGTATTATCCAAATAGTATCTGCCATACTCATACAAGATGTGATTTCCAAATGTTTGAGGTCTTGGAAACGCCTTCTGAAATTTCACACTGGCAGTAAAACGTAGCACCTCTCACCTCCTTGAAGCGCAATATCGCTCCTTTAAACAATATTGCGGCAGTTTGTACACATTGATCATTCGCAAATATGTGATCCTGAATGTTCGGAAAATCTACTTTTTCCAAACAATTTTATTGAAAATAACTTATAACACAATACCTGCACAGACTTATCGTTGATAAATCAGTCATACAGATTCAGATCTTGCAATCGATAAAGCAGCATCGCTTTTGCGTTTCCTATATTAACTACTACATGAACCCTAAAACTGGAATAAGTCGAAGTCCAGACAATTTATTGGCATAGCACAGATGCCAATTAAACATCTGCCACCTGCTCTTTACTCAGCAGAATTGCAAATCGATTGGCATGGTCTAAGCAAGTCAATTATATGTACTATAATTTCTTCAAGCTTAACCTGCAATATTTGCTCTGTTTGTCGAAAAACGGCGAAGAAACAGATACCGCCTAGATTAATTTCACATTTTACACCACAATGAATGAAATAAACGAATAGGAAAACATCAACGGTTTGCATTGAGTAAAAAACAAAGTTTCGGCTTATTTTACTACAATCATTCGACGTTGAGTCTATAGCATTTTGCAACGTGCAACTCGCCCATACAGAACGAGAAATGGGGAGGGGAGATCAATTGGGTCTTTTCATGTTTGGTATTATCGCTAGAACCAAAGGAAATCGATATCAGCCGCTACAAGCCAGTTATGAAAGGAAGAGGAAGCTTGTTTTTGTCAAAATTTTACAATGATATGAACGTATTAACTTTTCTTTAAAGAATCAATTTAGATCTAGGTATAAAAATTACATGATGATGAGAAGGGGTATTTGATGATGAGAAGGGGTAAGGGAATTTGCAGGTGCGGGCAATTGGCATCTTCAGATATCTACAGAAGAGCAGGATCAGCAAGGGACAGGTCCGGCACTTGCAAAATTATTCGTTGTAAATTATAAATGTTCAGAATAAATTTGACGTAGTTTTGCTTTTTTTCTGTATTAAAAATATTTTTTTGGAAAATGCAGACCATAGTCTCACCTGCCGACACTGATCCCAGTACACCCCAGGTACGAGGATAGCTCAGTGGCTAGAGGTGCTGACTACAGATCCAAGGCTCTGTTGTTCGATTTCCTAGCAAACTCCCCCTCCCCCTCCCCTCCATGTGAGGAGAGTCGCAAGCTCTCTGTGATTCAAGGCGTAGAAATCAAGAGGTGTGGTCACATCGAGCGGAAGGACCAGGACACTGCTCGATAAGCACAACTTTTCAGTGTCCTAAAAACTACGTTCGGATGCCAGGTAGCAAGTACAAATACAAAACACCCTAAAAAGAATTGTTTTATAGCCGGAAAGGCAATTTCGAATGTAAACAAACAGATTGAAGTGAAAACGGGGCACTTTGTGTGATCTAAATATCCTGATGGGTGCAGTATTTCTTTGACAAACGGGCTTCAAGGCAGTGGCGTAGCGTCCGGGTATTCAAGGTATTCAGTGAATACCCTGAGATTTCTCAGAAAAAATAATAATACGACGTATAATTGTAATAAGTAAAAAATGTTTTGGGGCTATTGATTCTGGTTGAATTCGTTACCTTCAATATTCTACATTTTGTACAAGTACAAAATATCACGAAATTCATGGAAACAATAACGCTGCGAAGCATAGAGAAGCTGGGAGATCTTTGAAGCTAATTTTGAAGATTGAGCTACTTCATGTTGTATGGAGATTGGTCATGAATACGCAGTGAATACCCTAGACCAGGGGTCGGCAACCTTTATAAAACAGGGGGCCAAATTTGATTTTTGAAATGCATACGAGGGCCGCAACTCAAAATACAGTATAATTTTAATATATACCAATTCTACCTAACTACTAATCTAATCAATAAAAATGTATTTATCGGAAAATGTACTGTAACGTGGAAGCTGTACGTAAATACAAACATAGATGTAAAGTACATGTTCACTGTTCAGTGTATTACAAGAAGCTAATGGGCAACTTGGTGCTGCACGTCCTTGGCCAACTTTTCAATATTTAGCAGAATTGTTTATGTTGGCAGCCGCAAGTTGCCTTCAAGGTGCTAATCAGTCATGCGAGATCGCAGTCGACTCTTCGCATGCTTCATCTTTGAGAAGAGACTTTCGCAAAGGAGAGAAGTACTTCCAAACATGCAACACATCTTCTTGGCATGCTGCACCAGACCTTGATATGAACCATCATCCACCATGGAGATACTCCATATAAAACGGGATTATCTGAGTTTCCTTGTATTTCTGTTTCAATTCACTGGTACCCTGCAGCTCGATCAACTCCATTTGAAGATGGAAAGTGAACCAAGCTCCATTGATTCAGCTGAGTTTTCCAAAGATGTAGCATAAGCAGGAACATGACATGTTCATACATGACATTCACAAAATGACCATGGCCTTGAAGCTTCTTCTTCAGCTTGTTCGAGTGACTAGTTATATTAACGAGGAATGCTAATCTAGGCAAGAATCTAAGATCACTGAATCAATATCGAGCTGACACTCGTGCATTGGGCCACATTATTTACAGGTTAACAGGGGCCTTCCGGGCCGCACAAAAGTACCTTGCGGGCCGCATGTGGCCCGCGGGCCGCGGGTTGCCGACCCCTGCCCTAGACGGTACTTTAACCAATCAAAATGCTCCTTTCCATGAATAATGTTTGCCGTTAATCAGCTAAAACAATGGTTCTGTACGCTGAGAAATATGCAGCGTACAGCCTCAAAGTTGGTTCAAAATAGTCTCGTTATGAGATCGATATAAACAGTTAATGGACGTCGGAGCGGTTGGAGTGATGGAGCTGCATCGAAAACAGTAAACATGACTTAATTAAAAAACTATTGCAATGTCTGTATTACTGTTTCATAATCATTCTCTCATTTGACCCCTAATCTTAATCTACCAACAGCAAAGTGGAAAGGTAAGGTAGGCTGCTACATAATACTACACTGATTCAGATCTGTTCCCTCTTGAAATGCCAATTTGTTATTGCTTGCCAATCAGGGATGTTTCTGTTTGTATTATGTGATAGAATTAAAGTAAATGCAGATAGGCCTGGATAATATCCTTATAGTTGCCTGGTGTATTCAGTTATCTTGTTGGCCTATTTTGTTTGCATTATTCGAGCGCATTTATTTGCATTATTGTGCAGTCTCATCTCATTACCTTCGATTCTTTCAAATATTAACTTGTATTGAAAATATCACGATTAGACCATGAAGAAAAAGTCTATACTGCATATCACAAAATCATTTATAACTCATGTAATGCCCTATGTGAATAATTTTGAAACTTTCGAAAGCCCTTTTGTATTAAAAGGTATTAAGAGTAGGTGTTTACAGTTACTTCCTCTTTACATCAGTGCAAATGTTAGACGATTTAACAACAACTATTGGGACATATTTCGACCAGTAAAATTTTACTGGCTTTCAATGATATGTTTTGATTTGAATTACTTTTGATGAAATGGTTAATAGTAATATGATGCAATGAATGAGTTCGAAGAGTATATTTGAAGGGTCCTTTAGCAAAGTATCGTTTTTATCATAGCAATGCCCTGACAGTGCAGTACTTGCCAACCGAACCAAAAAGAAAATTAGATAAAATGTCAATAGCTAGTCCTTTTAATCTTCCTATTATCCCCCTATTTTCATCAAGCCGCATCGAGCCACACCCTGCCCCACCCTTTTGATTAATAGAGAATACCCAGTTAAAAAGTCACGCTACGCCACTGCTTCAAGGTGTATGATCAAAAGGTTATATATAATGTTCAAGATACTAGACGCCAATGCTGTAAGTCTAGCTTAGGCGTGCAATTTCTTAGCATGCGTACATAGTAAATTCTTTAGCCAGAGGAACTTTATGAACTCCTCTTTAAGTAGCAGCACACTTTATAAGGAAACCGAGGCTCGATTTGGCAATTAATAAGAACAACAGGAAAAAATGCCCACCCTTAACTGAAGAATTAGAAAAAATGTTATTAAGGATTTTCCCATGACAGGGCCAGTTTATTCAGCCGATCAACTGTGTTGCTAACAATGTTATGCAAAAGTTTTATTACCTTGCTATTAATGAAAACTAATGTTATACTTTAGAAATAATTTACAGTATGTATATGTAGAAAAATCAATGCCGAAATAAGAAAAACATTAACAACACCCGACACTCAAATTCTCCAAAAAAATAAGAATATTGAACCTCGGCAAAAATTGACTAGTTCTTATTTAAAAAAGGATTCAAATTGTTTCAAAAACGGATTATGCGCACGCTGTAATGTACACGGAAAGGAATTTCCACCAGATATTTGCTGACGTCAATACATCATCATTGCATTACCTTAAGCGATACGCTTAATCGATAATGCGTAATACAAAGTAAACTCAAGAAGTAAATCGGAAATGAAAAAAACTTCAATCATTCATCAAGAGATCTGGTGAATAAGTTTTACAAGATCTGTATCGAATTTGTTTCTACAAAATGACTTCACGCATACATTGCTTGGGTTTACATACAACAGCTCGCAGCTTTTGTAAAATCTGAAACTAGCTCTATCAATTTGGTTAAAAAGAAATGTTATTTTTGGGTTTTTATGGGTACGTGACTCACATTCAACTATTAAAATTTGAAGCTTGAGTAGGAGGCCCTTCACTCATCCAATAATAAGCAAAAACAGTACGAGAGTTGAGCATCTAAATGCGTGAACGTAAAAAAGGTGACCTTGAAATTTATTTGCATTCAAGGGACTTCCATAGAATCGAATATGCGCTTCACGTTTTCAAACTCATAATCACAACCGGCATGCTTTGCGACTATCTTTTTCACAACCCGCCTAATATCGCACTGCATGAAAATACAAAAAGCATGCCGGTTGCGGAAGAGCCTTTAAGTGGGTAAGGAAAAAGCTGAAAAATCACATGGGAATAAAAACATTATCATGAGGAAATGTCCGCAGTAGATTAATTTTCAAACACAATACTGCCTAGAGGCATCAGAACACAAATATTAAAAACATCTGAATCACTGCTGTTTAAAGAAGTTCATAGAATACTTGAGGCCTATTCTTTACCTTCAGGTACCCCTCTGCGGCATGACCTATGCGAAACATCATGGCTTCATCCCACCAGTTGGCCATTATTTGCAAGCCTACTGGCATATTGTTATCATCATATCCAACTGGCAAGGTAAGGCAGGGAACTCCGATTAGATTTCCATGGAACATATACCTGAAAACCAATACAGATACTGATGAATCTAGATATGATAAAGCGTGATTTACTCTTTACCACCAAATGGTATCTGATGCGGACGAGAACCTTACAAAAGTTACAATATTAGAGTTTTAATACATTAATACAATAATACATTTAATACACTATTAGAGTTTCAATACAGTAAATCCTCGATAAAGGATCCACCCTCAAGAAAAGTGCCGCCTTGAAAAAGCACCCCTCTAATAAGCGTCACGTATTCAAGTAAAAAAAGAGAGTAGACCCTCGGGGGGGGGGGGGGAAGGTACCTTAACATGTTTGAAGGTACGGGGACGTGCCATTATCTAGGGGTACCTTTTTTCTGAAAAGTGTGGAACTAGCAGTATCAGTTTTTGAACTATTTGCGGAGCTATTGGTACCATTTGAAGAAACATGCAGAAATATAGGTACCATTTTGGAAAAATGTTGCAAAATTATTGGGAGTGTGATTTAGCATTAACAAAATGAATGTTCAGTAATAAATGTAAGTATGAAATTGTGTAACATTTAGAGTTTGGGGCAAAGGACATGCAAAATTTGTTTGATGATTCTGTTGTGCTTTAAAATGTTATTTGCTTTGCGGGATTATGGGCATATTTTTCCACATGTTTGCGGAATTATGGGTCACATTCTTTTCAGACATGTCCGGAATTATGGGTCCAGATTTTTTAACCAAAATGGCACGTCCTCCTTCAAGATTTAGCTTAGTTGACACCCCACCCCCCTCCGAGAGTAGACCCCTTTGAAAAAGCGTACCCCGCCAATAAAAGGTATCCATAGCGAAGTATATGTAACACTTATATTGTTAAATAAAGAAAAATTAAAAACACAATTATTTACATCATATGTTAATCTCTTAACATTCATAGGGTTGCATAATATCTTTTTGAAAGAGACTTTGTTCAGCTTCAAAGAAAACAAAATTGAAAGATTGTAGTTGTACAGTAAAAGTATTCTTACTTTTCAAAATAGATTATTTACGGTACATTTATAAGTTAAAAAAATTTCCAGATGTCCAATACGCGGTACTGATTGGTCAACTACACACGCCATGTGCTCACGTTTTTCTAATTAGCCTATTTCGATCCACAACTGGGTATATTTTTCCGTCTTGTCCTTTCATAACCTTAATTTGACGTTTTATACTCTAAGGAGTGTCAGACGAGAATACTTTCAGCATGTAGTAAAATGTTTGCTTATTTTAAAAGCCATTTTCAAATTTTGTACCGCCAAAAAACTGTTCACATTAAGAAAATAGTTGACCAGGTTTAACCGTTAGCAGAATAATGAAAATATGGTAATGAAAATGCAAGACTTTGAGAAAAGCAGAATACCCTTTCTCCTACCTCATAGTTTCTCCAGTAAGACCGGCATCCAGAAGGCCAGTCTTGAGTGCACCAGGCTCAATTTTTGGCATCACCATTGGTAAGGCTATAAAAAGGAAGATTTACGCTGTGACATTAAAAGAGGGACTTAGAAAAATTATATGGTCTAGTGAACATATACAAGCACAGAAAATAGATTTAAATAAAGACGAAGCGTGGGAACCACATTGTTGAGGATAGCAGCTAACCGCAACAGTTAGATATGAAAAGATTTAAATATGGTGAGAGTTACTAGAAGAAAATCCTCTTTAAAATCCTATCAGCTGGGACCCAAGCAAGAACTTATTTCATTTAAATATATACAAATTGCTCCAGCTCTCTGGTAATTTCTTTGATATTTTTCCATTAATATTAAAAGGAGTTCCTGTCCTTAGCAACTGTGCAACCAGCGAGGTGATGGGTCCTGTGAAAAAATAGCTTGCAGCAGCCTACATGTGAGTGGTACAGCCTCAGCAAACGATCGTCGTATACTTACTAGGCGTCAAAATAACATCAACACGCGTGAACAGGTTTTCAAATATCATCATAGCACGATTTCGCTGCTTCTGTGCCTGTAAAATTGGTTTCGTATAAAACATATCAGAAATTGGCATAAAAGAAACCAAGGTCAAATAGAAGCAACATTTCAAAAGTGTAGCGATAAAATTAATTAATGACCCTGGCTGCAGTAATTTTAAAATTTATCTTAAAACATGTTAATACAGGCTAAGATTTCCAATACATGATTTTAACATCTTTAAATAAAAAACATTATTTAACAACATTTTAAAATATATAATCTCAATCTTTCACAAAAATACAGATTCAAGAAGTACAGATAACAGATTACAAAAATATTTTCCCTGTTTTTGCAGCTCTAAAAGTAAATTCGAATACTATATGAACTCTGCTATCTTGCAAGATCATTCTAAGCAACAAATTGCTTGGTTACGATTTTTTTTGCTAAATGTGGTCCAATTTGGCGATAGAATTGATAGATCCACAAAGTGCTGGAACCATACTCAACATTAGGTACTTTCGCTGAAATCATATAGTTACAAAACCAGCTTAACTCGAACATCGAAAATAAACAACAGGAAAATAAAAATAAACAAACAAATAGTTGATTCTTTTAACGTGTAAGTTGAAACAAGTAAGTCAGATAGCTGCCAAAACATTTAATGTCGAGTTTGATAAACATTTTTAACTATGAACTGGGTGTAATTATCACATCTATTATAAACTGGGTGTAAAGAGATACGCACCACAATATAATCTCGAGCTGTAAAACAGTCAGCTACATTAAATACAGCTTGACAATCATGCATCTAGTAATAAAGGATCGGATAAAATGACATCATTCGTTGCAAACTGAGTGCAGATATTATCAAATGAATAACCTTTGTACGAGGATGGCGCAATAGTTAGGGTCGCCGACTACAGACCCGGGAGTTGCCAGCTCTCTGTAATTCCAGGTGTAGGAATCACGAGGTGTGGTCACATTGAGAGGAAGGACCAGGAGACTGCTCAATAAGCATAGCTTTTAAGTGTCCTAAAACTACCCTCGGAAGATAGGTAGCAAACAAGACAACAATGAAATATAATACAATTTCACTTGTGTCAATGACAAAGAGATGAAGGATGTACGAGCTTGAATTTGTTTTTCGACTGGCCATTAATGCTTATTACAACTTTGAAGGTAAAAAGTTCACATTCAGACTTAAAGTATGGAAGACTCAGACTCAAGCTGGGAGGTTCTGGCCGTTGTTGCAAATTTTATCAGATAAATACAATTGGTACATGGGTTTAATAGTTAAGGGTTATATGATAACACTTACCAGCTCATCGATATGCTCTGCTCGCATTTTGACTCCATAGGTAGCCATCTCCGAAGTTATGGTTATAAAGTGGGCAATTCTAGTTTCCTGTTCAGGAAGAGCAAAAATAATATTTGAAAGCGAAGATTAACTCACTTTTAGTTAATTCTGGCTGTCAAATCTAACAGGATTTCATCACATTGATCGAATGTCAAGAGTCATGGCAAGTATATGCAACAATGCAAAAAAATTACACCTCAAGATCTTGTCAGTGTTAAGAATACTGCAACATTAAAATAAATATACGTCAAAACTACGTTATCAAACGTAAAGAAAGGAAAGTATTTTTGTGGATGGCACAGATTTTTGTAGATAGATCAACAATTAGGACTTGTATCCAGGGCTATGTTTGACAAATGGTGAGCGGGTGTTGGTGTTACAGATTCGATGTTTTTATCATTGGCCTATCACTGGTCTCAAAATCTGTGTTTATGGGTTTCACACATTTGCATTTTCTGCTGTGGGTTTACGAACGCTAAGCACACTCACCACCAAACAGTTAAATATACAACAATGCAAAAACACTGCTGGTTTTACGAGTACCAGTGGAACTGATTTTATCGTAGCAAATAATTTAGTACAATGCTTGGGTTTGTAAAAGATACATTATATTTACACAACATTAAAGGAAACTATTGACAAGGATTTAGCATACCTCAAGCTCTGGAATGTTTATGCTGACTACCTCCGCTTTACACTCCTCCTCAAGGTATCTAACAGCTAAAAAGGGTAAACATTTACACGATTGTAAAACTCAAATAAAATTCCTCCTTGAAAGCAAACATTCATGAATTGCTTTGCATGAAGAATGGCAGGCTTTCCTGAGAGGGAGCTTAGAAGATCATAACAGATGTTAAGAAAATCGTACTTGGAAAGAATCTTAAAAAATTGGTTTGTACAAATTTGCATTTGAGAAATTTGCACAAAAAGCACCAAATTATTTAAAAATTTGCTTATCATTAGCTAAAAACAGAAAACATTTTTCTTTTGGAGGTTTAGTCAGAAGGTTCTGTCTATTCTTGGTGGAAAAGCGACGTTCGGTCATCATCTTTGCTAAAGTGCGTCACAGGCAAGCAAACTCGTCCATCATTCCTTTTAAAGTTGAATGTAAACGAAATAGTTACTAATATTTAAACGGGGTTCATAAAAAGTCAATATAAGGGGACATGATTTATTTTTTGGCAAGTCAATGAGGCCCATTGAACGTGATTGCCTCAAGGTGGAATCTTATCGTATAATATAATCTATTCTAAAAACATAAATTCAGTAAGTTTGCTATTCTTTTATTCGGACAAAAATAATTTTCAAATGCAATATTGTGTACAAGAATTTAACTTACAAATATATATACAGCCACTTATTACAAATACAGCCAAAGCAAAATGATTGGAACATTGAGACAGCGAGAGAAAATGTGCCCTTATAAAAACAAACAAAAAATAGGAATATGTGGTAAGATTTTGGTGCCCCATTCACAAGTTTGCTCCCTATCCGCAACCTTTTCCTTGTGCAGGCGTTCCTTATCAATGATTTTCGGTAAAGAATTTAAGAAAAGGAAACCTCATGATGCCTTGGCAAATGTAAGACATACATACCTTCAGAGCAAAGTTGTACTACAAAAGGATCTCCATGCTGGGAATAAACAACAATAAAAATTAACTTAAAAATTCGCGAGTCAAATCAGAAGTAAGATGCCAAAAATAATTACAATTTATTCTAAAGATTTCACTACTTCAGATCTATGAAGTATAAAAATCGAAGCTTTTCTTGAAAAAAGGTGCCAGTTTGTTTTGTACATGAAACTAAAGACAGATTGCAGTAAACTTTTTACAGGAAACTTTCTACTGTAAACACAACAGTAAACTTTCTGTTGTGTACAATTCCAATACATATTTGTTCAGAAGAAGTTTTTCATAAAAAATTAATCGATGACAGGACATTAGCTTAAGTTCTTATGAAACTTATTGAGTTATGGGAGAACTGGGAATAGCGAAGATCTAAAAAAGAGCAAATGGTACAGACAGGAACAGAGACAGGGTTGCTTGGAGAGAGATAGCGGTGAACATGCAAAGTTATTGATTTGAGAAAAAAGCAACGATCGTGATTTGATCTCTTGGACAAAGGAATATTTCTGCCACTATAAGCATAGGGGGAAATAAAGAAGTTTTACTTTATAGGCAGCAACAGAAGATCAGGAATTTTTATAAAGAGCTATGTCCAAAATTGCAGGTATAGAAAACAAATTGTGTGAAACAAAACCTTAAAGTAAGTCCAGTCAATGCCGATTCGAACTCCAGTCAGATCAGTATTGTCAAAGCCATCTAAACTAATAGGCGGCTGTTCCAGGCCTGTAAGGAAATCAAAGATGTAATGTTTTATAAATATTGAAATGCATGAAATGCTCTTCGAGCAATAAATCAGCAATAGATATAAGAGATGACAGCTGATAAGGAAACTTGTTCACGAACGACTGGAAGATATGTTGACTAACTTAAGCAGTAGTAGTGTTAAAAGCAATCGACAGATAAAAAGTGGCTTAAGACATCTGCCAATCAAAATTAGCCAATCAATAAACGTGTGATTTGAATCGCACTCGCTGATTGGTCAATTCTGGCTTGAACGATGGTTTAAGCCCCTTTAGCCTCTGTCGATTGCCTTTAACGTTGACTTTCGGCAATGTCTAAAATATTTTTGCTTGGGATGTAGCCCCCAGCCCTTTTCCTTGTTCAAGTCATATTTTGCTTTGGACCCTGAGCAAGGATTTACTCGATACACCACGATGCCGAAATCCAAACTGGTGTTGAGAAAATGCAAAGTTTAATTTGAGAATGAACATAAAATCAAATTAAATTTCAACTTCTAACCATATCAAAATTTTACAAAAATTTTCCTTATTGAAAATAAAACATTGGCATACTTGGAGGAAATCGCGGGTCTGGACCGGCCATGAACGCTGCAAAAGAAAAAAAACTTTCAAATCTCCACGACTGCATTGCAAATATATGAATAACAAAAGCAAGGTTAGCTGATGCTGTGCAAAAGCGATCAATTAAAAAAAGTTCGCATATGGAGAAAATGCAAGTCAGGCGAAAAATCGGCAAAATTATTGGCAAAATTATCGGCAAAATCATCGGCAAAATTATCGGCAAAATCATCGGCAAAATTATCGGCAAAATTGTCAGCAAAATTATCGGCAAAATTATCGGCAAAATCATCGGAAATTATCGGCAAAATTGTCAGCAAAATTATCGGCAATAGAACAACCAACCAAGAACGGCAAAAGAAACTGCAACTACCATATGATAACTGAATATCAATGTCTCTTACCGAATATCAAAAAGAGGGTCTCTTGACTTTGCCGGGTATTGCCTTGACATGAGTTGGAAGTTTAAAGGAAAACATTCAAAAGGCTAGGTTTTTCAAATTCAAAACATACCATACGATAGAGCTGCATCTCTGACAGTTGTGCACATTGGTCCTGTTAAGTAAATTAACCATAAAAAGCTGTTATCAAGCATCAAAAGGGGAGGGTATTGGCAGGTTAGGCTATTAGCATTTAATGTCGCTTTTCCCATACATAAATAATTGTTTTCATTTTTTCCACTTGAGGATTTTCTTTCATGCCACGTTCAGAAATAGGTACTTGGCATATATTGAAGCATTCTTATACTTTGTTGTTCCGTTTCTAGGGGGGGCTAGACCTAAGCTTATTTAAGTCCCATTTACCTGAAAAAACATCGCTGACGGGATACTTTTTATTCTTGCCAAGAGGTCAGGAAAGGGTAAATGGGAACTCTTTAAAAGCCTTTTGTACCATGAAGTATTATTATATTCGTCCAATACCTTTCAGAGCATAAAACATAGCAAAACAGCCAAAAGCATATTTAAATTATTATCCAGGTGCAGGTCGAAAGTAACGTGATTGGATCAACAGCACATTTGATTGGTTGATGGCTTCAACCAAACAGTGACCGGTATCCTCTAACATAGCTAACTAAAGTTTCCTGAGGGAAAACGGGATTTTGCCATATGATGTTGATATAGACGTCACTATTTGTGTAAACGTACGCTCTAATCATTATAAACGAAACGGCTTTGGACAAAGACTCAAGAGGAGGCCTATTTGGAAAGCTTCTTTAGAAATTCACCGGACATTAGTAGCTTGCGTTTTCGGTCTTACAAAACCTAAAATCCCGGACATAAATAGTTGAGACTGTTCAAAAAAGTTTATATTTTCCCTCTCTTTGCAAAAATAATTTGTCCCACTCTCCCCAATCAATGATGATTGTATGTTTTCGAAGCACAAATGATAAAACTACAAATCCAACGTTAATTTAGGGGAAGGGGGGATTCGAGTTTACAGGGGCAACATAAAGTAGAAAATTGCGAAAATTGCGTTTTGTCTCAACAATTTTGTCCGGGATTGTCTGAGCAACTCCAAATCAATTCAAATGAATATAGCCTCTAATAAAATGGAACCTATTAAGTATTACATTGAAATAATGGGTAATAATATTTATCAGTTAACCATTTGTTTCTCATCTGTCCGTCATTATTTTACCATAGTTTTTGCTAGGGATCTAAACCAAAACATGTAGTACCATAAAAGTTTCCCAATAGTTAGTATCTGAAAACCTTTATAAAAATAGTGTACATCTATAATGTACCTTGTTAGCAAGGAAGGTCTGTTTTATGCTTAAGTTTTCTGTCTCACGCTAATCATTTCTGTCTGCCTTTTTTTTATTACACCATTCTTTATGTAAATGTGGCTGGTTACTTATACAAACCATTTCTATTTACCTATTTAACTGAATTTACCCACGTCCTCGCTGACCAACCCGCCCCCCCCCCCCCCCGTCTATGCTATTTCAATTTAAACCTTTTTAATTGATTTTTCTTCTGCAACGTACCTATTTTATGTAATATTTACCTTGGAGTTGATCATATCCGAAGTAAGCGCTCATTAAACAGCGCACAAAGACAACCCCAGACTATAATAGTTGAGACTTTTCAAGAAAAGTTGATGTTTTCTCTTTTCTTTCAAAAATAACTTTTCACCTCTCTCCATTCAACATTGATTCTTGAGGAAAGAGGGGGTTTCGAATTTACAGGTGTAACGTACAGTAGAAAATTGCAAAAATTTATTTTGTCTTAACAATTTTGCCTAGGATTGTAGCCTATCTGTGACGTAACGGAGTAAACACTAACTTTACCTACGTATCCGACAGTGTCTGAAAATTGAAATACTCCAGAGGATGATATCCTTCCAAAAGTCGCTAAAAACAAAACAAGGGTGATTATTTGAGAAGGCTGGTTCGCGATCAGAATGCTTCGTGGGGTTCAGAAAGCATATCTACTTCCCTGAAAATAAATAGAGTCAATCTTTTCTCTCGCGGGTTTAGTTGACGTGTTCGCGATAAGCTTTTTGCAAAAAATGCCAAATATTAAGTAATAAACTACCAGTAAAGCCTCTTTTTATACGGTTATAGCCCCCCATTTTTATAGATCCCCCCTTTTTTAGACCCCCCCCCCTTTTCTCAACGCTCCGCGGTGCCTGTAATGAGGCCACTTTCACGAAAAATGATACGATTTTATATTTAATTTCTAGTAATGGGGATCTGCACATGTATACTATCTCCTTATAAATTGTACATATATACTGATAAACATACAAAAACAGTTTCTTGAAACATAAGCACAATCCCTGCAAAAAGTCTTGGAACACCAACAGCACTTTTGTCATTCACATTAATTGTTTCCCCTCTCCTCTTTGGAACAATCTCGGGTTTTTTATTCTCTATAATACCAATCGAATGTAACTTAATTGTAATTTTGATACCAAGATGACGGGGCTGCGATTCAACATTGTTTTGGGGGAAAGGGGAGGCAACTTTAGACGTGATCTGAAAATCGACTGATACTGCTTGAGCGCTCAAAGTTTGTAGCTATTCAAAGCCATATTTTTTACCTTTAACGCCAACAGCACCGCATACAGAAGCAGGAATTCGCACAGATCCCCCACCATCGACACCAATTGCCATCGGGACCAAACCTGGAATTTGGACCGAAAGATTTTAATCAGAAATCAAGTGCAAATCAGAGAGCCAATCCTAATATAAGGTAGCCACGGAAACTTCTCTAAATCAGACAACTATGAAAATTGTTGTTTAAAGCCAAATTGAAGTTCTATATCTCTCTTCTCTAATTTTCAGAAAAAGAAGACATTAGATTCCGAAAAGCAAGAAATGACTTATTTTCAGCCTTGTTTAATTTAAGCAGTATGGTCTTATTTTTAAGCAGCACAGAAATGACTAAATTTAAGCAATACAGATATTAACAAGTCAAACATTATATATATCCAATAACCTTTAAATTTGTATAAAAGTATTTCAAAATCTATTATCTTGTTCTAACAATACGTTGTGTTTCAGGAACTGCAGTAAAAAATGCGTAACTATACACACCACAGGCAACAGCAGCACCTGACCCACTTGAGCTTCCACCACAAAAATGGTCTGGATTGTAAGGATTGCGACTCGTGCCATGAAGCCTTAACGAGAAGTAGACATAAGGTAGGAAACTTGCAAAACATTATTTTAAACAGAATGAAACAGTAGAAGATTCGGTAACTGATCTTGACTAGCTGACTGGTTCCCGTGTGACAAAGGCCAACAGTTTTTGCATTTACATTGTGTGAGATTTGCAATCTTAATGGATGAGACGCTTCGATGCTTCAAGAGCAGCATGAAACTCTCTAGGCCAGGTCATGACAGGATTCTTACTTCTTTGGCAAAAGTCAGTTTATCTTTGGAAAGGCTTTGAAGGTGAAAGCGTTTGGATCTTTACATCTATTGTACACTTTGCTACACTACACTACACTACACTACACTACACTACACTACACGACACGACACGACACGACACGACACTACACTACACTACACTTCGCTACACTACACTACACTACACTACACTACATTACACTACACTACACTACACGACACGACACGACACGACACAACACTACACTACACCACACTACACTACACTTCGCTACACTACACTACACAACACTACACGACACGACACAACACGACACTACACTACACTACACTACACCACACCACACCACACTACACTACACTACACTTCGCTACACTACACTACACTACACTACACGACACGACACGACACGACACAACACGACACTACACTGCACTACACTACACGACACGACACGACACGACACAACACAACACTACACTACACTACACTATACTACACTTCGCGACAACTAAACTACCATACGCTGCATTAAACCACTATACACTATATTACACGACACTAATGTCGGACCCAAACATTAAGAATTTTATGTAACGATAGAACTGCATTAACAATGTCCATGAGCCCCTTTCCTGAGGAAACGACGCCCTCTTATGGAATCCTGACTGAGATCCTTTATCGACTGATTAAACATTTACTGGCTGCAACCTGCATGGAAAATCTAAAAGCACATTTATCAGAAGAAACAACCAAAATCCTACTCAAGGCTCTTTTAGTATCACTGTACCTGCTTCCATTGCACCCAGTCGTTCCCATGCCCAGCTGGTGCATGTTGGCGACACCAATAATCACTGCACCACCATTGCGCAGTTTCTTCATCACCATGGCCTCGGTTTCTTCTGTCTCTACGGTTTCCCCAAGAAATGACGCTCCGTTGTAACATCTATAACCAGCCTGCAAAGGATTGACTTTCAACAAAATCTTCGGGTCAAAAATATATAACTGCTAGACAGATTTCCAGTAACTAAAAAATACACCCAGTACAGAAATTGTTCCGTTTCTGGTAAAAAGATCGACAATTTTTGAATCAAACAAACTTCTTCAAGCAAATGGCTAAGGCCACTGGCCCTTCCCGATATCCACGCAATTTTTGTTCCCATCCAAGTAGTTTTTTTGTTATCAACTGACTAGCAATTGTACTATTTATTAAAACATTTGCCATTTCTTCTCAAAATTCTTATTATTTTAATAGCAAGCCACCCTGTTTCATACCTATTTAAACATTTACATGGCTAACTTCCCGAGAAGGCATTTCAGTTGGAACATACAATAATAATCGTAATTTGATAATTTATTTCTTTTAGAACGTTATAGTTCATATAATTAACGATATATATTTGGATCATCGATTTGAAAGTTTGGATTTGGATCATCGATTTGAAAGATTGGATTTGGTTACGATTCTAATCTAATTGTAATCTGGATTTGGTAACGAAAGATATGATTCTAATCGGTCAAAGTTTTAACCGACGATTAGAGTAACGAACCCGTGTTTCGTTTTGTTTCAAAGTATCTATGGTTACATATATCAGAGTCATTCAAAGACAAACAGTTCTGCTATTTTGAACATGGATCATAGGACTTTTTACAAGAGATTGTTGTTGCTCACATTCAACACAGGTGTCACAATAAAAGAGGGTTATGAAAAATGTCTATTCGCGAAGAAAGTGTTTAAGTTGACATAGCAAGACAGATTATACTCACAATTTTTAGTTCATCTTTTGCTGTTACTGGGACACCGTCAAAAACAGAGAGCGGTGCGTTGTTCTTGTACCTAGCTGTTGAAGCTTCAGCCATCTAAAAAAATGAAATATTTCTTTGAAAATTATGTGATTTTTTAACTCTAATAGAATGCATGCCCAACTGTTGAAATAGGCTGGATTTACTGGGAGAAGAACCTTTCTTTTGAAATAAAGTATTTAATACATATCAATTTTTTATTTAACCTTTTGATGTTAACAAACTGAAAATCAGAAGAAGCAAAATATCTACACTGCAATGGACAGATAATGTAGTTTTGGGTAGAAAAGGCCCGAATATATGTTCAGTTGATTGTTTTGAAGCAAAGCACTACGTAACACGTCGAAGGCAGAATACGAAATAAAGAACACTGCAATGTGTTGAAAGGCAAAGCAGAAACAGCGATGTAAATTGAGTTTAATTTGAATATCTTGCCCTGCCAGGGCATGCATGGTTTCTTGGTACTATTGAAGTAACGTCAGAATACGTACATCCAGAATTTCCTGCTTATTTGACTGTATTATAACGCACATTGGAGGATCAGTCTTGTCCAGAGCTTCCAAGGTTGATATCACGTGCTTAGCAACGTCAGTTGGTGTGGTCTTGCCTGACCTAATGATAAAAGAGGTATTTCTAAAGAGTTTCAGGTTCCATAAATCATATTCTATGAATGCTAATAGACCCATTAATAAATTCACAGCATTTCATCACAAAGAAGAACCAACGAAATTCAACAATACTCGAAAGAGCGGAAACATGGCACGTTTCTAGTTTTTTGTTCTGTGTTATGTACTACATACTATAACTAATATGTGTTACAAGTGTTGCGTGCAGTGTTTACTCTTTTTAAAGCAATTTTGAAATTTTGTACTACGATTGGCAGAAATAAAAGGCTCCAATTGCGCACCCTGTCTTAAAAACCTATTTCAGCTGAGTTTTGAAAAAGTTTTGATTCATAGTGCATGTTTGCTAAATGCCAAAGAAAGGACCGAGAGTTGATTTTAAAAAATATTCTTTACGCTTTGTGAATGCGTCTCTTCTTGTTTAAAAAGATTTAAATTTCAAAATTTTAACTATTCAAGAAAATACAAATTATAGAGCTCTAATTTGTAGTTTTATGTCCTTGGGATTTCATAAAATTGTCTCTAAATAGTCTAAGGTTGTTAGACATCTAGTCATGAGGACAAATTATTTGGGTTTAGGGGTCGGTGACGCGTCATTAATGACTGAAAAAGTCCGTAGGGCAAAAGATCCTAAAAAAGTCTCAAGGCAAAACCTTTACTTATAGTTTCAACTAATATAGAAATGTCGTAAATGTCAACTAGTGTGTATTACAATGCAAATAGAGAAATGATGCTATTTGTAGTCACACACCCAAAAATATTTTCCCATGGCGGGGGAAGCCTGCGACATAAAAATTCCCTCCCATTAAAAAAACCGAAAATAGCAAGAAATTAGAAAAATTGGGTATTTGCATTGCTAGGGTCTTCTAGAGTATACTTTGACTTCTGCCCCGGAGAGGGCACTTGATCAGGTAATAGACGGAGATGTGCGGAAATATGGAATAACTATGTCAAAATATACTCGAGCCGATCGTGTGACTAACAGATGAATGAAAGAATTTCTAGCTTTTGTTTCTAAGTATTCTGTCCCAAACAATTTCCTTAACATTTATACCCTATCCAGGAGTTTTGATGCAATTCATTATAGTCTGTCCCAAAAATTTCGTCGGAAAAATATCCCCTGTTTGGTGGCACATCCCGTCAGGAGTCAGGACAAGTATGAGAATTTGAGAGATATATTTTATAAATGCCTATTGTAAACTAATTTTGTAATCTTATTTTGTTTATCGTTTTTACTTTAACAGAACTACTGGGAAAACAGTGTAAATATGTATATATGCATATCACTACTGAAGTATTATCCTGTATAAATATTCGAGAATAATAATAATAATGATAATATACCGCCACAAATGTGTCCAATAAAGAAATCAAAGAAAAGGGATTTTAGAACTTGAAATTCATACCTGTATGCGTTTATATAATCAGAAATTGTATTGAATCTGAATCCATCAACAGCTTTAGTTCTGAAATAGAGGTTCACAGGTAAAAATGATTACATTCAAAAAGCTGAGATTAACAAGAGACATTCCAAAGTAAAGAAAACTATTACAAAGCAAAGCTCTTTAGATAAATCCAGTAGTTCATGAGTCAAATTTCAAAAAGAGGGCTCTTTTTCCCAAAATAAACAGGTACAGTAAGTCCTTGAATAAGCCCCCAGGAGCTTGCAAATATTATTTTTGGATGGGGGCTTATTTGATGTGTGGACTTTTTCAAAGGTTTGGGCTTGTGTACCAGCAGTCAAAAATACTAACAGGGTAAATTTTCTTCCCCTATTAGAGGTTGGTCAGTATTCTTGAAAATGCAGATATCTTGGGATATACCTTTTGCTGTAGAGGCAATATCTCAGCACATGAGGGCTTATTCCAGGTTGCGGGCTTTAGCATGGGGATTATTCAAGGGAGGGGGCTAATTCAAAGGTGTGGGGGCTTTTTTGAGGACTCATGGTAGTAAAAAAAAGATGCACCAGCAGCATGGAAATAAACCATGCTCTAAAAATTCGCAATGCATTGAATTAAGAATTGCAATCATAGGGAATTTGCTGCAAATGGGAGGCTTTTACTATAAAAGGCCAAATGAGTACATACTTTTCTTGGGCAAATGAGGAAAGATCAATGTCCATTTTTCCATCATTTACATCAACTGCTTTTGTTTTGGCTGGTTGCAAGGGATACAAAACTGGCTTCTCCGGAAACAGCAGTGTTCTCAGTACATCCATGTTTGACTGCCTGCAAGAAAAGTCCAAAGTTCAATATCTATATATAGAGATTGAAAAAGTAAGAAAGAAAGGGAGAAATCAAAAAGCAAATAGAGAAATTGTCAAAAATAAAATAAAAACAAAATAAACATGAGGAAAAGTCAGCAATTCATGCTAAAGAGTGGATTATATGAGAGGGGGCTTACTGCAGAGGGGGCTTCTCAAAACTTGAATTCTTGGGGAGGTTTTCAATTTATATTTTCTTTTTTGATACATAGAATATCTCGTAAAACAACAAGATCTGTGATCTTAAAAAAAACTAGATTGAAAATAAAAAAGGTTTTGAATTGCAAAAACAATATTTAAAAATAGCTTTTAAAAAAGAAACTTTTTACAACATGAGTCTTCAGAGTATCAAACATCAGAATAAGGGAACACTTTAAGAGAACAGCCTCCTTTTGTTTGTAGGTCAAAAAACATTGTTAGAAATAGTAATTGGGCATCAACTTTTAAACAACTCAGATTGTGCCGAAAGCTATATTGACCACATGTTTCAGATCATTGGCAGAGCCCAGTCGTCTTTTGATCTAGCAGTTTTGCAATCGATTAACATACAAACAAAAAAGCCACCAATGTGTAGACTGAAGGAGTTCGTTTTCTCTCTCGGATAGCACACAGCACTGATTGGGTTACTATACCAGTGATGTGCTCATATTTTTCTGATTGGCCCTTTTTTGATTCACAACTCTTTTTTCTGCCCTAATTCTGCTGTTTTATACTCTGAAGAGTGTCACATGAAAAGCTTACGCCATGTCGTAAAACGTTTGCTTTTTTAAAGGTATTTTCAAACGATGTACTGCCAAAAAATTACTCAAAAATAACATTGTAAAGAATAGCATTTCACTGACAAATTTTTTTGTAACAAAGCTGACAGCATAGTGAGGATTAAATCAAGAGGTGGATTATTCCAAACTTAACACTGGAGAGGAGGCCCTCATTTGAGCAGGGAGCATTTCAGAAAGAAGACTAATCATAGTTTTTAAAAATATATATAAAGGTTGATAGATTAGAAAATATCCATCACAGAAACTTACTTCATTGATACTGGTACTATGAAAGCTTTTCCAAATATCTGTTTAAACAAAAAGAACCAATCAAAGTCAATGCCATGGTAACACCAACGCAGTGAAAGCAATGTTAAGCTTTAAGGGGATTAACTTTACTTTTGAGGTTACAATTGCATTTTGCATCACCCCCTTTTCTTATACAAGATTCAGGGGCTTAATGCAGAGAGGGAATAATTTGCAATAATAAAATTATTTTACTAGAAAAGAGGGGCTTATTGGGGAGAGTGCTAAATAGAGCTTTATTTAGCATTTCTATACACATTTATACTTCAAATAATCAAATGGTGAGAAATCTTGATCACATTTGACAATCCCTTAATTATGGATTTTTGCCTGGCAGAACAGGGCTTAGCATGCACATTCTGACTGGGGGGCCTCTTGGCTGAAGATGCATGGTAGAGTCTGAATAGCAGCAAACAAGATCAATTTAGAACACACACTGCCATACATTTGTTTACTGCCAAATTCCTGGAAGGACCAGCCCTTAGTCTAGTCAGATGTTATCCTCTTGCAGAAAATTTGCATTTAGTGCCAGCTGTTGTATAATGGTTTGGAGCCCTGTTTAAAAAGGCAGACATCCTAAACTAAAAATTACCTGTTTTGGGGCCATTGGAAGCAAGAGGCCTGGGGGGCTGGAGTGCCCCAATAATTGTGAATCTGTACTTTATTTCATTTAAAACAGTGTAAAGGAAGCAAAAAGATTGGCAGCCCTCCCCCCAAATTATGAATTTCATTCCGACGGCACTCTGTTTTCATTGCGTAATGTGAAATTCTGCCTGGCACAGCTGTCAAACATAGCCCATGTCAATACATTATTTTTTCCTGGAAAATGCAAAGTTGTAGCTACTTTGTTATTAAAAGCAGGTTTTATACAAATGTACCAAGTAAAAATACTGTATGAAAAGAGACAGTTAAGGAGAATGATTCTATTATACTTACAGAGCTCCCAATCTTTGAGAATAATTTCAGACGCCATCCATACAGCCTTGGCAATGACTATAAGAAAACATTCTCAGATCAAACTCATGAAAGGTAGCATCAGGGATTAATTTAAGGGTTTTTTGGATGAGCACGGCTAAGCTAAATGTGATAACAAGTCTGTAAATTCGTTTATAACCCTTCATAATAGAAAGGGAATTTTGCATAACCATCTATCAAACTGCCTAACCGAAATTTTGAAGTTTAAGTCATGAAAGTAAAGGTCACTGATCATTTTAAGTCTTGGGTACATTCCAGCATATGACTGAAAAGTAATGTTTCAGAAAGCGATAAAAATGCACGGTCAAAAAAATTTTGACTTTCGAATTTTTCAATTTTTCGAATTCTTATAATTTTACTTGTGCCCAGACTGCTGTTGGGTATCGCAGTTTAACCTTACAACTATGCATGTTGTACAACTGAAATTTCGTTTTTGAAGGACAGTTTGTATATTTGAGATTTGTCTTCCTATGTTTCCATTATTTTTTGGCCGTTTTTGCAACATGATGGAATATATCAACAATTATAACCACAAAACATTTAGTGTTCGAGCTGTATGAAAAATCCAGACACATCATTCAAACCAACAAGCACAAATTTTGGTCTACAAGGCACATCCGTTCTGTAGGCATGTTAAATTAATGCCTGGGTAGCATCAGGGCCTAGGAAACATGTTATAAATAATAGAAAGGGGCAAAATGTTGCAAAGATGTTTCTCCAAGGCATGGGTGCCAGGAGTTTTCCAGAGGCCCTGGGGAAAAACTGATGGCAGGGGCCTCCTTCCAAGCAAAGCAAGGAGAAAACTTTTGTGATCACGCCCTTAAGATTAGAAAACTACATTTCAGAATATTTCTTTACAGTCATTAAAATACAATAAGTTTTATTAATGATTTGAAATCTTTACTATTTTATTGGCATATTTCTGACACACTTATCATTTTCATTTTTAAATTCTTTATTTCATTAGGTTCCCTAGAGATCAAGGCCCTAGAGCAATTTTTCATCCCTCCCCCCCCCCCTTGCAGCCCTACCTCTAGAAAAGGGAATTTTCCTAAAAATAGGGGCATGTGCCATGAAAATACACATTGTTCAGATGTACCAATCAGCACGTGCAATACAATTTTTTTTGAAAAAACAACCATTTATTGCCCCAAACCGGTTTTCTCTAACTCATTCCCAGCCAAAACCCATCAAATTCAAGACAGGACCCAACCAGAGCTTAGCAAGCTGTTCATAAGGATTAGGTGTCTGATTATCTGGATGGTTAACTAGCATGGTAGAATCACTTTGTTTCTAAAAAGGTTTATCCTGTCACTTGAGCATAGTTTCAACACAAGTATTTGAATAAACAGTAAATTGTTTCTTTTTCATGACAGGAATGCATTTTACATGGCCTAGCGTAATTTTCTATAAAGATTTATCATTAAAGAAAAAATTTTCAAATGTATCAGTAAATTATTTTTCATTATCAATATCCCCAAGCAAACAAAAGAATAGGCCTTTACAATTATTAGGGAATCCCCAGACCATGAGCCAACATGACTCCAAAGGCTAATTTTCTTGCCTAGACCTACCATAACCATCAGAATTCTATGCCATCGCTTCTTTTCATGTTCCAAAAATTTTGTTGCTTTTTGATGCTAAATACCCCTCAAATATTTTGGCTATCAATACTCTGCAAACTTTAAAATTTGGTCTTGACATATACCGTAAGTCTTCAAATAACCCACCCAGGGCTTATTTTGCAAAAACAATTTTAGGGTTGGCGCTAATTTTAGGGGGGGTTCTAAGGTTGGGCAATACCTCAGCCTAGGTTGGGCTTATTCCAGACTAGGGTCTTATTTTCACAAAAATTACTTTAATAGGGCTAGGGCGTATTCTAAGGTAGGGGCTTATTCGAGGACTTGTAATCATCCATAACAAAATCAAAATCGATACTAAAAAATTTATACAATAAAATTAATTAGTAATCGAATCAATTTCATGCATGGAAAATTGTGACTTCGGTCTTTTGTTTGACAAAAACAAAGAATGTAAATGTACCTGTTTTTTCCGGAGCTATCCCCGTTTGAAAAGATGGAGGGCAACGCCCACTCGACTGAGCGGTACGTGGGCATTAGTAAAACAAAAGTTATAGTTGATTCTATCTATTAATCGCATTTCTGATCATCAAATTATGATTATCCACAATGATCAAAATAAACAAAAAGTATTCTTACGAGATTTTGTAAGTTATACGTGGCCTCGTACTCCTCAGATTCTCGAAGTTTCAGATATTTCCTATCCTGAACACCGCTCCGTCTTAGGCAGAAGATCCAAATCAACAACATAAAGATCAAGACTACCACGACTGCAATTATCGCCTGTGTGTAAACCTCCATTTCATTGACTGGCTACTACTTTTATAAAAGTAGAATAAAAAATTAATTGCGCTCCGGCCGGGTATTCCGTTATCCTAAACATGTAGTTTCGTAAACACGACCACGAGGTACTTGAAAACACTCCCGAAATGCTAATTCGAATTTGAAAGCTCAGCAAATAATGGATTTCATTGGCTAAAGAGCAATTTAAGGATCTTATCTCTTTATATAAAATATTGAACAAGAACAAAGGGGGCAAGTAAGCGTTCAATCAATCAAGCCTTTTCGTTGTTTTGCTCGATATCAGATATCTTCCCGCGTAGTTCAATTGTGCTAGCCCACTAGGTTTGGTTTCTCTGCGAAGTCGTAAATAAAGCATTCAGAAGTAAGAGTTCAGTCCTCTCACACTCTGAGCTTAAAATCTGCATGGAGACAGGGCCGTCGCTAAACATTTTCACTTAGGGGGATGCCGGTCATCAATTTGTCGACAAAGTAGAGCGTGGCCTAAAATAGATCAATTTTTGGGTGTGGCATTTTGATGCAGTTGATTTTCTTTGTCAAAATGTATGTTCTCGTTAGTCAATAATTGCTTCGATTTTCGCGTCGTAATTTCCTTTGCCTGAGTACCTGAGAGTACCTTTTTTTATTTTAGTCTAAAAGTCAAGTTTTCATCAATGATATACCCTCATTCATTCAGATCATTCAGCACGTTTAAATGGAACCTTAGTTTGTATGGGCGTACGAAGTTTCCAGACAATATGGAACGAAACATGGGGCATCTCCCAGGCATCTCATTTCACGAAAATCTCACACGCCTTTAGCTAAAATTCTTTTTATGCGAGATGTAATCCTCGAAAGATCCTTACAAATCTTATGGTTCTAAAATATCCCGTACGCTGTTTAGAAAGAGTGATACACCCCTCAGAGTGGAAGGAGCCTTGCACTGCGTTGCATGTGCCCCGTACCGTATGTGGAGCACATACCAGCGTGCAACAATCGAATATGAAAGCGGCGGTGCACACAAAAATGAAGATTGTTGCACGCAACGGAAGTTCAAATTTTTGCGACCACGCCCCTTAGATTACCTTAGTATACAATTTACAATATTTTTTGCAGTCATTTTCTTTTAATCGTTTCAAACGCTTTTCTATTTTTAGAAATTCTTATAATGGAATACATTACTTTATGAGGCCCCTAGACCTCTTGTCGTCCCTGAGTGGGATATACCTCTCCCTCAAGAAAAAATTCCGTTTCAAAAACTAGAAGTTCTTTACCATCTAGGAGTGCCTTGTTGGTAAATTTCCGACCTTGTCAGAAAATTAAGGATGGTTCGCCCACTTTGTCAGATTCAGTAGCGGCGCCACTTCCCTCCCAGTTCTTGGCAGGATCAAATTTGTATTTCGTCTAAATTCGATGAGAAAATGTTGGCGGAGGAGGGGTAATATTTTGGCAACGTACTTTTTAAGATGTAATAATCCTTTAATTTTCAAACTGTCTTTACGTAACCAAAATTTAGTTATGGGCGTTCCCTTCATAAAGTTGGCGTTCCATGTTGGTAAAAGGGCGTTTTCTGGTGTAAAAAAGTGCGTGGTCTAAAATTTTTGTTTTGTCCCCCCTAGAGCCAAGTGGCTGGCGTTATTGTCGGCAAATTGCAGAATGGGATCTGGAAACCCATTGAGATGAGAATAGGAAGGCTGGAACGAGCAAAGGGGCGGGCTTCGCGGGCTTCAGTAAAAGCAAAATAATATTTTATCAAGTAAAAGGGCTTCTGAAAAAATCTCAGCTTCTACTAATTCTTTTGTAACTGTGATTTTATTTTGATGTTCTGCATGCATCTCCAGTGCTTGCAGTGCAGTAACAGACTGAGTCAGGGTCGCAGTGGCCCGTAGGGGGCAGGGCCATGGGGGCTCACTGTCTTGATACCAACGTGGTCGGAAATTTTCCCGCTTTGTAAAAAGCACACTCTCACATACAACTCCCATTGAGCCCCTTCTTGCAGCTGAAGCTTTCTTTCGATAACCATACTCAGGTTCTGATTTGCCTGAATTATGATGACTCCTCTGTCTACCATTTTAAGTCAAACTACGAGCAACATTATGGGAGTTTCATTGCACTACCCTTCAGCCTTCACGCTAACGTCACCCCAGAGCCTTTTTAACATAATGTTTTATACAATAGCCTATTGTCCTCCTCTTTATATAAACAAAGGCTACCCCTGCGCTAATTGCCCCTTGAATAGGTTATGCCATCTGCAATCCACAAAGACTTACCAAATTCTGCAAACTGTAGTCATCATCACCGTTTTCATCCTCCTCTTTGAATGACTTTTTCACTTTAACCTTCTTTCCTTCTGACAAAAAGCTCCTCCGAAAAAATATTATCCATATCACTGGAATAAAAGTTAGCGGCAGCACAGCTTTCTTTGCAATATTTATAATTGTTTCTTTCTTTAATTCCAGAAATTCGAGATTTAGCTTTGTAAGGTCCATTTTGGACTATGTCCTCAACACCTCATTGGTCCTGAAGACCCAGATTATGTTGCAGCCTCGTTTTGGGGTGCATGCCTTGAGATAAAAAGAAGCCAAGCCAACCGCAGCTGGAGGGAGGACGAGGTATCCACGAGATATTTATTTTCTATTTTATTAAAGGAAGATAATGTGTCAAAATTTTGGTGCACTTGTTTATAACCACTTATATACTTTGATTTAATGCTGCTCGTGGAGATTGATCCGGGTTTCTGCAATTAAATATTTGAACATCATCATGTTACACGATTACATAACAGTAATTGTAGACCATCAGAACGAAAAAAGCTTTTTTTGTTTTCATTTTAAGTTGGTTTAATGAAGCTTGTCTTGGAAATTTTTAGTGCTCTTCACAAACTACAATTTACGTAATAATAGCACTTGAACTTCAGAACACAACACAGGCTAATAGTTTTATTGTGTGCAGAAAAGTTTGCTTCTCTTTATCTGAAAAGTTGAGGCCCTCAATTTGAGGGGCACATGCCAACTGTGCCTCCGGTTCCTACGTCTGTGAAAGAATTCCCCCTTTCTTTTTGCCCAGATGCTCTGCTAGAAGCCACCCAATTAAAATCGTGGTTGAATATTCTCAATTTTTGTTTTGATTTTTTGTGCTTAATGCTAACTGTTCATTGATAGAATACAAAGCAAGTCTTTTCCTTTCTAGAGAAATTTGGTATACCATGGGAGGAAGTGTAATTCACTGGTTTCGCAAGGGGCTGAGGCTGCATGATAACCCTGCCCTGGTTGCAGCTATCAACTCTAATCTTGAACTATATCCTGTTTTTATCCTTGATCCATGGTTTGTAAAGAATGCAAAGGTCGGCCAGAATAGATGGAGGTTTCTTCAGCAAAGTCTTGCAGATCTTGATTCACAGTTGCGAGTCCTTGGAACTAGGCTTTTTGTATTGAGAGGTTCACCTGAGACAACATTCAAGGATATTTTTACTAAATGGAATGTCAAAAAACTCACTTATGAAGTTGACACTGAACCATATGCTAAATTAAGAGATGAAAAAATAAACAAACTTGCAAAAAGTGATAATGTAGAGGTGATATCAAAGGTTTCTCATACTCTCTATGATTTAAAAGATGTTATTCAACAAAATAAAGGATCCACTCCTCTTACATATCAAAAATTTCAAAGTGTTATTGCCAAGCTTGGACAACCGCAGAAGGCCACAGTGTCACCAGAACATCTACCAGAGTCAGCCAAAATAACAAACAATGACAGATTAAAAGATGAGTTTTATAACATTCCTACACTAGAAGAGCTTGGTCTGATTGAAACTGAGTTGGAGCAATGCAAATTTCCTGGTGGAGAAACTGAAGGACTTAATAGACTGGATAAATACATTTGTGAAGAAAATGCTAGGTGGGTTAGAGCCTTTGAGAAACCAAAGACATCACCAAATAGCCTATCACCAAGCACAACAGTTCTTAGCCCGTACCTTAAATTTGGCTGTCTCTCTTCAAGGTTGTTCTATGAAAAAGTATGTGACATAAATCGAAAAGGAAAACATTCAGAACCACCAGTTTCTCTCGTTGGCCAGCTCCTTTGGCGTGAATTTTTCTATACCTGTGGAGCATCTGTTGAAAACTTTGATAAGATGAAAGGTAACCCAATTTGTAGGCAGATTCCTTGGGAAAATAATGAAGAATATTTGACTGCTTGGAAAGAAGGAAGAACAGGATATCCATTCATTGATGCTATCATGACACAGCTTAGAAAGGAAGGCTGGATACATCATCTTGCAAGGCATTCTGTGGCGTGTTTTCTTACAAGAGGAGATCTGTGGGTGTCATGGGAAGAAGGTAAAAGTGGAACCTAACCATTAAATATAGCTCTGCTTATATTTTTGCAGAGTTAGTAGAATTTATAAGCTGGGGAAAAAACCTTTCAAAAAAGCCAAAACAAATTGCATTAATGAAAAAGGTTCTAAAACAAGGAGAAATAATGAAAATGTCCTTATTCTGAAAACTTTATTTTGTATGGTAAAATATATCCATATTAGAGTCAAGTAGGTTATAGACATTGAGTCATGGTAAATAGGCCATCTCTATAGGGGGTCATTTGCTTTTGGCATATAGTTTCATGCTACATTGTTGACAACTTGTCATTGACAGAAGCTGTTTTCCACTTGTCCTACAGCTTTCATTATGTAATAGTTACTGTTATGAAATTAATATGTAAATATCTATTTTCTATTATTTAATCATCCTAAATTTAGCAGGAGCTTTATTTTTTTGATGCTTTATAATATGTAGAGAATTGCTGTGAAATAAAATATTTGAATTTGTTTCATGAAGCAGTACCAGTTGAGCTCATGTGTGATTAGTTTCAGCCCACCAAAAGCATTGCAATTCAAAAATCATGAGGCAGTACATTTGCATATAGTATACCCTCTCTTTTTATCATGACTCAATGCCTTTATTGATGATTTAGTATGACAATATACTCGGGGGCACCTGAATGACCAAGGGGGGCAGACTTCAGTAAAAGGGCATTTGAAAAAACTTATTCCCAGCTACCAGCAATTCTTTTGTAACTGTCATTTTGTTTCGATCTCCTGTCGGTATCTTTAAAAACGGCTAAATTTTGGCATAAGAAATTTCTTCCCAAGTTTCGAGAAATGTTGTCATGAATAAGGCACTACAGTCACGATTTCATATGAATCTCATGGATTTCCTACAAAGGCTGGCGTCAAGGGCACTTCTATGAAAAGGGCATATTAGCCCCCCTTGCCCCCCATCAAAAGGCAACAGGGGCGGTTGACTCCCTGTGCCCCCTTTTCTTCAGCGTCCCTGAATATACTTAACTTTGCACATTGGCCAACTGCTGCTTGTTTCCTAATCCTAAAAAATAATCTTCAATACCTCTCTCGGGTCCTTATATTGGCACTGGAACATAATGGAAATTTGAAATGTTGCAAGTTACAGACTCATAACGAAAGATATTGCTGAAAAGTTCTTTTGTTTTTCAAAAATGTTAGGAGCACGGCTCCCGGCCATCAGTCTAGCTTAATTTGATATTTACTTACTGGGGGAAATAACCTGCTCAGCCAAAAATATATTTCTCTAATCTAGCCAACTAAAATATTGTCTCTATATAAAAATCACAAAAGCAAAAACCCTAGCTAAAGCATAACATGAAGACCATCTTTAATTATCATGGAAGACCATACAATCTTTAATTTTTGAACATTTATCATCCCAGGTATGAAAGTGTTTGAAGAATACCTCCTTGATGCTGATTGGTCACTCAATGCTGGAAACTGGATGTGGCTATCTGCATCAGCATTTTTTCACCAATATTTTAGAGTCTATAGTCCAATTGCATTTGGAAAGAAAACAGATCCTTCAGGGTCATTTATAAAAAAGTATTTACCAAAGCTAGAAAAATTTCCTGAAAAATACATTTATGAGCCCTGGACGGCTCCTCTGGTTGTACAACAGAAAGCTGGATGTATCATTGGTAAAGATTATCCAAAACCGATTGTGGATCATGGCATTGTTTCAAAGTTAAATATGTCTCGTATGAAAGCTGTTTTTGATGCTGCAAAGGGAAGAAAAACAGAGGCTGAAGAGGACAGTGGACAGCCACCAAAAAAGAAAGCAAAAGTTGAAAGTTCAAAGAAAAACTCTAAAAATGCAAAGATAACTAGTTTTATGAAGAAGAAGTAGTTGGCAAAAGCCAAATATTTAAAACCATAGTCTCCATTGTCATGTTTTTCTCTATATTTTCTCTGGTCATGTTTAAAATGCCTATTGCAAGATTCGTATTTTAACTATATTTCAAGAAACCGTAAAAAGGTTAGTTTGTGTGCAGGGAAACGATCATTGTTATTAAGGTTACGGTAAACGTTTTGAACACGAAAATTGGTTTTTCCTTCCTAAAGGCCAAACGGCTCAAGGAATCTGGATAAACTATATATCATTCGATGCACAAGATTATGGCGTATCTAGCCAGATAAAAATTTTGGCAAATAATGTTAAATGTTATTTTCCATGCGAATTTACTGGTCAAAAAGTGTACCACCTTCAAAAGCTATTATGTACCCTTGTGTTTGAGGTAACAAAATCTGACTTAGACCAGCAGGAAGTGCAGGTCCTAAGCTACCAAGGTGTGTCTCAGATTTTTTAAATTCCTCCTCTTCTTGAAACTATACCCTGTCAAAAATTGGCAAATAATTTTTCCACCCTCCCGCAACTGTATTTGGATATAAAAGACGGACCAGAGAAAATAAAAAAATTTTGAGACACTTTGTTTGCCCAACGTCTGCCCTGGCCGTGTGCAAATTTTCGAGCCATTCGATTGGTTCCTTGGGTACATAATAGCTTTTTCGTACCTGCATGTAGAGGAATTTCGAGTCTGGAGAAAACGGAATTTTACTGATCGCACTTGCAAGATACACTCGTAAACCACAGTGTAATCCGGGTCAAGTCACTTGAAGATTTAAGATCAATAAGCCTGTTTAAATAAACACGGCCGTACATTGGATATATGGATGTGCCATGCGATATTGTAAATGAGGCATGCGATCACAACCGCAAAGCAACGATAATCAGCTTAACAGGTCAAGAGATTTTCAGGCCTCAACTAAAAGTTTTGATAAAGAAATTATGGAAACCTTCGTTTACATGGGATTTTTTCCACTTTCAAAATTTCTGTTTGTTTCAAATTTGGTATCATTGTGTGCCTTGAAAGTTCGGCTACTTGAATGTGAAAAAATCGAAAAAATGATGTTTTCATCCAGAAAACGTTTACCGTAACCTTAACTGGGAGTAAAAATATCTTAAAGCAAGATGAGCGATTTTCATCCAACCCGCCCCCACTGGGAACTCCAAATGTCAAATTCTTTGGTGTCGTTTTTGCAAAAAAGACAAGGACTTTGTGTAATGCTTTGATAATGACATAACTATAAACTGAAACTGTTTGTAGAACGCATAAAATGTCTGTCACTACATTTTTCTTCGATTATGGATTCAATCTGTGTCTTCATCCTTGACTGGACAATGTGAGGCATCGCCTTTTCGTACACCGTTGATGTAGTAATCACAATGCTTTTTTGAAAAGAAACAGGATATGCAGCAATTGTTGAACGGTACAACATCGTCTGTTTGATGCTTCCAGAAAGTGGATCGTCGATCCGGGGTACCAGCACCTCTTGAACCCGGTCTGATAATTCTACCGGACTTATCATAGCAGCACTGTTGTCTTGCTCCATCAGAAGTTGTAGCCTCTGAGCGGATACAGCCATAGGCACCCGTGTGGAAAACCGCACACAACGGTAAGTACATTAAAGAGCAGGAAGAGTCTCGTAGCCACACTTTATAAGAAGGGTTGTCGATTGGCGTCAGGGAAAAAAGTCCTACCTTGACCTTGCATGGACATTTGAATTCTTCATTGAGTTTCTTCAGCCAACGAGTGTCTTTTAGCTCCTTCTGGTACCATTTTTCGCACTTTTCGCAAGGACTGGGTCTGATGATGACGGCATCGTTTACATAGATGCTAGAAAGATCAAGCAAAGACGCTAGAAAAACAAGGAACAAACTGAAAATGATACCAATAGAAACACTAGACAACTGAAATTCCAGATAACTTGATATTCAAGGACTAAAAAGTTTCAAAATAGTACAAGTAGCTAGCAAGAAAAAAGGTTTGAAAAATGAAAAAATATACTGGTGAAATTTAGGGTTTCATCAACAGCTTTGTTGTCCCAGTAACGAAGAATGCATCTTAAAATTTCGTAAAATGTGGATCCAATCATTGAGATTCTATCCAACCAAACTAACCCATAGCAACAAATAATATTTGAAACCAAAGAATGTTTAAGGAACGACAACAGAAGTTCAGCTTTTTAGCCTTGTCCACGAAGCTGACTGATATAATGGCCAGCTAATTAAAGTTGAAAGACTATTCGGGAGGAAATGTATTATAAAAGCTATAAGGTTGTATATTGTACATATTTTTATTGAAGTTATGTTGTAGAAAAAAAGTACGATGTATGTACTTTTGTTGCATAAAATTATGTTGCATTAATTAAGAGTGACGTTTTTTTTCTCTTTTGATTTCAAATCCTCAATGGCAGACAACAGTTTGAGTAGCCTTTGAGAAAACCGTCGAGAACAAATCATATTTCGCTTGAAATATAGCTCTGCATGGCATTAAACCTTGTCCTCTCTATATGTCCTTTTAAATCACTTGATTTCATTTACATTTTTAACACTCCTGCCTCCAATTCGTATCACACGTTGGATTTTCCAGTCAAACGGTTGTTACTAAGGCCCCGTTCACACGGGAACGAAATCGTTCCGTTCCATTTTTGTTCCAGTTTCTGGAACGAAAAGGTTTACTGTTCACACGGTAACGGAACGATTGCGTATCGATTTTTGTTTATGTTCAGACGGGAACGCAATCGTTCCGTTCTGCATTTTGCGCGCCAAAATAAGCGAATGATTTTTAATGCGCACGTCCATAATGGAGATAGATTTCATCATTTCGATTTATCTCTGAGCTATCTCTGAATTTTTTAAACAATTTGAATAAATGGAGAATACAAAAGCGCCCCAAAATAAGCAAGCTCGTGGGAACATTGAAGCCAACCCTAAAAGGAAGGAATTTTAATGTTTGCAGAATGGTGTTGAATCTTTTAAATGGACTAACGGCGAGATTCAGCCAATGGTGTTTTTGAAATCCTCCATTTTCTTCGCTGAGTTTATTTTTGTCACCTTTTCCTTCCTTCAACAACAACACAGACGCATGCGCCAAGGGCAAAACTCTTATCGTCCCATTTTCTGGACCAGTTCTGCGTGTTCACACGGGAACGGAACGGAACGATTGCGTACCGTTCCTCTTTTCGTATCACTTATTTTATCGTTCCACCGTTTTTGGAACGGAATGATGTCGTTTGTAGCGTTCCCGTGTGAACACAACCCCTGAGCGTTCCGCTTTTCGGAACGGAAAAGAACGGAACGGAACGATTGCGTTCCCGTGTGAACGGGGCCTAAACGCCGTTCTCTTTGCTGTGAACTTCCTTTCTCTTTCCTGTTCTATTTACTCTTACTTTGCTTCATTTTTCATTCCTGTATTACTTAATTTCAAAAATAATGTGCGTCCTGCATAGGGGTGTAGAACTATGGGACCAGGAAGGGGGAAGGGGGATCTTACGAGAGCTACTTTTGTTCCTTCCATATCACTGCTCCTCAAATCCTGCCATTATTATTGCAAGAACAGGGGAAATTTGAAATCGTCTATTTGATATATAGCTGGCCCGTCGAGAGCCAGCTCTGGCCCTGGGGCTATACCCGACGCAGGTCCTTGTGCAGGAGTACTGGCCCTTCAAGTCGAACAAGTGAAACTTTACGCAGGCCCCTCTTTAGACCCGGGGCCCGGGAATTCACCTCTGCTATATTACGATTTCTAGCACAGCCATGCTCAGTTTCCGAGGAATTAATGTTCCGTTTACGTTTGATATTTATCAAGGGAATAAGCTGCTAAGATTTGCTCTTGGAGCGATTGACCTGGAGGTGCCCTGTCAATTTTTTCCGAAAAAGGCCTATGCTTTTGAGAAAGTCAAATCGTCACAAGCTAGAAGTTGCTCAAATGTTCCTCTAGATTCTAATTGATGGTGGCATACTGCTTTGAAGGGAGGCCTCCCGAATTGTTTCAAAAGCAATAAGAACATGGAAAAAAGAGGTTCTGCCCTCTCAACCTCCCTGGCACCTGCCTATAAGATTTGACAAAGAAAATGATTTCATAAATTTCCCAACAATTCTGTGGCCTAACTGCTGCTGTCATGAATAACAAATTTGCAAATTCTTTGCTATTAAACTTTGTTACTAACGCTTGTTAAAAACAGTCAATACATTACTCACATGGCAAAGAAGAGAAGAAGTCCCACATTCAAAGAAAGAAGCTTCATCGTTCTTGATTTCTCGAATGTTGCTGGATGAAGAGAAAAGAAAAAAAGGAAAACTAAAGGGTGAAGAAAAAATTATGTTTGCCTGAGAAAAATCTGTTTCATTCAGCCCAGTATGTTTTATTTAGATTCATAACAAGGAATAATCAAGAGCCTCCTCGAATGCAAAATTAAGTGCTAACATCACTGATATTCCCTTACAAAACTAAAACTATTCAAATTCTTCACACAAAAAGCAAAGATCTATCAATTAACTAACTTATTATGCATTGAATAATTAATTTCAAATAAATAGTTAAAAGTAACTTTTTAACGAAAACAAACTGCAACTCTACTAAACACTTTTAAAAGATTAACCTTAGTTTTCAGTGTTGAACTAGTTAAGAGGAGGACCTTCTCCACTAAATACATCTTGGGGTTAACAATAGGTCTATGAATCTCAGATGTAGGGCCTTGAACTTGAACTTCCAAAATGGAACATGACAAGAGTAGAAAAAGCTTGGCTATCGATTATTATCAATATACTTTACTTAAAAGTGAGTGCTCTCTCCCCGGATTTGCACTCTCTCCGACCATCGTGTCTTCTTGGAGAGCCCCTTTGTTAAGAAAATCTTCCAATAAAAACCAATAACATTACTGTAATCTTACTGCAAAGTTTCTTGTTTACGTCTTTAAACCTCTTGGCAATAACTTATCAAATAACAGAGGCAAGTTTTGTTATTTTTTTTATAAGATTTAGAAAAAATTTAACTGAACTTCAAGGCTGATTTCCCAAGCACTTTCTACTAAACCAAGATTATTGTACAGTTTTGGTAATCTGATATTTCATTATTGATGATCTCGCCTTAACCAGCTTCAAACATTCCAGATTCCTGATTGATCAACCTGAAAAGCTGATAAGCACAGAATATATAACATACAATATACCTTAACCCTTGGTAAATATCTCTACGTCTTGCTCGTCAGATGAAATTGAAAGCCAGAGTACTTTATCGAAACTGAAAGTTGTTCCTGTTTAGATCCACCAAAACCTTGAACCGGAAGTTAATTTTACTTTGCCAGGCCAAAGGTGCAATCAGTAATGCTATTGTTTTCACGTGCAGTGCTAATAAAAGAAGAATTTGATCTCTTGGTATTTTTCCCCGGGGGCTAACTTCCACATACACTGGTATGGGGTGCAGGGCCGTTGTGGCTCCTAAAAAAGGGGCCGGGAGATAATGGTCATAGGGGGCCCGCTCTCTTGTATGACACCTCAAATCACATACCACGGAGTGCCAAAAAATTGGTACATAGCTGGAAACATTGCAGCTATGAAAAATATCAAAGTTGGCAGTTTTTATCATTTTTCAAAGAATTTATTTGCTAGGGATGTATCGTTTTTCTCTAGCCATAGTCTCTTTAAGACTGCACACACACAATGTGGAACAAATCCATTGCTGTAGTGCACAATCAGCAGAAACACAAAAGAGATAGAGAACCTACGTGTACTGCGAGCGAAAAGCGAGCAGAATGTTTTTGCAAATATTTTCTTGGGTTTCACAAACTCACTTGAAAGAGGCCCACCGAGAAATCTCTCGGTGTCCCGCCTAGCCACAACGGCCCTGATGGGGTGTGAGCTCTATGAGTGAGACATTTTTGGGGGTATCGTTTCTCAAGAGTAAAATAAATTTTGGGGTATCGATTTTAGTTAAAACAAACGTGTTCATAAATTTGAGTTGAGTCATCATCATTTCGTGGCCGCAAGCAATAGAAATCGGCACACTAATCACAGGGAAACGAGCATGCCTTTGCATACCAAAAGAGTTACGGAAAAGCGTCTCTATATACATACATACATACATACAGACATGTATGCGTTTCCCTCGACCCACCACATAGTGTACTCATTCTTCGTACACAAAAATGATCCACCCACAAAGTATAGCAACATTGATTAACTCCATTCCTTGAGCATAGGGTGGTCCGGGATTTAATCTGCGGGTAAATTTGTTGGCCCTTCAAGCACTTTCCAGCAAGGCCCTTTAATTTAGATTGAGCATTCTAGATGTAAAACTGAGAAACATTCTCTTAATTAGTCAAATAGTTCTTTAGGTCCCAAAACTTGTGACCTTATGAGTTTGACAGGCCTTTCACATTTACAGCCCATTCTACCATATACTGGCTTCCTAAAAAGGATTGAACAATATTGAATGAAAGAAAACTTGAAAATAGAATCCAAAGAAAAATAATGTTTTATATAAGAATCTCAAAATAGAAATGAAACTAGTTTTCTTTTCGCTTCACTTTGTCAGAGGACATGCTGGAGGAGGCAAAACACATCGCTGATTTACTAAAAATATTTGAGATTATTGCAAGAAACGTTGGGGTCCTGGAGAAAACTTCTAAAAACTATGCTCCTTGAAACATCAAAATCTATATGTAGGAAAATTTGTTTACTTTTGCCATTTTGAATGGTGGCAAAAAGCGAGCTGCGTTTGGATGGAAAATCGCTTGTTTTAAGGAGACATTTTTTCTCGTGGCTTTGAATAATTTCAGTGCATTTTTGGTGCATGTAGTAAGATGAAGCATAAACCAGTCTACCAAATTTATATAGTCGAAATAGTAGCTATTTCGATATTTTATCTGGATGGATAATTAAAAATGATGTTTTCAAGTTATTTCTTAAACTACATAACCTATTTTAAATATTTTGTTCGTGAAATTTTCTTTTTTTCTCGTTTTGGAAAGCGGCTTAAGTAGAAAACTGCGAAATTTTGACATTTGATTAGTCGAATTCAAAAGTGTACATGTTTAAAGGATCGCTTGAAGGAAAGATTCATAGGAATTTTTTTGCGTTAATTTAAACTGGCTAGATATTTAAAGTTGCGGGTAACTTCAGGCGAATGTAAGTTTTCTGACGTTGTACTTTGAAACGTATTCCTTGTAAGATTCTACCTTTTCCTGCAACGGACCAATTGAGCAAATTTTGGAGTTTGTTCAACCCCCGATTTAAAAGCGGCAAAAAAGGAGTAGCATCTAAGTAGGTTTTTCATGGAAAGGAGGGTACATTATACTCTTCAATAGATCTAGCCTGTGTTCCAGATACCGTAAAAGCTTTATTAAGCCCCCTCTCTCTATTAAGCCCCCTCTCTCTATTAAGCCCCCTCTCTATTAAGCCTCTCCCTATCAAGCAAAAACTTAAAATGAGCCACCAATCTCTATCAAGCCCCCCCCCCTCTTTAGCCTTTGTTATCAACAAGAAAAACATGCGCATTTGGTGGGTCTCTTGACGGGTGTGATGATAATAAGATCGTGTGCATTAAATACGGCCCATGTAAAAACTTAACTTTGCACCTAAGAAGTCAGTTGAAATTTGTTTAGATAATGTTCTAGGGTTATCAATTTATGCTGGTGATTTTGATGAAGATGAAGAACTTATAAATGATTTATTACACTTTCGAAGATGCTAGCGAAGTTTTCTGCCAAAATTTGTATGGCATTTCTATAGCAAAAAAATTGACAAGAGCATTTTTTACTTCAAATCTTTAACAAGACCCCTCTCTCTAATAAGCCCACTCTCTTTTAGATCCCCCATTAGGGCTGAAAAAAATAAATAAGCCCCGGGGATATAATAGAGCTTTTACGGTACTCTACTTTCAAGTTAAGGGTCTGGAACATAGGCAACACGTGAACTATGCCATTTGTTTTCATTTGCTTAAAATCAGGACTGTAACAAAACCGTAAAGATTTCTTACTTCTCTCGTTTACCGTAGTCCGTAATAATAATACGAAATTGATAGGAAGATGTAAACTTGATACATGGCAGTAGGCTAATGACGAATCATACACATTCCAGGTGCCTGCTTATGCGCGTTTCTGTGATTTTGATGCCGCAGAGACTCAACCTCTGTTTGTGTTTGCAAGTTACAGTAAATTAAATAACTAACCTGGCAAATAAAAAATATGCTAGCTTAGGATAGGATAACGAATATAATTGCATTTATAAAACTTAATAAACTCTAAAGACAACAGCGTTCATTAAGATACATTAAAGGTAAAATCATTTTCTGAGGCTTGATGCCTGCAGAGGCTAAGTTAATCTACGGTGAAAGGAACACCCAATTGACATTGTATTTCTTACAATATACATCTGAGAACTTGATGACAGAATCCAGTCATTCAGGCCCTATCTTTTGCTGCCACATGCTTCACACTCTTGCAGGTCAGGGTGATTGTCAAGCGTACAAAGAGAACAGCTCCACTTATCTAAAATAAAATAAACATAAAATGGCTCTTCATTCATTAAATTTGCTGTTGCTCCTCAGCTTACATATAAGTTAACTTCAGGTTTTGGTTTTCAAACTAGATTTCTCTTACATTTGATTCCCCTTTGTCGTTTTACGATGTTCCTGCCTATCGTAAATTATCATAATCTTCGCGAAATTCCTAGAAACCGGTATACGACCACTATCCAGCGTCTTTACCTAGCATATTTATTCATTTCTATTTTTTTCTACAATAAGAAACTTTATCGGGAAGAATTTTCTAACGTCTCTCCCTCCGACGATCCCGACACCTACCAGTGAAGAACTTTTTCTTCCTTTAATATATACGGTCAAGAAGCGGAAGAGAACGAACACTGGCAATAATTTGGTTCCTTTTATGTTTTGCTACCTAACGGCTTCTGCTACCTATCCAGCCTATTTCCACCTTTCCTTCTTTTCTCTCAAGCACACAACAACAACAACAACAACAACAACAACAACAATAACAACAGTAGCAGCAGCAACAACAACCGCAAGAACAGCAACAGTAACAACAACAAAACAAATTGTTCCAATCTCACATAACTCATGTACTCACACAATCAATAAAACTTACATTTTGCTACATTGGTTGAATCATAGTCTTTATAATCTTTTACCAATACTTTTTGAGAAGATAAAAACGTACCATATTCTTGGTTATCAGCGATATTTCCAATGGGGTTTTGTGGAGAGCCTTGCGAACGCTGCGGGGTGCCAACGTAGGGTTCTGATTGGCGCGCTGGTATGTTTGTAGGGAGGTTTTGTGGTGTCTGTGGATGAGGAAATCTTGGCCCCGATTGAGGTGAAAAAGAGGCTGGCTTGAATTCATTCATTGGTTGCACTGCTTGGAACGAAAAGAAATACAAGATCAAATCACGCCTGAGAATAATCACAAATATGAAACGATAAAAAGCCAGTAATGCCTTCTTACCATTAACATGCAAAAATGAAGGAAGTTCGCTTGAAGGAAAAATATGTGAGAAAGAAAACCAACGTTGAAAACCTAAATATTATTATAAGAGCACAGAAAATTCTTTTAGTTAACTTCGATAGGGATAAAATTGTGAGAATGAGCAAACGATACTAAAGACTAAATAAAACTTAAATAAGAGAGTAAAAAACCCAACAAGAAATCTTTTCAAATGTTACTTACAGAAGGTTTCTGGTGGACGTTCTTCAGGGATTCCAATAGGTGGATCTAAAAACCGTTCATTTTCAACTGAATAAAGTACATAATTTCTGACTTTTTATTCTTAGTCTCAATCTACGCATCGTAGTTATCATTCATCCTTTTATATTTATAAAAAGTTCCTATTTGTGAAAATGTAAAGGATAAATTCTAGGGCAACGACACGTAAACCAATTGCCTTAGAATGTACTTTTGGTCAACACAAGTTACAAAAATATTGTGAACAACGCGAACTATCTTATTGATTACGTTGTATCCTTAGTTGATCAGATAATTTTAAAGTGCTAAAATTAAGCAAATACACCTAACAGCAAAGATGCAGTAGGCACAAGAAACAGGGAGATTTGAGTTTGAGGTTAAAAATTACTTATCTAATTAACACCGAGCAACTGTTTGTAATTAAGCATATTTGTTAAATTGTCCAGGGCCCACGCTACCGGAGAGGCCGGAGGGGCCATGCCCCCCCCCCCCCAATTTCTTGGGAAGCAAGTAGTTTTAAAGTTGCAGTAAAAGGGGAAAAATTTAGCCTTCCACTTTCAAATTTGTGGCGTAGGCCCTGTTGTCGACATACTTTTTAAATTTGATAAGCAACTATAAGCAAGGATTGGGATTTACCCTATTTTACCTAATCACATAGGTTTTGCTAAATTCACTGTCACATTAAGAAATTTACAGTTTATTTTATGTCATTAATCCAATCGCTTAAACTAGCGTCCTTTGTTCGCATCATTTCTATATAATCCACTGATGTCGACGGGTCTTTGTCAGTTTTTGAGAAATGTTGTATCTTTAAGAGCGTTTAAGACAGATTCGATCAAAACTGTTATCAAGTAATGAAAAAACAACAAAACACAAGTAATCATAGAATTAGAGGCATTTCGTAAGATATCCCTGACAGAAAATTGACAGGATGAAAAATTGCACTAGACTAGATTTGTTTACATGTGATAAATGACGCAGGCAACCAATTCACTGAACTACAATACATTCAAATCCTTGTGGGACAAGAAGAAAACAGTTCCCAAAGAAAAGAAAGCTTTCGATGTTATGTTGCATATGGTTGTTGAAATATTAATCAGAATATCAAATTCAAGAATCAGTTGTCTCACGACATTAAGGTGGGTGGCAATAAAGCTTTTGATCTGAGCCCACTTTGTGAGATGAACAACACAGGTAATGTCATGAATTGAATTTAATATCCAAGCAAGGCTTGGAACAGCAAAGGAGCAGTAAGTGGATATATCAGCAAATTTAAGTATTGCTATATCACAGCACAGAACATGAGACAGTTTCGACAAACAACCAAACGGGAACAGATTATACTTATCAGTCATCATATTATTTACATGGGACTTACACAGCACTTCAAAAATTTGCTGTGGCTAGCAATTTACAACAAAAACCAACTGAGTGCAACTAATATTTCCCTGAGTCGATTCCCTAACGAAGCTTAACCAAGCTAAAACTTCTCGAGGGGGATATCTGAGTTCTGTTACCAAAGAAGGACATTTCTCAACAAACATCTTTCAAAATTTTGGCGAATGCTGAAATAATCTCTTTACCTTCTTTCAATGAATAATATACGGCCGCAGGCGAAGATCACATGGATAACTTGACTTATATCCAATGCAATATGCACTGAACGTTTCATATCTAAAGGAGTTTTTCGCTCCACGAACGTAGTCATTGATTAACAATTTAAAAGGAAGAACAAAACAGGTTCAAGAATTGACTGTAACTTGTGGGTAAAAGGTGTTTTTACTTCCACGAACAAAGTCTATAAGACACAAGACGGGATGAAATAACTCCCAGAACAACTTTTTCATGACTGAGTACACATTCATAGGTAGTTTTAACCGCCAAACGAGACAATTGATTAATTGATTATTTTATTTTGATTAATTGATTATTTTTCACAGAAGCATCTTAATGATAGAAACTTAGCTAATGTAAAACAATTACTAGCAATTGATAAAAGAACAATTGAATCTAGAAAAGCTTTCCCAGATCCACTAATTGACGAGTTCTTTTCAGAAGCATTTAGAAACATTAGAAATAAAGGGCAGTTGCAATGTTGTCGTTTCACACAAAGAAAACAGCAAGATATGCTCTAAAGAAATGAAAAAACTTCACTTACATTTCATATGAATTGATGATGGAGGGCTATTGTTAACAGCTTCTGCCAATAAAAAGTCATATTGTTAACATACCATACAAAAACTATTTTTTAAAATGTAAGAAAGAGAGTACATCACAGGAATATGGCTTGTGTTCCAGAGCTAAAACAATTTCTATTCAAATTGATGGTGATGATAGATCGAATCATGGAGAAGATACGGTTCCTGCTAAGGATGATAAGCATGAAAAACATTTTGGCTTGCAAAAGACATTAGCAAGTTGAGGGGCAAGGTAAGTTATCATTAAAGATTTATTTGAATCACTAAAGAGATCCAATTATGAGGATCCTTGAAAATTCTATTTTGAAAAGCTAAACATGGCCAGATGCAAATTTTTTGCACCCTTGTTGTACCCTCCTCAACTGTTTGTTAATTAAATTGAAATTAATTAAGTGCCTTACTTACTTTGTTAATTTACTTTGTGTTAGTTAATTTACTTTGTGTCTTTATAGACTTGAACAGCAAAAATATTTGCCTATTTACGAAAAGGCATCGTTATTCGTGACTTTACTAAAAGCAACCAAGCATAAACATTCCGCTCTTAAATTTACCAGTTGAACTGAAAAATTAGTTTTCGAGGAAAGAGTGTGAATCCAATTAGTTTACCTCTCGCATTTTCTAGTTTTGAGTTAGCTTCTAGGACTTCTCTTTTCAATATTTCTATTTCTTGCCGCAACTTTAGGACATCTTTTTCCTGTAGGCGAAAGAAAAACATGGAATATGTATTAACATGACTCTTACGGATCATGTTTAAGATAAAATCTTATTTTTGCTCAAGATTTCCAATTCAAGTTCCTGCATTTACTTCAAACAGATGTTTGGAACAATTAAAACTTTAGAATGGCATTTTACAGCGTGTAATGTACCATCAACCAAATAACTGTAATGTATTCTTTGGTAGGTTGGCTGCAGATTATATTTTACCGCAAATCAGATTCTAAAGAATCCTTAAAGATACAAAAAGATTAATTCGCTTTATCAAATAAATTAGGATTTTCTTTCAAGCATAAAGTGAATAACAATATAAAACAATAAAAAGTCTAATCTCTGCAAAATAAATGTTTAGGACTGGTTAATGCACAAATTTTGAATCTGATAAAAAACCAAAGCTTTTTACGACATGTAAAGTCATACTTAAATTCCTCTAAGAATCTGGTGTCAAGAAAAGAAAATACACTTCTGACGATCTTCACACACAAAAGCATTTCTTCATATTATTTACAAATAATGGGCGATTTCGCACAAAAAATTGGAGACATAACTTGGGTTTACTGTTCATCCTACAATTAGCTCTAACGCTATAAATGAAAATACTGTGAAGAAAAGCAGTTACACAAAGCTTCACATTGCTTCCAATATCGTTGTTTTGCAAAAACGATAGCTTGAATCCCAGACCCCAGATATTTTTATTCAGGGGTCTGGAACACAGGCTTCAGAACTAATTTGAGCGATGGAATCCATAGTACATTCGTCAACAACCTACTCCACTCTTCGCCAGCAGGCGACTTAATTCCATCCCACAGACTTGTAAAGGGCATGAACTGTTATCTGGATAGGCTCGGCGAATCGAATACTACTTGAAGTACAGTGCATTTTTATGCATTTATCAGCTAACTTTTTATCATTCCAGCAAAAACATTTCATCTGATAATTCCTATACGTGAAAATGAAACTACTTTAATCTCTTCTTTAGATGAGATTTTAGCAGAAACCCTGCCTATTATACTTTAAAAATCTTGCAATTGAAAACTCTAATCACGTATCTGTTTTCCAGAAGCAACAAATCCCCACTCCCTGTGTGACAAATTTCATTTGAGTTTAAATACTAACACAACATTAATTGAATCCAAGAGATTTGAAAAATTGCATAGTAAACATTTGCAAATCACTTATTAGGCCAACGATTTTATCCAGATTACATACCATAAACAAATACATTTTATAATAACTTACAGTTGGATTTCTCTGTACTTTCGAGGTAGTATTCAAGTCCTGCTCTTCTTGCGCTATTTGTTGTCGGATACGTGCCACATCGTTTCGCAAAGTCTCAAATTTCTAAAGGAATTGTTTAATCGTCATTTCATCACTCCTAGCACTCCAGATAACAGTTCACGTCAAATTTCTTATAGCAATACAATGCAAAAATCACATAATCGATTAGAAAAGATTGTATTGAATCACAAAAATGCCTAACAGAATAGATAAATGACCAAATAACTTCTCTCGCACTACCTATTTCCAGTGCATCATGGAATAATCTTGTCAGACTCGAAATGTTTAATCATCATTCCATCACTCTTAGCACTCCAAGAAAAATCAGAACAATGATCGAAGGTGAAATGCCTATATTTACATTCAAGTATCAAAGACCAGCTTATAAGACCCCAATCAACCTGACTGAAAGACTGAAATTATATATTTTGTGCCCGATAACTATGAACTACCTTAGCTTAGTATCCTCAATAGGTGGAGAAGGTCTGGTCCATTCATAAGGAAATAAATGAAAGCTTGGTTCCAATCAATTTCTTTTCTAGGACTCCAAAAATAGTATTCGGAACTATGACAGGGTGACGATATAAGTTTTGAAATGAAAATGCAGAAAAGTCCAAAAGGGAGGTGAATCTTTATTGCTCTGCGGCATTACGGGATTCTTTTACTTAAAAGCCAACACACTGAATTTTCCTTTTAAACTCCTTACGAAATAAAAGATCTAGCATTTGCATATTAAAAAAGGATTTTCATTCACATCTGAAATAAATCTATGGGTTTCACATTATGTCGGGCAATTCATGATCTTAGGAATGTCAGACGAAAAGGCTTATCTGAATGGCAATATTGTTTGGTGGACTGTTTGATGGAGAAAAAAACTTGGAATAACGGAAAAATTATGTTGATGGTTATATAAATTTGCTAGCAAACGTTCAAGATTTAATTATTGATTGGCATAGACAGCCTCTGCATCGATGTCATGGGGCTATAAAAGGGCAGCTACACATCTGATTCGCTAAACTAGGTCGGCTTTAACTTTCCACTGCAGAGGACCACATACAGCGAGCATCTGCATGGCAAAATTCATTATTAATCATAGGGACATTTCTGTCTTTTCGGGGTTTGAAAAGAGCTTTGACTACAAAAAGATATTTTTGGAAAAATATTTTGACTATTTCTTGAGGTTTCCGTTTTTTGGTAGTGCCCGTTAAAAAGTTTTGTCGTAACATAAGATGAGAGAGCAGCGTCGCTCAACATTGGAAAATAATAGCATTTTTAAAGCAATTCCCCGTCTGCAAAATACAAATTACGCGCACGCCAGAAACCCCTAGCGTCGGCGGACTCATTAACGACAGAGACGGGGGGGGGGGTGACTCATCCATTACAAAACCCTGTTATTGCTCTTCCCCCAAAAGTAATAACTTCAAGCGTTTATACCGTTTTCATCCTTGCCAAAGATTCCTTTTGCAGTTGTATGCGTTGTATAACATCTAAAGACAAAAAATTCGAGAAATAATAAGCATGAAACACTAAAACGGGTTATAAACTCAGAACATTATCGAGCTGTAACAACCAAATAATCAAATTGAATATATTTAAACTAAATATAATTTGAAACAACTAACGACTAAATACAAATATAGATATAAAATAAACAATTGAATAAACATAACAAAACAAAATAACATTTTCAGACCGACGGGTTAAACAGTAGTATAATTTTCCAGCCGGTGTACAGCTCTGTCTAATTTTAAACTTTAAAATCTTTCTGAAGACTGGTTGATAGTTGTTAAATAGATGCTCATTCTGTCCGTTTGTTGAGTTGCACTATTCTTCATGTTTTACCCTTTTTATGAATGAGTTTGCTCCCCCCTACTAACGACAAAAAGCCTAGACCTTGCCTCCTGCACAACCTACGTCAGTTTATTAAAATTCTGACAGTTCAGACACAAGACACAGCGCGCCACCTTAGAAGATCGAAGCTGCTGCGGTTCATGCATTGGCTAGCAAGAATGTTCGATTCAACAAATAACAATGTTGCAAGATACTTTATACTATTGGTACTACATAGGAAACGGTTCAAATTGTAGTTTTGAGACACCCTATCTAAACGACGTGAATGTAGAGCGTAGTTTGAGACAAAGAATTGATCAAGGTAAGAAAATTTTAAATTTCAAACTTTTATGGAAAGATTTTAGCAGAGAGCGCCTATAATTTGACTGTTTTGTAGAAGATCCATAAATTCCGATGACTTGATAATGAGTACATGCTCGAAACGTCGTGTTTTTAACAATCAAACTTTTATATTTTCATTCTGGTACTAAATTTATTTGCTAACTGTATTATCGTTATTCTGGATGAAGTACCACACGCAACGTACATATTTATTAATCCATAAATTCTGTTTGATGACCAACGACTGTCAGATTATCACTAACATTAATTACTGCAACATTCTAGCAAAATATAGTAAACGTCTTTATAACCGTGATATAACCATGAAAGATATACCTGTCGTAGAAACAACAGCTGAAAGTTACCAAAATATATCTTCACTGTGAACAAAGTTTACAAAATGAAAACCCTTCCTTTGGATTGCCCTTAATCAGGAATATAAAACTGCTTGTAAAAGTCTTATTGACATAAAAATAGCAAACAAATAAATAAAGCAAAAAATGTTAGGAAATGTCTACCTTCATTTCGGTACTTGTATCGAAGCATGACCGACTTTATTCAAATACTGTTGGTAATATAGCTCAAAAGCAGATCAAACGTTGGCTCTGAGCAAGTCAAATGAAGAATGAAAATCTCTTTGAAAGAAGACGCCGGAGCAGGTGCTAATCTGCATAATGATAGGCAGCACCTTGCTATTTAAGTTCAGGAACAGAGAGATGTACGGCACTAGGTGCAAAGGAACAGTTGTACTGAGAGAATTGCGCTATCGAAGGACGTAAATTCAAGCACAGGTACGATTTTAGCACTCAACCCATTATAATAAGGCTTAACCTATTATTAATATAAATGAGGCAAATACAAGGTACAGGTATTTCTGAGTGTCCACTAGCAACACAAATGCCTTACTTCCTTCTTGGGTATTTTCATCCCCATTACCCCTTGAAGATAATGCTTGATTGAGCGGTAAGCATATTTTTCACCGAAAAGAAGGGTCATGGTTATGGGGGAGGGGGGTGAAGGGTGTGACATCCCCCTTTAAAAGTTCTGTAACAAAAAGAGGAGCTTTATGCCATCAAAGGGGCTAAGTCGGTAAATTTTCAAATCTGTCGGCAAAAAAGGATGGCTCACCAACATTGTCGGCAAATGGGACCTGCATACTCCTGAAAGCACAATGGCTAGCGACGGCACGGGTGTTATGTGAGCAGTAATGAAAAATGATTAGAAATCGAAGGGATACTCACGGTCATCGTCGTGTTCTATTGAATTGCTATCCATTCGCTGTGGTCTATGGGGAGCTGAAAACCCACCTGGGTCGACAAATGGGTACGGAGGGCCATATGGTCGCAGCATCGGTTCACCCACAGAGTGTGTCACATCACTTGCAGACCTAAAAAAGGATCGCAGGTAACACAGATTTACGTGGCAGTCTCTTTCTAGATTTATTTTCTAGTCATATTCTCGTTTGAATTGTAGAAACAAAAATGAACTTTCAAAATGCAAGGGCTGTAAAGATTTTGGTTCGACGTGAATTTTGCTTTAGGCAATTTATTTCTTCTTTACGCTTAATGATCTCTCACAATCTACATTTATTAATAATGTATCTCTCTTTATCATTTTCCTTGCATTCTTAATTTACTCAATTTCACTCTCACATGCAGGTCAAATTTCGTTGACAAATTATCTGTGACAATCTGCGTACATTAAACAACTTTTAAAAACAAACAATACAGTAGGATCTCGAAATATTTCTTTTGCAATTAATCAGATGCCAGTCTGCTTTGAGCCCAGTTTCATTGCAAACCTACTCGCGTCTACATTTATCAACCGCTAGACACATTCAACTTATTACTATGTAAAATCACGTGGTGGAATATTGGCGATAAACTTGCTATATGAAGGTAACACTTGATTGTGTATATTTGTTATTCTCCTTTCAGCAGACGCCTACATGTCCTATATGCAACATATTTATGTAACAAATAAAAGGCCAGCAGGTTACAGCAGCTTTTTACATCATCTGGAACAGTACATTTTGATCGGTGGGCAAGCTCAGTAATTTTGCAAGTTTTTGGCTAGAGGAACATTTTCCTTTTATTTCCTATACAAAATATCAGATTTTGGAAGTTCATTTTTTCAAGTCACATTGAATGGAGAAGGGGGGTTGCCAGCAAACCTTCTCCTATAATTCCCACCACTCACCAGGGATTTGACTGGTTATCAAAAATGGCCAGTATCTGTACAATTTTTAAAAAATTTAGTTTGCTACTTTATAGCTTAATATTTAAATAGATCTTGATAACAATATCCCTAAAATATGTTTGTGTCTCAAATCAAAGGAGCTCTCGTAGAAAATTTTCTAGTTTTCAGAAACATTCAATTTGCATGACAGTTGAAAACATATAGCACTCCTGATTAGCTTCAAAATGTGACCTTCACCTGGTGGATTGCAGTATCTCACTTCATAGAACACATCAAAACCAAAATAACTGAACATTTTTGTTGAAAAACATGGTCTGATAATCAGTTTGAAGAGCTAATTGAACTGAAGAAATCAAAAGAAAAGGCACAAGTAACAACCCATTCTGTTAGATACTTTTTTTGGTTTCAGCATTTGCCAATCAATAAATGTCCACCAGCCTTCAAGCGCTGCACCCAGTATTAATAATTTTACCATCATTTCAATGATTTGATATATAACTTAACCACCAAAACATAGACACTACAAATTGATGATATATTTGAAAAATGTAGAGAAATACAATGCAGAATAGCAAATAAAATCAGAAAGATTTTATGGATGTGCTGTAAGAATAAACCACAATCGCAAGTTTATGAAATGTATGACAACAAAACAAGACCTTGTGGTACCAAGACCAAGACCAAGAAATATAGTCAAAATTTCACGCTTAGACAATTGTTGAAGGATTTTTAAAGCACAATACTGAAGTTCCAGGCAACACTACATGCCACCAAAAGTAGCTATAATAGACAGGAAAGAAAATAATGAGAGATTATCATTACAGCCAAGATAAACAGAACAGTGCTCAGAATTTAGGGGGTGCAATTTAGGTTAAGCCACTATCCAGAAATTTTCAAAGGTAAGAAAGTTACCTAACCAAGAATTTAAAACAAACTAGCCAAAAAGTTAATTTAAAGGGAATAACCACAAAAACATTTAGAGGCTGTTCCTTCTTTGTATATCAGATTCATAGCAAGAGATGCTGCTTTTAAAGAATAACTTAACATAGATAGAAAAAATCTTCATTGACTAAGTATGCAGAAAAGGTTATTTTACTTCCCTGAAAATGTTCATATATAGTTCAATTAAAAATCCAAAGATAACCTTTTCAAGAGTCAAAGCATTATTTTAAAGTCAATATAAGACAGATTATATAAAAATAATACAGATATTGGTCACAAAAATTTGTTGATTTACTTTTATACTTAGTTCATCTCATACGGTACTTTACTTGGTTTAAACCACATTTTTTCCATCCACATCAACCTTGCTAAAAGCTTTAAAATATGTTTACTTTACCCAAATTTCCCACAATTACTCCTCTTGCTTGAATTTATATATTTATGTCTTAGCTAGTCTGAAGCATTTACATTTATGATTTTAACTTTTACCTCTCCCTCCTAATATCTGAGACATCTGTCCTTCTATTTGTCAACCTATCTGAAGATATCGCTCTTCTTTGTAAATAGGAAGTGGCTGGATTGATATGCTCATCTGTGTAATTATACCTGTGGTATCCAGGTTCAGAGGGTAGAGTGTAATACGGTTGCATATAATATTGAGGATTCCCTTGACTATTTGCTACTTGCAAATGCTTTTCTTGACCAAAATAAGAATTTCCTCCTTGAGATGTCATTCCAAGAAAAGCTCCATGATGACGGTTTTTAAAATGGCTACTTTTCTCCTTTAGCACTTCCGTTATTTGATCAATGTCTTGGTGATGCTGAAAGATAAGACTTCTCATTAATATATTGAATGTGCTGAATTGAATTAACATTGAATGTAAATGTAAAAACTAAATCCTGACCAGGGCAACAAAGTTTTCTCTAGTTACAAGAGTTTTTAGTGGATAGAGTTAGATATATTTGAAACTTTAACTACAATATCTACAATATTTACAATAAGGTACACTTAACATATTTAAGAAAAATTACTGTAGCAAACCCTTGACTAATGTCTCAAAGCACTGATAGCTTGTGGTTAAATCTAGGAATGATATTTTTGTCCTCCATCATTGCATCTGAAGTTATGAACTATGGTTTGGTGTGGCTGGTTGCTAGTTTATTCTAAAGCGAACAAAATAGGCATTTAATAACACAGTCACTAAATCAACAATTACTTCAGACTTATAGGAACTCAATGCAAAACGTCTCCTGGTGTTTTAATTTGGTTAAAAATTAATTGATCTACAGCTACTAATAGTAAATCTACATCTGTTTGTGCTATGGGTAGCACAAAAAACTCAGGAACCATGGCTACCCATCTGTACCCATCTGTGCATTATTGTTATTATTGTAGTTTAGTAAATTGTTTGTATTAATTAGTTTTGTTATGATAAATTGTATGTGGAGAATTTAAAATATGAAACTGAATTGAACTGAACTGAACTGTACATGAACAGCCATTTTGTTATTGAGTGCTATGGTTGTCAGCTTTCGGCATGATACTACCAACTTGAGTATGATGCTGTTGCATCATAAAGCTTATTTCCTCCTCCTTACAAAGGTTTAGAAATCAATTAGCACTTGATCAAGAAAGATGTTGCTGCAAAATATGCACCAGGGAGGCATAGCCAATAGTTCTTCTGTGAATTTAATGCTCTCGAGCCTTTAATAGCCAAGCAGTGAGAAATGAGAAGGTTTCAAGTTTCATATAATTATCAATCCATCCTACATAAAATTCTACACAACTACAATACAATTAAATAAAATATGACGCATAAATGTGAAAGTACTGTAGCAAACCCTTGCAGAACTTGACAGACATTTGACAGGCAAGAGTTTAGGCCAAGCCAAAAGGGGCCAAGACAGGCATGGAAATTGTTATTTAGAAATAACCACATTTTCAAGTAAGCTTTAGTGGGCACCAAAATGTCTGTCAAGTTCTGTAAGTAAAAGAAAGTTTCAGTTGTCTAAAAATCAAGCATCGTTTAAGAATTTAGCTGAGGCAATCTTTAAAACATACCTCATAGGTTAGTTCAAGAATCAGTTCCTCTGAGCAGTCTGGAAACACCTTTCTTAACTCAGCAACTAAAAGCCTTCGGTTCTCGACATCAGATTCTCCATCCGACAGTTCTCCGTGTCCCATCTTTCAAACCTCTGAGACACCAAATGCCAGCTAGTCTGGCAGTTTTATAAAATCCAATGAGCCCAAAAGACTCTTTATTCTGAAACTATTAATCGTTAAACTGTGCAGCTGCTAGAAATGCGGATTCATCCATATTCTAGTGTTTGAGAAGTGACCTATCCATCCGCCATTGTCGATTTTCTGTAACCTAAATGTTATGGCTGAGGGACATCTGCTGCGCAGCGGCATTTGTACCATTTTACGTACCCTTTTTTGAAACACGTAAATTTGGCACACATGAGTTTTGGAAGCAGTATCTTCTAAATCTTGTATTATCTTGAGTTTTAGCAGTATAAATATGAATACAAACAACTCAAAAAATAATGCTAAAATTTAAAAAATACTAGAACACCTGATTTAGTGACAAAAAACTACTACAGTAAATAAAAAACAAACTTGAAAAAGGAAACATTGATAACGTCAAATGGTCATTGCAGTGCAGTCGGAACGACATTAATATTGGGGAGGGGGGGGGAGAGCTGCCCATTGTATTCCTTCTCATTCAGTACACTGTTACAGAGGAAACATACTACAGTTTGACCATTATTGTGGGGCTCCAGCCCCCAGCCCCCTCTGAATGTGATCTAGCATACCCTCTTCTTCTTCTTCAACTGTTCTTGATTTCTTCGAAAATTTTAGGCTCTATAATTCTTAATTTAATCGTAACTGTTGACCAATTTCGAGACTCACCTTCTTATAAAATTGTTCTTATAAAAAAAGAGTGAGATTCTCTACAGTGCCACCCTGAGGCTCAATGCCTCATGATGCAAAAATCCTTGAAAGTTGCTTGGTGCCTATGGAACTAAGAATTGGGCGACCTAAGATGACCGACATCAATTTAAAAGAATGTCAGATCAAAGACCTAACAAAAAAACAATGGAAAAGTATTGTTAGAGAAAAATTGACCATAAACATAGAAATAAAGTTAAAAGTAATAGGAAAATTAGTATCGGATTCGTAAAGGGTTTAAATTCTAAAATGATAGAATATTTGAGGTTTGGGGAAGCCTCATCCCTACTGAAACTAAAACATGGCAGACCTAATATCAAACTACAAAGGAAAATTGACTGATCCACTGCATAAAAAGTAGTTTCCATGGGGAAAACATTGAACACCTATGGGATTATCAAAATTTCTATCAAAAAGCCAAGGTGAAAAGGACTTGTTTAGCTACAAATAAAGCCAATGTTCCATGAACAATCAACAAAACCCTACAAATACTTCTGAAACCAAGGGACTTAGTTGCTCAAGAAATAGTTTGTTTATACGTAGCATCAAGTTTGTTGTACCAAGCTGCAGGATAATTTCTCCAAAATGGAGAATTAGCTTTCTTATTCCTATTATTGTTATCATTATCATCATCATAACCAAGCATAGTGTATTATGCTTGTGAACAGAACTAAAATTCAGAGAACCAAAATGCAGGGGATTTCTGTATATGCTGGCGGAGATGCGCTCTACATATTTAATTGGGGCAAAGAAGAAATATTTGTATTTAGTTTCTAGAAAATCAATTTTTTTGAAAATTCTTTGTCCTGCTCAGGACCAGCAGGATTTTTGGCTTCGCCACTGCCCTGAGCCATATGACTTGAACTAAAGTTTGGTCTAAATTTTCAAAAGAAGACTAAAAGGATGGATCAGGCTGTCGGGTATATTTCTTTCTCATCGGTGATCTGTGATACAGGGAGATCAATAAAGGCGTCATCTTTTTTGCCAGCGAAATGTTGATTGACGAGAAAAATACAATCACCTACTCCAAGGGAAATGAGCTGCGGGGACAAACCTTTGCTTATTTTAGGAGAAGGACAATAGCCTATTGTTTAAAACAATAGAAAGTCATTAGGACTGCAGGGGCAATTGCCCCCTAGTTAGTATGTTAAAAAAGGCCCTGATAATTACAGAGCCCAAGTCAAAGTGATGCATATTATGATTATGATAAGCAACTTTGGTTTCTACTGATTTGTGCGCGCGGCCGTGGCGCCCAAATTTGAGCATGCGTAGCTAAGTGCTGCTGTCAAGTGGCCGAGCGCACAAAAAAGTTGAGACCCTATCAACTTTCTGGCGCTCACAGTGGACGCAAAATCAAGACCACTTGATTTTAATTACGCATGCTCAGACTTTGGCGCTACGCCCGCGCGCACAAAAAATGTCAAATGAAAATCGGCCTTTACTTTACTTATCGAATTTACTAGACCAAACTGATGGCGATAAAGAATGAGCTTAGCGAAGTTTATTAAATTTCTAGGTTTATACAAACTCGCTTCTCGAATCTTGACATCTTAATTTCATGTATAGGATTCATATAGTAATAACACCCAGAGAGGGAGCAGATTTAAAAGTTGTCTAATGTTTGATGATTGCAATAAAGCATGAAACTCGGAGTAGCAACTTAGTACCAGTGGCGGACACCTTGGGGGCGAGAGATATGGAGGCGATCGCCCCTAAATGTTTTGGAAGACAATGGTCTCTTGTTCTAAAACAATGGGAAAATGTGACGTCATCTTATTAAAACTATAAGCTTGCTTCCTCCCAAAATTAGACCAAGTGTCCCCCAAGCGTGTACACGTTTCTCTGTATTATCTCTTGTCACCAAGGTTTAGTGCTAGGGGGCTGATCTCCCTTGTTTCTGCCCAAAAGTAGCCAATTTCGATAAAACAGCGTAAGCGATAAAAGAAGAGCATTTCCACTAAAGGTGATTTGCCCCCTTGATTTCTACCTTGCTATTGTTTTCTAAACAATCTGTCCGAGAGTTTCTCCCCCTTTTGTTAATTTCTTAGTACTACACCTTTGCCCGTGACTTGCTATTCTTTTAATCTAACCGGAAAAGCGGCGCTCCCATTATCGGAGAGGCTCCTCAGGCCATTTAGGAAACAGAATTGCAAATTTTTGAGTGCTTGTGCTCTTAGTTATCCACATTTGGTGACTTATTGTCGAAAGTTTCTGAAGTAACATCTAAAATTATTGGAAAATGTCCGGCACTTGCATATGAACATTAACATTGACACAGTTTAAATCACAAGTATGTAGCAAATTATCAAAGAGGAAATATTCCGCAAGCGTCTTTACAAAAGAAACCAGGAGAAAAGATACGGCATCGGAGCACCAGGGCTATTGCATAAATGTAAAGCTAATGCATAAATTAAATGACCATCTAGAATTCTAGAAAATTAACCACCTGACTACCTGACCGTCACAGCAAGGCCCTGCTCGCCCTATGACGCATACCTATGCAGAAACGCATATATACGTATGCATGACGAAAGAAGTTGAACAAGAATAAGTTTTACTTCATGGCACTTTTAAGGAAAACTAAACCTAAGCTTTTAGCATTAAGGTATCGCAAAATTTACCAGCGTATTTACTGTCCAGATTTGATGAAACTAAAACTAAATTAAATAGTTCTTTATATGTAAATCATATATGAAAATAATTTATATAACTTGCAACAGACTTAACTTCAATGCTGTATTTTCACTTCTAAACATCTGTAACAAAAATTTTATAGATTGCGACAATCACAGTTAAAGAAATGCTTTGTATCAAAAAGTGTGTATACGTTTTTAAGCATCATTCTTTAATTTCGTTCTACTTGATGTTTCAGGGCATTGATAGCAAGAGATTTCCCTTCAAGTGTCTTTTGAATCTGTTCTAGCTTTCCTTAATCTTCTTCTTCGAAATCTCCACTAAAGACACTTTATTCCCCCATGTATTCCCCAGACTCTAGCGCAGATTGATGTCTCTCAGCATTCTTGAGGTTTGTTTTATTTGATGCTTGAGGTCATCGATAGTAAGAGTTTGCCCTTCAAGTGAGTTTTAAATCGTGTCTAGCTTCCCCTCTTCTTCTGCTTCTTCAACACCTCTACAACACCACTACTATAGACGATTTATTCCACCATACACTCCCGAGACTCGAGCGTAGATTTATGTTTCTCAGCATTCTTGAGGTTTGTTTTATTTGATGCTTCAGGTCATCGATAGCAACAGTCTGCCATTCAAGTGTGTTTTAATCGTGTCTAGCTTCCCCTCTTTATCTTCTTCTTCTTCAACACCTCTACAACACCACTACTATATACGATTTATTTCACCATACACTCCCCAGATTCTAGCGCAGATTGATGTCTCTCAGTATTCTTGAGGTTTGTTCTATTTGATGTTTCAGTGCATCTATAGCAAGAGTCTGCCCTTCAAGTGTCTTTTGAATCTGGTCTAGCTTCTCTTCTTCTTCTTTTTTGCCGTTGTTTGAGTGGCTTTTCTGTTTTCTTTCTAAAAATTCTCGATACTCATTTTGTGTGGTAGTTGAGAAGGATGTAACTCTAAAAATCAGAAATGAAATATATAGAATACCGTCCAAAATATTTAGACAGTGGCTTGACTCTGTTAGAGACCTCGCCCCAGGTCCCTAGGAAAATGAACAAGTGTCGTCGAAGGTTGTTGATAGGAGGAGGAGGGAGGAGAGGGCGTAGATTTTGAGTGCAGTAGCAATGTAATATGTAATCAGCTTGTATCTTATAAATAATAAAACCAACAGCTGGAAAATTTTCTGTCCAAAGTCTAACACGTCAAACGCAAGGTTCGTAGCAGACTCTTTGATAATATTTTTAATCTTTCATAGAAATGGTGGGACTACCCTTGAATGAATTCATTTAGACAAACATTGGTTTACATGAGGCTTTTCTATTTGGCTTCTAAATTACAAAAGTATTGATGATTATCTTGCACAATATCACAATTAAGAAACTTTCGTAGGAATAAACTTTCGCGAATTTTACATTGTAGGAAATACGAGAAACGCGAAAGTTTCTTTCTGCGAAAGTATATGATTAAGATCCATGTGATTATGTATCACCTGTAACAGTAGCCTGAGATCAGGCTCGGACGGAGACTCGGCGGAAAAATAGAAACATAGGGGCCCAATGGCTATGTACAAAGAAGATGTCTGGTACGTAATAAGAGCTCAGTAAAGAGCAGTAGCAAGAAAGATTGGGTTTTTCTATGACAATGTTTACGATGAAAAAATATCAGAATATAGGGTCTCGGCGTGAATTTAATGTCGTTGGCATTGTCATTGACAGTGGAGTACGATCTCTCGGGCTTATTCGTTTTAATTGACCGTAAAAGCTCTATTCGGCTCCATGGTAAAAATGCCATAATGCTCTAGGATTTCTTCGAAAGAATCAACATCAGTATCCTCTTCACGGTTACTTACTCACTTACTCACAGGATCTCCCACACCACTGCTATCTGTACTCATTCTTCGCACATAAAAATAAGAAAAAGAAAGGAAGAGAGGCTCTTTTTCCATCCTCCGACTCCTCCGCCCTCTCCGACTCCTCCGCCCTGAGAGCCTGATCTCAGGCTACTGTAACAGATATTTTGCGGAATGGTACAGTATGTAACAGATATGACATCTAATAAGACTTACATCATTTTATTAGATACAGATTGAAGGATGGTATTTGGCTAGAACAGTTACTATCTCTGAACTTCATAGCATAATTATTGCATTTAATAACTTACACCCAAAATCTCTGCTTTGCCAATCAAATGTCTAAAATGTTAATGCTTTAAATTCAGAAAAAAGCAGCTCTTGCCCAAGTTAAAAGAAAAATCCTTGTTTTGTTTTTCAAAGAGTTTCTGTCGTCTGCTCTCTAAAATATGCTCTTTACAAATAGAATTTGATCAGAATGGCACAGGCAGCTCTTACCTTTTAAACCACGTTTTTTGGTTTGGTTTCTCGGTATGACATCTCTTGTAGGTCCATTTCAGGATAAACTTGGGACATTTTGAGTTCAAGTCCTGAATGTATTGTGCCTGCTGTTTCATAACATTGTATTCTGCTGTTTTCTGAATACTACCTATATCACCCACAGCTAAACCAACCTGAAAAGAAATATTGACATCTAAAAATCAGGCCTAAACAATAATAAGTTTCTCAAATGCTCGAAAACCAATTGGGCATTTATCAACACTGTACCTCTGGCTGCTGCAGCAGTGTCTTTAGCAGATGTACTACATTTACTGAGAGAGCGCCTTCGTAAAGTATTTCAACTCAATACATTCTCAATTGTTTTATTTTATTGTGATGTGTATTATTCTTTCATTATCGAATGGTTTTGTATGTACCTCGAGCCCAAAGCGTTAACTGCAACTACCATCCGAGGGCCATATCACTCAGCAAAAAAACTTGTTTGCCTTAAGCAAAAAATTCATTTGTTTTCGAGAAAAACCCCCCAAACTCCCTAAAATTGCTCAAAAAATTGCGTACGCTGTTTTGAAAAGAATGAAACACTCTGGTTGTGGTTACTTGATACTATCAAATAAAAATTTGAGAAAGGATTCTTACCAACAGATTCATGAGAGCCACTGGAACCATTATGATGAACAATACGAATAGAAGATAGGCAGCTATAGGTAGGTATACGAGAAGAAGGGAGGAGGCACTGTCGGTTTTGCCAATCGAGTTTGGAAGAGTGTCACTGTACTCCAGCTCTCCGCTAAACATAACGAACGATTTCATCAGACTCTTGCCAACATTGTTGAACAATGGCTGGGCAATGAAAAGCTGATTAAACGTCAAAGCGTATGCAAGCAGCAATGGTGTGAACACGAATAAAACCCTTACAAGGGTCAGTGTTACTTGCGTGAACATAACAATATAAATATTGAACAATGGACTCCGCCTTAAAAACAGCATGACATTGAGCCAAGCAACAAAGACGCTGGTTACTCCAAACGAAAGTTCAACTTTGAGATCGGTATACTTTTTGACAGTGAACCCATTGAGGTATCCTAATGCAGATATATACGTCAACCACTCAAGCAGGTTTGTTGGGTCTTTAAAATAGCGGCGTCGCAATATGATTATTTGGAGCAACTCCTTTAAAATTTGAAACAGAGCAAAGCTGAAAACGAATCCACCAAGTATTTTGCCATTGGTAGTTTGCGAAGGTGCATTCCTTGATTCTGTTTTACAGCGGATGCAGGAGCTAGTAGAGTTAGTGGACTTTTTACTCTGACTTGACACAGCTTTCACTGCCGTTTCAACATCGCTAGAAGACAAAGAAATTCACATGCATAAGAATTAGCAGCTCTTGAAAATGGCTTTGAAAAAAAGTTCTGTACCGCCAAAAAATGTTCAGAATGAGCAGTTCATTAGAAAATAGACTTAAATTGAGATAAAAGGCCCGGGGCCGTCGCTATATGGGGGTATATAACACCCCCCCCCCCCAAATAAGTAATGGTTCGACTCTTGTAAATTTGTCAGCTAATGAGGAATGGCTCACCCACATTGTCGGCAAATGGGACCTGGCAACCCACTTTGAGCAAAATAGCTAGCAACGGGTCGGAAACACCCTGCAAATTTCCAATCTTAGACTTTTAGTCTGGAACCTGCTGTAAAAATTCTAGGAACATAGTAATAAGAAGCGTTAACAAAAAGCATCATCCAAAGGGAAATGCAATGCCATATTATGACCACTTATTGATCTCTTAATTTTTAATTTTTGCTAACATGTAAATATAAATACATATATTTTCTGCTGAAGTTTTCAAATGAAATTTCATATAAATTGCATTGCTTCGAGTTTTCCGTTGCTTCTGTTTACTGCTATCTTTAAAAGTATCTTAATCTTTAAAGTCAGTGATATTAATAGTTATATAGTTATTTAGTTTTGTAGAATATAATCATGTGATATTTAATTGATAAAAAATACATTATTGTAACCGATAAAAATCGGGTAACCGATAAAAAGCAGCAAACACCAAGTTTCACTCGACTTACAAATTTTTCTCAAGGATTACCAACGTCGTGAGCATGATGACAAACGCCAGATAAAGCAACAAAGAAGTGTAAAAAACGAATGCGCCATGCTTATTCCATTTCATGTTCACCATCTTTTGTGTTAAGGGATGCGCAAGACACTGCCATCTGCCCAAGTCTGCCATCAAGCCTGGTCCAAAATAAAGATCACAACCGACAATCGCATCGGACATGTCAGGCGACGACTCCAAAGCAGAAAAGTCGTACGTGACTTCCAGTTCAGGGCTGTCTATTTGATGATTTGAGACTGTTATTCCGTTATCAAGAACTTTTTTGGCCGCATCTGGGTATTTTGAAATTAAAGTTGGCATGAACTCTTCAGCTTGAATATGTCGAAATTGCAAGGACGGCTGGAAACTGAAAAAATTTTGAAGAGGTTATTTAGAAGGTTTAACAAGGCATGACATAGAATTGTTAAACAAGAAAGATCAATGATATCCCAAGTCTTATTTTGTCACATGTGCAACGGGGATAAATTTCATCTTTGATCGGGACTTGGTTGCTGGGGATTCAGACCCTTAATATCTAGCCAATATTAGAGAAAACTTTCCTTTTATGCTAACAGATTAATAAAATACTTACCCTTCAGAGGTGGCGCCAGAAATCTTCCGACAGAGGGGTTGGAGCTTCCGACAGGGGGGCTAAAATGATTAAAATAAGCAGTTTTCGTACGTTATTTTGTCAAATTTGCTCCGACAATAACCTAAAGTTTCCTCCGATGGGGGGGGGGGCTAGATGCTTCCGACGGAGGCGCTGTAGCCCCCTAGCCCTCTCCTGGCGCCACCACTGTTCCCCTTCCGTGAAATAATCATAAAAAATAATTATAAGTAGTACTGGGCATCCTAAATCATAAGAAGCTTAAAAAATCTGCAACATTAATTTGCAAAACTGAACCTAGACTTTTTAGCTTACCTGTGATGTTGTACCACAGCTTCAACGATTTCTGGGTACCCACTGTCAAAAACCATTTTTGCAAGGCCTGTAGCTCTGTAGCCTTTTCTACCAACAAATTTGTACGCAAGGTAGTCCATCAACATAACATGCCCCTCAACGTTGCCATTTGATATTGCAGAGATTGCTTCTTCGCCATGCATTTCCATGTTTGCATCTATGAACTCCTTCAATACGTAATTGTGACCACGTTCAATTGCTAGTACAACGGCCTTTTTAGAATCTTTATCTCTGATATGCAAGTCAGCTTTAGATTCAATTAGTAAACGGCATACGTCACTGTATATGAAAAAAAATTAAGGCAAGGTAATTGGTAGATTTAATGTTATAGTTGGTAGTATTCAGCACTCATGGTCAAAACTACCAGTATTGGCATCAGGTCATTAAGTTTCCAAAAATGAAAAATCTGGAATCTACAAGTAATTTTCTGTGCTTGTTCTTTTTCTATTGAGGATTTGCATTCTGATGTCAACCAACTCGCTTTATGAACTGAGTTCTGGTGACCATTTCACTTTTATTGTCATAGCAAGATGACAGTCATATGCCTTTCTGACTATTCATTCGCTGTCATAGGCAAACAAATCCTGCGTTTGAAATTCAGTCATGCACTTCTACACCAAGATAAAAAGTAGTAGAAAATACAACGTGAGGTTGTAAGAAATTTATTTTGTAAGAAATTAAGACTGCGAATGTAAGTTTTTCAGTAACGAGCAAGGGGTGTTTTGTAGAATGAAAGAAAACCATCAATCAGCCTTGTTAAACCTCGTTAGTTTGCTTCTTATAACGTAGTTTTTTTACTTCACTGCCTTTGTCCGCAAATTGCGTTTACGATATTTTAAGTTCGATAAGAACTGGGACTTAGTACTTTCAAGGCCATAGATTTTTGTAACTGCATGTTAAGTTTGGTTATTGTTAATTTCAGAGCGTGGTAAATTATGCAATCTATTCATTTGTGAATGATGTGCCTAGGCACTCGGTAGCTACCGAAATAAAATTCAGTCCCGTATTATGCTGAGCCATACCATCTGTTGGAGTATTGAAAGAAACTTGGGCTAAAAATGAGCTTTTATGGGAGAGTCATTTTCAAGATGAGATTGTATATTTTCGAGATATCAATCAATGAGCAGCTAATCTTGATTGATTATTGCAATCTGTTATAAGCGACCGAAGGCAATTGGCCCTCAAACAAGGCAAAATGCATCTATCACTTACATATGTCCGTTCATTGCGGCCAAATGAAGAGCCGTTCGTTCGTTGCTATCCTGCATATCCAGGTAATCCCTTGGCCAAATGTCAATCAATTTCTTTAAACAGAACAATTTCCCCTCCTGCGCAGCCAAGTGAATCAATGTTTTGTTTTCATCGTAGTATATGATGGTGCCAGAGCAGCGGTTCAGTAGCAATTCTAGAATCTATAAAAAAACACCTTTAGTCTGAGTGATCATTGTCAAAGGGTCTACCGTGCACGTGCTTTCCTCTAGATAGCGCATACTAAACCACAACCTAAATACGGCATTTTTCTCTTGTGTTTGCCCTCTCCCCTCGGACATGAACATCTTTAACCATCGTAGCCTGAGTTCCAGACCCCAAACTAATAGTATTGGAGTCTGGGGCTCAGGCTATAACAATCTGGGTCATAGTAAGAAAACAATTCTGAAAAAGGGACAAAAGCAGAAAATCATTAAAGATACATTGAATAGAAATGTTCAATGCTTAATTTTGCCAAAAGTGATTAGGAGTAACTGCCTCCTTTGCCCCGATAGGTGCTACGACCCTAATAGCCACAACAGGAGCTTGTTCATATCAAGTAAGTTGTGGGCTTTAGCTGACCAAATAAAGATCGTCGAAAAATGGAATTAGCCTCAAACGCCTCCTCCCCCTACAATATACCACTCTTGTAGTAGACAAGATACATTTGAATCCAAGTTGCTAATGCTGAATCCAAGGGATACGTAGCATTCCTTGAATGCTGTAATCTGTCACGAGGCAAGAAAAATCTTACTCTGGATACCAGAGAAAAACATAAGTAAAGGGTAAGGTACATAACTTGATAAGGGAATGTGAAAGGAGGATAATCTACTTTCCCCTCTCATTCCTCCTAATTTTGTTACGGGGGAAGGAGAGCACTTTTTTCCAGTCATGTCCTTGTGCAATCTAGAATTACAAAAAGAAACTATCTGATTTATATCCAAGTTGAATGACGTCAAAACATGCTGAAGAAATGCAAACTTTCAATCAAAGAGCGTCCATACCCTATCATTATTGGTCATAACTGCTTCATGGAAAACCAATCTACCTTCTGTATTTCTCTGGAAGAGAAGTACTTTTTCGCTATGCTGCAAAACCAAATCAATTGCCCTGCAACATCCCTCCTCTACAGCATAATGCAGGCAAGACGAAAGTGACTTATCAATCTTATTGCAATCCGCACCATTTTCAAGCAGAACTTCAATTATTTCTATATGGCATTTCGAAACTGCAAAGAACAGGGGAGTCCAGGCGTCTTCATTGCAAGCATCGATGTCGGCATCATTTGAAATGAGCAAATGGACTGCTTCAGTTCTGCCTTTCATTGCAGCTCTGCAAAACAGATTAGAAAAACTCAAATAGCAAGCAGGATTAGGTGAATGTCTAGACGGTGAGTTTCTTTGTAATGCTGATTCTTTTAAAGTTAACGGAATAGAAAAAATGGAAAAAAGTATAAATACAACGTATTCATATTCATATCATTCATGATACTCATTCAGTTACAGATTTACTAAAAAATAAATAGAGTTAGTTACATATGAAACAAAAACAAAAACTTCAACAAACTTTAAACTGGTCTACCAGGAGGTTTTGCCAGGGATTTCTTACTTCTGTATAGATTTTACTTTATTGGCCCAAGAGATAGGTTTTAATTTCATTTCAATATATTAGACATAACCCAGGTGTACCAACCTGGTACTAACCAGGTTGGTACACCTGGGTACAACTAGAGATGTACTAACCCAGGGGCGTCGCAAGAAAACTTCACAAAATAGGGTGTACGATTTGTAATTTGCTGATAAGTTGGAAGTGACAAGTTATCTATAGGCGTAGCATTTGAACTAAATTATCTATGAAAGATTTGAGCGAATTACCAAGAGCACCTAGTTTCAGGGGGCATGATGACCACATATCCCTTTTATCTTGAGTTAAAAGGAGGGACGAGGCCTTTTGAAATCGTGTTTTTGCCTTATTTCCATCAAAATAGTCACCTTGTTTTGGGAATTGGTGACTATTTTGATGTTTTCATAGGCCTAACCTGATGCGCAGATTGCGAGTAAAGTAAAACTTACACATGCAAGGCTGTGTTCATGTATTTATCCGGTGCATTCACAGTCGCACCTTTACGCAGCAGAAATTCCATGAGTTCCGTGTGACCATTTCCAGCTGCTAGCTCTAATGCACTGGGAACTGAGCCTGAGCATGGGTTAACATCGATACCAATATTCAACATGAATTTCACTGTTTCCAAGTGGCCCATTTTAGCTGCTATGTGAAGTGCTGTCAGCTTGTCGTTTCTTGGGATGCTTAGCAACTTTGTCAGGTTTTCTTTGCTCTTATGTTCTGAAATTTGATGATGGCATTCTTCATGGCCAAAATTTTCAAAATGAATCACCAGATTGTCATTTGATAAAACAGTGCAATTCACATGCATTTTTCAAACTATAAATGCTAATCTATTGATAATTAAAGACGGAGAAATTACCCTTTCAGCTAGAAATAATGTTGTCACCTTGATTAGAGTATACAAAACAAACAAAACAAAATGCTCTAGGATTGACATTCACACCTCACGACAGCATTCACATTAATGTGAAATTTGAAAATATTATGCTAAAAAAGCTACGAAATATAAAAATGACGAATGGCAATACAACGTACAAAGCAAAATTGAAAAATCAAATTGCATTGTGAGCATGCAATACCTCTTTGGTTCAGGGGCGGTGCCACGGGGAGGACTAGGAAGGGCGTGTCCTTCCAGTATTCACCGAGGTCGATTTTCTAATCTACATAAAACAAATAAAAATTTTCATCTCGCTTTTATTGGAAAGTCTCTTCTTCGTCTGTTCTTTTCAAAATGTTTTGTAGCTGTAACAGATATGTGGTCCCCTACATTATCTGACGTTGAAATGTGATCTTATTTAAAAAAAATACGTGGTGGCATGATACTCTAGATCAGGGCCCGCGCCACCGACTTTTTTATGAAGCAAGTAGTTTAAAACTGCAATAAAAGGGGTAAGAAGCCTTGCTCCCCCCCCATTTTCAAATTCGTGGTGCGGGCCCTGTAGATCGCCAGTCCTACTGCTTTTGTTATGAATGTGTTTAAGGAAAAGTGGAACATACCTTTTTTAACAAGCAGCTTCAGTACTTCTACATGATTAAGCAAACTTGCTAAATGTAGCGGTGTCTCTCCATTGATATTTCTGGCAGTGACGTCCCCTTCGTGTGCTAACAAAATGCCACATAATTTGTTATCTCCTGAAACTGCAATGAAATGTAACGCAGTGAATCCAGTATTATTTTGACAATGCACCAGCGATGGGCTCCTTTTTATAAGTTTGGCAGCGATTTCACTTTCACCATTTTCTAGGGCAAGGTGAAGGGCGTTATTTCCAAAAGGGTCAACAGCTGTGACATTTGCCCCTCTTGTTATCAGCAGGCTAGCTACTGTCGTGTTTCTATATCTGAAAATGGAAAGAAAATAACTTGATAACAATTAGAGAGAAAATACTAATAACATTTATTGACTGTCATGAATTTCTCTGCCCTGGACTTCTTAATAAAGATGCGTAGAACTGGGGAAACGAAAAAACTGATAACAAATTTTATGAACGATGGGTGTCATCAGATGCGCGTCACCTGATGACCTGAGTGTGTGTCGAATCATAGGCCCAGTGCCTAATGCACTCGTTACATAACTATGATTACAGTAGGCATAATTATGGAATGTTAACGTAATTTTATTTCCTTCTCTTTTGAAAGCGTTTTATTATGGAATGAAACCAGAATTGAAATGGCTTTAATAACTGACTGCTTGTTGGACCTGTTGATAGGGAGGGGGGGGGGGTGTTAATACCTCATTTAAAAAGAGATTTCTGTACCAGAATCAATAGAAGTAGGTTCAATTCCTTCTCTGCTGTGTAATTGATCGCAAAAATGATTGCAGTGAGTGGGCTGGGAGATTCAGAGTCAATTGACCCCTCTGTTTTGCAGAAAACAGCGAAGTAGACACCGAATCGGTACCTTTGACTAATCACAGTGATCGTTTTGTTTTTGAATGTCGTCATTTTAAAAAATAAAACTCTTCTGGTGTTGCAACTTTCAGGTCGATTTGCTGTAAGAGTGAGTGAAAACGGCAGCATTTTTGAGGTTGGATAAAAAATCTATTGAAATTTCCCTGACTATCAGTTAAAATTTTTATTACTAAGAAAATCATGCAATCTACCTGCTAATAATTCTTAGGTTTGTATACTCAGATGCGCCCTTCTCAAGGTTGCAGAAACAAACAATTCTCTTACCTGAGCGCAGTATGAAGCGGTGTTTCTCCCGCCTTTGATACTGTGTCAATGTAAACACCGTTGTCAAGGAGAGATCGAACAGCAACAACTGAGGTTCTAAGCGCTGCGTAGTGGAGAGCTGTAAGCCCATCGTTATCCAGCGCGCTTGCCAGTGTATTGAGCGTATCGTGTTTTCGATCTCCTAAACTGACTATCATTTGATACAGATCTTCCATCTGTCCATTCTTGATTAACTGGTGCAGGGCAAATTCATTTTGATTCAATGCAGCACTGTTATCGTATCCTTCAACATCAACCGCCGTAATAGATTTCGCGAGTTCTAAATCTTGAATCGTCATGATGAAATAAATCAGGCTGCCATCGCCTTTTTCATACAATGAATTTCGAGCGTATCCTTGCTTTCTTCTCTATAAAAAATATCGAAGCAACTTTGCTAGCTTATTGCCGGGTTCAATACAAACATATGCATCATGCGTAACGCTTCTGTAGTTGCACGGGTCACCCTTGATTCGTCATTCCTTCAATTCTGAAGGCATTGTTTTCAATGTCTTCCTCTGTGATTCTTTTTCTGTTGTTCCGACGTCGTAATTGAATACAAAATTTAATTCGCGATATTTGAATTTCCCAACAGGGGTTTCAGTTTGAAAAAAAGCAATAATGACCGTCCGCATGCATCGTCATCGAATCAAAACGTCATCTATCTTTTCTCGTGAGTCGTGGATCATATTTTATTACCAAAAACTGCTCAAATCTTGCAAGTCCTCACTCGCAAATCAGAAACGTCCTCTAAAGTAGAAATCACATCTTTTGCATCATTTGTGTACAATCAAAACATATTCATCATAGCACACCCCAGGCAAGGTATGACATATAGTTAGACAATGCTGTCTGGCCATTTGTTAGCCTGCGCTCAAACAACAAATCTATATGTCAAGTAATGCAAGTATTGATCTTGTCAGCTGTGGCTGGTAAAACGGGGCAGGGACGGGGGGCCATTGTCCCTCCTCTTTTCTACAGACCAAAATTAGCATTTCTAAGCAAAAGAAGATACACAAGTCAGTAGCAAAATCAAGGACAAACATTGCTAATTTTCATTTTTGTTAAAGTTTTATTTATTATTATGTAATGATGATAATGTATGTACTTATGGACAAATAAGCAAATGATGACTAGATGGAGACGAAGAGAATCAAAATTTGTGCTATACACTCCAAAAAAAGAGCTACTCAGAAAGGTCAAGTGTATTCTGCTCAAATGTTTCTGAATTTAATGCAGTTTCAAGTATAAAGGAGTGTACATATATCGTAAAAAGGTAAGAAAACGTCAGCTTTTTAAATTTAAGCCATATACACACACTCACTTATTATCATAGGAAACTCTTTGAAGAAAACTCAGTACTGGCTGGTCAATGCTAAGGAGTAGAAATTTCACAGTCTTTGGTAAACCTAATTTCTTCGATGAAATCATGCCCAGTACTAATAAAACTGACGACCGTGTGAATATTAATACAAACCCAGCTTGTAAGATAAATGTGTTTCTGGTGGATTGGTATTTTATTGACTGAAAGTTGAATTGCACAGAAAAATCGTACCACAGTTCTCTGTTACAATCTTTTTCTGCTTTCGACAAAAATTACTGCAAGAAGTGTTTAAGAAACTTTGAACACTCAATTTCATGAAAGCTTCTTGTATACAAAAGTATACCTTTGTTTCCCAACTGCGCGTATTTCTTCCAACCAGTTCAATTATCCGCACGAGGTGTTAAAAAACACTTTTCAGGTTCAAAGGAATAACGTGAAATTCCAAATTTAGCTCGAAATCCAAATTTGTCTTTGTCACAAACTTTTGCAGAGTACTGGAAACATTCACGCCCATAAACGAGAAACATGCTTTGAAATACTCATATACCTAAGTACCGCCATGTTGTTGACGTAATACAACTTCGCAATGCTTCTCAGGGGATCACAAGAGAAGAATCCATATGAATTTTTGCTCATCTTTTTAAACTGCACAAAATAAAAGATATTCATTTTTAGCGGGATACCGTTGACCATTTTTGTTTTGTTTTCCTGGCTCTATAGTTCTTAAGGGAGAAAATCTACTTAAAGGGCCACTCCAGCCCAAAAATTTTTTCTGAGATTTTTGCATAAATTGGTAGTTAGTCGAGAAAAAGAAGCTATCGTGAAATTTTTTTTCGAAAAGCTTAACTCGTTTTCCAGATATAGACGCTCAAAGTTGAGAATCACCGTAAAAATACGACAAAATTTTTTTCGGAAAAAGTACCTTGTGACGTATGAAGGGACCATTGTTTCAACATTCGGCGCTATTGTTATACGTTCGCACTGAAATTCGCACGACTCGGTAGAGGCTCGGAAGAGGCGATTCATGTCGGAATCTCGGTTGTCGTTTTATTTATTTTCCTACATTGCGATTGATGTTCAGCGGAGGCTTCCAGCCAACATGGACTAGTAATTCGACAAATCAAAGATGGAAGCTTCAACCTGAACGCATACCCTCATCTTGGCAACGCAGCAAGCTTTTTGATATGGAATGCTTCACGAATTTTCAGATGTGAATGGATTTCTGACCGAAGGCATTTCTTATCGTCGTGTCATCTCAGGAATTTCCAGGGAGCTGAATAATAATTGATGTCTCACCGCATTAGAAGAAGAGCCCCATTCAGAAGATGAAAACTTTCCCGTAAGTCACAATTCATCCTTATTATCATTTTACTATGTTGAATTTTAGGCGAAACTGCAGGGTGTAGAGGTTTGGAGGGGGTTTGGCCCAAACCGTTTGGGGATGGTGTGACAACACCCCCTAAGCAACGCAATTTGCCGGGCTTTGAGAAAAACTTCGTACTCTAAATACAAGTTTTCTAACAATCTTGTGAACTGTCCCCCAAATAGTCAGAAATGTGGTAATATGAAAAGTACAACAGGGGCTCTCAAGCAAAATGTCACATAAAATAAGACCAAAAGTAGAAGTTTGCTACTTTTTTGTACCAATAAGGGGGCCTGAGCCTCCTAGCACTACATCCCTGCCAATGATCTGTGCACTACACCTTTGCCCGAGGTATAGATGTGTAAAATTTCCCAGGGTTTGTCTGATGTTTCCCTGAACCCTTTTTCTTCATGTTCTACCATGTTCTGCCTTCAATTTTGGAGTTCTGCCTATTTCATCATAAAATTGATGCACAATTTCAAAATTTTGCCAGATCAATATCCAGGGCAAAAGATCTACTACCCCAAAGAAAAAACATGGAATTTACACCCATGGTTTTGGAAAAAAGATGTGTCATATCCTCATTCTAATGTTTTAAAGGCAGAATTGTTTATATTTGTTAAAATTACCTTTGCTATTCTAGCATTGATTCATATAAGCATGGCCTATATCATTTAAATTCATCTTTTTGTTACTTCAAGTTAATATCCTTAGACGCTATTTGCTATAGTAACAGTGGTTTCCCTTCCACCCCTAAATTTCTCTTTGATCCTTTTAAGTATCTATACTCTGAATGCCCCTGAGTGTCCAAGTTTCTTTGATCATTTTATTTTTTAATATGACTCAAAAGTAAATTTCACTGGTATGTTAGTATTTATCCCTGTCAACCTTATTATTCTAGGCATAAAAAAGGTAACAAACTCTTTTATGGATCAGCAGAAAGGATCTTGCAAAAAAATGCTAGATGAAGGTTGGAGATTACATGCATTCTGTTATCTGGCTACTGGCTTTGTGGGAGTGATAACTTGCCCCTCTCTTCCATGCAAGAGTTACCACAAAGACCTCAACACATTATTATGTTTTTGTATTAACATTTTTACAAAGGAGACTATTTTTAAAATTATCAAAATTTTATATATAATTTGGTCATATCTATATAATGTTTGCAAATCAACTGCTATTATTTAAAACTAGTAACAACATATAGGTATTTTCTAGAAATTTTGCAATAGATTATTGTTTCATGATACTTTTATAAGAACATTTCTCATGTGCAATAGAAATTACAAATTTCTAGATAGTTCACTGGCCTGATTGTATAGATATTTGAATATATAATTCAATGTAGCCAAGTATTTAAATACATCAAACATGTATTTATTATTCATAAATATAGCAGGTTGAAATTCTGACAGCTTAAAGGAGCTGACAAGGCCCCTGTAATAGCTTAAAGGTTAAATACAAAAATTATATTTACACAAGTATATTGAAAAAGTTGAATTATTAATATAATCTCAAATCCCTTTTTTGTTTGTAAAAAAACAAATTTATAATTTTTGAAAAAGTTGTTTGACTCATGACTAATGGTAGGTTTTTAGTCTTGTCTTGAAAGTTTGTATACTTTCTTGTCCATGCCCTCGATTGTCCTGGTTTATTTCTAATAAGTCATAGTCATGTTGATATGAAGCTCTTTATCCTAATGAATATGTTGTATCAATTCATACAGCTTTCATTCCCGGTATACTGGTTTTGTTTTGGTCTTTCCTCTCGCATTAATTGCGCGATGGTTTTTTAGCTGTTGCACTAAAGGAAGAGCTGATGAAAAAGCGCGAATCTTCTTTTTAAAATCAGGCCTGCCAATATAAATTGCTTCAAAAGCAACATTCCACGAAAGTCTGTCAACATCCTCATGTCTCTGTCTCGCTGGCCTACTTTGACAATTTGACTTCTCTGTCAGAAAGATTCGAGCGATAAAAAACTTCCATATTCGATCAGAATATCAAGACTGATGAGCGATACTTCTCTCTTTATATCGATTCCAGATAAAAGTCTGGCCTACTAACAAACATGCCGCTGCTAGGCCCTGTCTGCCATTTCGCTAGGTTCTCGTTGACCCTTTGGACAGCCGATGATACTTGCCGCGAACTTACCGAGGCCGAAAATGCTTGTGACGTCAATCCGGAGATCTCCGATAACACGGTTGAAAAACAATTCAACTCAATGACCATTTTACAAACGCTAATAACTACAAAACGGTTAGAGATATGAAAAAAATAATAACAGATTCGTTTTCAGGAGGTCTGATTACATCGTGTTCTGAAATAAAAATTTTGGGCTGGAGTGGCCCTTTAAGGGAGAACCTCTCTTTAAGACAAAATTTTTGACTTGTTTGATTTCTAATTTGCGTTGATCATTTTCAATAGGTTGAATATAAAAATGCATTTGGGAGAAGCAAATTTTGTTTATGTCTTTCAATACCTGAGTTCTTAAGAAACCTCACTAATCCTGGGTATTATGTCGTGCATTTGCAATACCACTTCCAGGAACATGTTGTGAATTCTTTGTTTGACAACATTCTGTAAACAAATTGTTTGAATTCTAAGCAACGATCCTTGACGAGGACAATAGCTGCAAGACCGTTTATGTTCTGTCTGTAAGTACTCGAAGAGCGCGATTTTTATATGGCAGTTCTGAAAATGGGTGGAAAAGCAAATGGAGAAAAGCAAAAGATAGTTTGTGCTAGTGAAGGGTATAACAATCATCCGAGGAAATACTGACACTTCATTAAAGCTTGAATGCCATCATGGATAAAAGCATCTATTCAGGCTTTCTATCGAGTACCAGGATTGACAATTTTAGGAATAACCTAGAGGTTGAATTGAACCAATTTGAACCACAAGATGCACCACCGCTAACAGGCAATTTTTCAATACACGAACATGTGAAACACGGTCAAGTTGAAGACCTGTACAAGCTTGTGGCGCAGTTGCTAACCTTTGGATACCAGGCTGTGGATAAAGCTGCAAGTTTGCTTGATTTCGAAGGGTTTGCTGCTTTACATTACGCTGCCTTGCAGCCGTCTGTTGTGGCTGCCAGACTTCTTTTGGACAATGGTGTTTTTCTGGATGTGGAGTCAAGGAATACAGAAACACCACTGCATCTTGCATTGAGGTAGGCGAAGGCTGAGAGAAACAGTGATGGTTTTCGTCTCTCATTTTAACTGAAGATTACACGGTTTTTAACTACAAATTTGCCAGATTTTCTCAGTGGCGTAATCGGCAATCGCAATGTTGACAATAGAGTATAAGCGATGACATCATGAATTTTTTCTTCATTTTGTCAGTTTGGATTCCATAACCTGAAAGAGTATCATGAGAAATACTTAATGTGCAATATCAGTTAAAGGTGTCACGAAATAACTCAGATATGGCCCCACGAGCATAGGCTCTTCCTCTATAATTTGGTCTTCATCAAACCTCTGTAATTTGGTGTGTGTGTGTTCAAAAGTCAATGAACAAAGCTAAAACAGTTGTGATCCGATTGAAAACTTTAGGTCTTTCATTGGCCATATCTTAACAGTTTTAGCATATTCAACTTATTTTCCATATTTAGAAGCATTTTATGGTTTTCCTATATGGTATGTGGTCAAAATTCAGATTCTAAAAGTAGTTTATTTATGACATTTCTAAAAGTATCACACTTAAGAACTCGATTAGGGCATGTAAAAAAGACTCCTTAATTCTTCCTACTTTCATTTTAAGGGTCCGACACAATTTTGTTACGTCACTGATTGCGTCATTACGCGATGAGCGTTGCTAACAACAATACTGTTGACAAAATATAGTTACATCCTCATAATTAGAGCGAGAATTTTATACAAGATGATTATATGACTTTCAACATGGAATATTCTAGTTTGCTGTCAAATTTGTTGACTGATTGGGCTCTTTATACAGTTTTTTGAAAATCATTCCACTGTTTAGATGCTCCTAGACCCTGCCAATCTCTATGGCTTTTTCGATCAATGCCCTCTGTGTCAAATAAACTTGCTAGTAGGTGTTTTACAGAAGATACGTCAGGGTAGGAATTCTACTAGATTTTTTTTCTTATCACATTTGAGCGACATTTCAAATGTACGAAAAGGAAAATTTAAATACAGAAGAAAAGATCTTCTTTCTATTCCTACACGCCTCTGTGAAAAAATATTTTTCCAATTTTTTTCCATTCTAAATGCAAAGCGAGAAACAGCACGTTCGCGTTTACATTAACCAGCCATTAACGGAAGTAACTTTGCCAGCCAGTCACGATTTCAGGAGAAATCGCTGTGTTTGCTTTGGAAAAAGTAAAATATAGTTAAAGGGCCTTAAAGTTAAGCTACCTAAGCCTTGTTTACACTGTGCCGGATAAATGTTATTTGTATACTATTTGTAGGAATTGCTTTTTGCTTTCACTGTGCCGCACAAAATTTGTCAATTTTGTTCTCCCATTTACCCCGAGCTGGGAAATAAACACAGTCACCTGACCAAAATCATGCGCAGAACGACCATTAAGAGGTCGTTTCCAGCCAACAAATTCGCCAACAACAAGAGATGCCATTTCACAACTCTTTATTCAAAGAGACAAATTTCTCCACAAAATTTTTTTCGGATAGTCGCTTTCAGTTTTGTGCGGATATGCCTACTCTAATAACATCTCTTGTTTTGTTACTGATCTTTTACAGGGAACGGGCAAAGCTATTTCCAGACTATCGTTTTGGATCGGAGAAGGCCGAAATTTTCTTAATCTGCCACTTTTGTTTGTTTTTCAGGCACGGCAACATACCGATGGCTACCTTATTCATGGACAGGGGTGCAAGCCTAAAGAAAACTGACCGTCATGGAAACAACGCCCTGCACTTAGCAATAGAACGAGGCCTCCGTGGCATGGCAGTTAAAATACTAATGAGGTGTCCCTTTTTGGTTTATTCTCAAACCCACTTCGACTTCACTGCACTTCACTATGCAGCATTGCAGGGTGATGCCCAATTGTGTGAGAAGCTGCTGTCTTGTGAGGCAAAGGTTACGGCCAAAAACTCTAACGGGGAGACACCACTGCATTTAGTCAGTCTGTTAAATCATGTTGACGCAATGAAAGTACTCTTGATATCAGGTCGGTGTATTTTTAATGCTAGATACCTAATCTACTACAATCTTTTTTTATAAGGAAACTTCTATAACGAACCTCAAAATTGCTCAAAAGTTAAGAGCAAATTAAGAACAAGTTGAGGTACTGTAAAATGTAATGTTGAACAATGTTGTGAAATCTCCTTCGCAGAAACAAGGAGTTTTGCCATCAGGAAGTGCTTTTTCGTTGTATTTTCAAGCTTGTTGGCAAATAAAGGATGTCTCACTCACTTTGTTGGCAAATGGGTTCTGAACAATCCCCTTGAGCACAATAGCTAGTGATTGCACTGCTTCCACACTAATAATGTAAGAACAGATTAAGAACAATCCAGCCTCAAAAGTCTGGTAGAATTAAGAACAGCCAGGTTTAACTCAAATTTTCTGGTTCTTTTAAATCGGTAATATTTCATTTAAGCTTTACACTGGAACCAAGGTTGAACTTGAAAATATGTTGCTTGTGACATCAAATTTTACTGATGTTTTTTGTCAATCTAGCACCATCTAATATTTTGCACACCGAGAAACTACCAAATCTTCTCGTTGTAATTTTCTTAGTCATAATAGTTCTAAACTAACTGATCATACTTCATTGAGCTTGGCTTGTCCATTAGGCCTAAAGTCTGACCTAACTTGCTGTACGTAGCTTTGCTCAGAGACAGACACTATTGCTGTTTGTTAAAGTTTAAAACTGTTTCCCTTGTATCCATTACTTATTTCTTGAACTTTAGGCAAAATACATTGTTTCTTTTTTGGGTGAACAGGTTGTCCAAATAACGAGTGTCGGAGCAAATTCCTAGATATCCCAAGGAACGACCATTTCACTGCCCTTCATATAGCGGCGAAAATGGGTCACATTGAAACGGTAAAGCTTATCATGGATTCAGGTGTAAAAGTTAACCAGAGCAATGGCGCTGTGCCGAATGCACTGGAGATGGCAGCAGGAGATGGTCATGTTGAAGTCATGAAGCTGTTTTTAGACGGTGGAGCAGCCATTGATGCCAAAGATCGGTACGGGAACACTGCTCTGCATAAGTAAGTGTCGGCTATAGCATAAAAGTGTGGGATTGTGAGTTGGTGTAGTATAAGGGTATAAAGAAGAAGACAATTGGGTCTACGTCAATATTTAACCGAAATGAAAATGAGTCCATGTATTCTTATGAACAAGATATTAAATTTTCGGGGTATCGTGGCATTTGTTCTTATTTATCCATTAGATACAGAGTCAATCTATAAAATGACATTAGCAGTTCTATGCTCGGGCCATTTATCAGTACTTTTCATGTATGATTGGATGGTTTTTAATCATTTTCCTGCCTTCAAAAAAAATTTACCAAATATTCGATTCGATTCTTGTCAAAATGAAGTTGGTCAATTGCAGCGAGGAGCTGATACTGACTGGTGCGATTATCAGGGGTGTAGTCCTAACAAAATGGCAAGGGGGTCCTTAAGCAAAATATAGCAAAACAACTATAGAACTTGAGCTCCCTAGCACTGTACCTCTGGCGATTATGTATAGAGGTATGTAGAGATATAAGACGGGTTTCGAGTTAAAACTTAAGATAGCTGCCTCAGATACGTTTTATACTACGCATGTATGACTTTTTGCACTCCCTCTTTCCAATCCCTTTTGCAGTTGACCAATGTTCTTGTGCTTTTACCCACTGCCCCCTTTCGATGTCAATGGCATCAATAACAAATGCACCCATCTCAATCCTCTAGCAAATATCTTATTCAACAAACACCTTTTAAAGTTGATAGCAATGACATGAAATTTGCAAACCCATAATTTTAATCAAAATTACTGTATTTGTACGCTAGAGCTGCTATGAATGGTAGAGTAGAAGCAGTCAGACTCCTTCTCGCCAGTGGGGCAAACATTGAATCTGTGAACGAAGACGGTTGGACCCCACTGTTCTTCTCAGTCTCGAGATGCCACCACGAAGTAACGAAGATCTTATTGGAAAATGGAGCGGACTGCAACAGTGTGGACACAAAGCTTTGTTGTTGCTTGCATTATGCCGTGAAAGAAAATGATTACAAGATCATTCCACATTTGCTTCGACACGGTGGGAATGGGCTAATTTTCAGAAGAAACATCAACGACCAATTGATCATACACGAGGCTGTGCTCTCTGGCAACGAAAAGGTCTGTTTGAGTTCCACCTCGTTTGAGATTTGTTTAAGATAGATTAACGTTTCCAGCAAAATAGCGAAAGAGAGGTAGAGATCCGTCTTCATTTAAAGAATATAATGTTTTATGCAACAAATTTTTGATTGACGTTGTGTATATTGGTTTTCAATCAATTTTACTATGGACTTCAATACATTAAAGTACAAATCTGTGAATACATCGACAGTACTATGACTTGTATTCCTTTGGCAATACGACAGTGAAATTTGTTGAATAATATCAGCACATAAGTAGGAAAAGGGTGAATTTAAATTTGAAAATAGCACGTAGCAGCGGAAACATGAAAATTTATTTTTTCTTTCTTCCGACACTCTTTTAAGTATCAAAAGATGCAGAAGTATACCCCTGTTTCATGTTGTCGCTATTTTTAAAAATATGTTTAAAAAATTTTCTGAAAGAAAGGTCTATAGACATCAATGATAAAAATGAGACAACATGATTGCACTCGATTTGGCAGATTTTTCAATAAAACTTGGAATAAATAAGGTATTCAGGAATATGCACTATGTCGCATGGACTTAAAAAGCCTTTAAAGTGATAACCTAACCTTAGCATTCAAATCTCTAAAGTAGGCGATTACAGAAGATTTAAACAACATACAACCATTTAAGTATTGATTTATATTGTATCAATACACTGTCTTGTATTGTACTAAATTACTTATACCTTGTATAAAATCGCTCTAGCAATGTAATTTTGCAGTTACCGTGATGAATATTCATTGATTACCCTTTGTATCTTTTTAGTATTTATTTATCTCATTTGTTGAATTGTCATTTTCTTTTTGGCTGTAGATTCTTGAGATGCTGCTAAATCGTTGCTCTGGGACCATTATTTACTGTGACAACAAAAAGACATTGATTCACATGGCTGCTGAACTCAACAAACTGGCCTGCTTGAAAAAGTTGACTGACATTTGGCCGATAGATTATGTAAATATGCAAGACAACCATAAGCAAACTGCACTTCACTTGGCAGCAATTGAAGGACATGTGTAAGTGACTAAATTAGATTTAATATGAAAATTGTGCTGAATAACTCAAATGATGCTCCAGTTTCAAGGCGTATCGAAATGGAACATGAAGAAATGGAAAATGACCAAAAAGTTACTATCAACACATTGTTGTCCTTGAAAAACCAAAATTGTTCTTAAATTATCAATGGTAACATGACCCTAAGTGGTTCTTGATGATATCTATATCAAGACCACTTATATACACAATGTAAAACAATGTATCAGCCCTACAATATTATGCATTTGGAAATGTTTGAATCTATACTTTAATTGTTATAGATATACATTATAAGGGAGAACTTTCCTTTCTTGCTCCTAAATCTTATTAAATCATTTTGATTAAAAGTTTTCCACTGAGATGACATCAGTGACAAATGCATATAAAATAAATGAAACATAAATATGAAATGTTTTATACCATTAACTGAGTAGAATGGACAAACAGTTAGGATACAAAAATGGATTTTGGAGTGCTCTGCAATGCGCAGCATTCTACAATATCTATTTCAAGTCACATTTTGATACTAACAACTTTTTTCTTGTGCTCTTTGATGATAGGATGTAATACTAAAAATGTTTGAGGAAAATGAGATAGAGAAAACTCTTCAATTTTAAATACAGTCAATTATTATCTTTTTAGGTATGTTTGTCAGCATTTAATCAAATCAAAGGCGGATGTTAACATAGTAGACAAAGATGGAATGAAGCCACTGCACGTTGCAGTAGTAAATAAGAAGAACGCCATTGTGCAGTTGCTCATTGAAGCAAAAACAGAATTATTTACTGCCGATTTAGAACCTGCAATAAAGTCTGGAAACGTTGAGGCATTGACCATGTTGCTGGACAGTTTAGCTATTAATCAAATAGGAACCGCCAACGTCAAGTTTGACGCTCTTGAGCAAGCACTGAATGGTGACTCTGAAGGCGTTGTCGAAGCCATCGTTGATCACCATAGGTAAGGAGAGATGCAGCTAATGATGAGGTTGATCACTCTGTTAATCGTGATGATGACGATGATGATGATAGCGGCTCATCTTTAGCCGTTCGTTATTAGTGATGCAAGATTAGCGATTAGTGTTTTGCTAGTCACGATTAGCGATTAATGCCTACTGATTCAAGATTGGCGATACATGATTAGCGGTTCGTGATTGGCGAGTCATGATAAGCGACTCTAGCCTGCCGTTTCAAGAACAGTGATTCATGATTAGTGATTTGTGATTAACGACTTTCTTTCATTTTAGCTTTCAAGATGCCGTTAAAAATAATAACTTGCTACTTGATCATTTGATGCCAGTGATGATAGCCAAATACCCTGAGGTGGTTATAAAAATTCTGAACAAAGGGATCAGTGTTTCTGAACATCAATATAATTGCAAAGAATTCGAAGTCAGCTATGATTTCTCAGCATTGCAAGCATCACCATGTTCATGTAGAAATACGTTTGCCTCTGGCCTCTATTTTGGCCCAGCAATCATGGCAGATTTGGACAGAGAAGAATGCTTGGCGCATCCATTAACCCAAAAGCTTATCAACGTAATGTGGTCCAGTGCAGGAGGGATCGTTTACTACTTTTCGTTTTTCATCTATCTGACGTTTATCATCTCACTGACAGCACTCATAATTCTAGAGAGAGAAGCGTAAGATCAGTTTTTGTTTTTTGGTCTTATTTTTCCTTTTGAAAGTGTTTTTTGGAAATTAATATCCTTAACATTTGTACATGAAAATCTGTTCGCAGTGGTTTTGTGAAACTGCATTATGCAAACTCATAATCTTAAAAAAGCTATTTAAGCTTACAAGAATGAAATGTTTATTGTAAAGTACGTAATTAATCATCAATATAAAAATTTTTTCTTTCACAGGGATTTGAAGCTCATCACCCCACTTAATACAACCAATGGATCGACAAAACCTACTCCTTCTGGTAACCATGTGCCATCTAAAAGTAGTTCAGGGCAAGTCTTAGCCTATTTCATTTTTATCTTTCTGTGTCTCACATTTATGAAAGAGTGCGTTCAAATTTTTGCATTGGGCTTCCGATACTGTAAAGAGTTGTCGAACATACTGGAGTGGAAAGTATTAATCTCGGCCTTTGGATACCTAAATGGATTCCTGTTCATGAATTACAGCAGCAAAGAATGGGAGCTTTTTCTTGGCGTCTGTTCGCTATTTTTTGGTTGGTTGAACGTTCTCCTCTTTCTACGTCGCAGCCCGATGTTTAATATCTACGTAGTTATGTTCACGCAAGTTATTTACACACTGATACGCGTCTTATTTGTGTTCACTCCGTTGTTGCTAGCGTTTTCGTTGGCTTTTAACCAACTGTTCCTCACGCAAACTGTTTTCAAGGACATGAAGAACAGTTACATGAAGACTTTTGTGATGCTAAGTGGAGAGCTTGAGTATGAGGATACGATTCCGAATGCTGTGGGGACGAAGGACAGTAAATCAGCCATGCCTAACGTGCCTTTGCCCTTGGTATCCTATCTGATCTACTCGATGTTTATCATCATGTTACCTGTGGCCCTAATGAATCTACTGGTATGTAAGCCTATTTATATGCTATGACATTCTTTGTTGTTATGTAGAAGACCTAACAATACGAAAGATTTATTCAATCTTTAGGCAAGTAGAGAAGCCAATTAAACTTCAATGCAAGCTTAATATACTCTAAATTTGCTACCACAAGTGAACTTCTGGAAACAAATGGACGGCCAAACAATGATATACTAATTCAAGTTACTTTTCCTGGTGTTTTTCATCTGTAGATGCAAGATCATAAGCTTTTGCATACATTTTTTTACCTACCTAAGCATATTTTGTAGTGAAACTTTAACGTTAACTGCTTATGGAAGAAGTGTTTCAAGCTTAGAATATCTATCGCAAATTCTGAATGTAGGAAGAGCCAGTTTTACCACGAGGCTCATCAGCAATTTCGAATGTATTACACAACTTATTGCAGCAATTATTTCTTCAATATCAAGATCAAAATGCCATCAGTATTTCTAAATCAAGTTATATGTTCTCTGTTTTCTCTTCATCACGTACATTCTCTGTCCCTATTTCTCCTCAAGGTTGGCTTGGCTGTCGGAGACATTGAAAGCATTCGCAATTCAGCGAAGCATAACGTTATGAAACAGCAAGCTCGATACATGAAAGATTTAATCGATAAAAGCCCGAACTTTATCGTCAAGTGCACTTACCAGCGGTTTCTTGTTGAAAGACCAAATGAGAAAACGTGGTTGAAAAGGTATAGTGTCAGTCCTTCGACGTTGTCGAACTTTATAATAGGGCCTAAATCTACATTAACTATAACCCCAAAGATTATGCAATCTTTCAGCAAATTTAGTAAAAAATAACTTCCGAACTTAAAAACAAGTTCCGAAAAGTGTCTTCATAAGACTGTTCTTCTTTCCTCGGAACGCAATATTTGTTGAGTACTTGCCTTAACAGAGTTACGAAGTTTTATAGTACTTCAAACTTGAACTGGTTTTATTCATTGAGAAGCATTCATTGGCTTTTCTCAAGCCTCATGCTACTATTTCATTACCATCCCACAAAAAACCATTTTTTTGCTATTTTTAGCTTATTCCCTTACACGTCTTTGCCATTGCTTTTATCACCTATTCATTGTGTATGTTTCAAACTCTCTTCACCTCAAGGTTCTTCAGCTCTAAGGATGCTGGTGAAGATCTAACTGGGTTCATCGAGGGAAGAATCAAGAACCAAGAGGATCAAAAAAGCAAGGAGCAAGAAAAGAAACTTAGTGATCTCCAGAATTCTGTAAGCGCCCAAAACTGTGTTCTGAATAGGATTAATACAAAACTCGTTGATCATGGAAGAATGTTGAAGGAGGCATTGTCGTAGATATCTTAACAAATTATATTTTAATTTTTATTCTTGCTACTAGTAAAACCTATTATAACGTATTCTTTAAGCATTAGTGTCTTTCTTTCTCACTGATACAGCAAATAAATAACTTAAATTACAAGCAAACACGAAACACTAATTTTTAAACAAGAAATAAATATAGATGGAAATATATGTAAATATACCTAATGATCTATATGTAAATACGTATTTCGTTTTCTATATCGGCAGCTTGCTTTGTCTGCAGTATCAATGACATTTTGCTATATAAACAAATAATCCGACTAAATGTCATGTTGGCTACTCTGAAGTAATCTTCAATCTTCTTCCAAACTTAGTTTTTGCTACTGAAAACTAGTAGCTTGGTCTTAGCGATTTTGAAAACTTCTACAGCATCTACATTGCGATGAATCCAGAGCAGTATCATCATGAAGGAATTTATATGATATGTTTATAGCTTATAATTAAGATGTATCTCTCTTAGAATAGAATTAATGCCCTGTAAGCCCATTAGGGCAGAAGGTTTGGGACAGCAAGGGGTGTTAAGGAGACTCTTCAACCTCAAAAATCACACAAAATTTAGTTTGCTATTTCCTCGCCACATCATTACAGTTACTTTCACTGTTATCAATGCCCGCGCCACCAGGGGGGCGTTGTGGCCATGGCCCCCCACTTTTTGCGAAGCAAGTAGTTCTAAACTGTAGTATAAGGGGTAAGAGGCATTGGCCCCCTACCTTTTTAGCCTTGGCCCCCCATTTTCAAATTTGTGGCGCGGGCCCTGGTTATGAGAAAAGTTCACCATCAATGTTTGACTGTTATCTTGGATTCTCTTGATGGTAATTTTTCAATAAACTCTCGATTGAAGGCTAATGTTTTCGTATATTGTTGTTTTGGAACATTGGTAGCCACGCAGATTGATTTTAGACAATATCCAATGTTTGAGCATTTCATGTATGATTTTAAGATTATTTCAGGTAATATTAGTTTATCTAAACATTAGCTAATTTATTCGCTCATTGATTGTCAATTTTTCTTATTTCATTCATTGGCGTTAGCCATTTATCCTTGAAAATGCATGCAGCGTGTAAATGACAGCTGACTGATTTTTAAATTTTGCGATTCATGCAAATTTGTAAAAAGGTAAAATTTAATATTTGTGGAAGAAAATTATATACAGTAATATTTCTAACTATTATCTTGAGGAAAACACTTCGGGTACTTTTTTTATTAATGGATGTTGCAATTGAAGAATCATTTTCTATGTTATCGTTACAACAACAGTTGATACATTCGTAAGATTAAGTCCAGGGTACAGTGGCTATGAGGCAGAGGGTGATAACAGGAAGCAGAGCAAACTTGATATGCATGTTAAAATTCTAAGTTGAGAAGGTTGTGAGTAATTAATTGAAAAATAAAAGCAATTAAATAGTCAAAAAGTGAAGTACTAAAAAATTGATATATTGTGGAGCATAGTAATGCAGCTAACGATGTTTTTAACGCTATCAAAATTAAAAGGAGAAATCTTGCAGAAATTGATGCAAACAATAATAGCAAAGGCAGAAAATTGTTACATTTTGGCATAAGCAAATGGGATTCAGCCCCCTGAAGGTTGAGTACTCCTCACAGCATATTTTATTACTAAAAGGGCTTCCTAAACTTTGAAAGAGACAAACAATGTTTTTGAAACACTTGTACTCTGTCCTGCGTCGTCGTACTCTTCGGAAGCTAGGTTTGGACAGTCACGGCTTGAGAAAGCCAGCGTTGCTCCATGTTGTTGCGGAGATTCGAGGAGAGCAAAGTGTTAGCAGTAAATCTGCGTTTAACTATGTTGCACATTGATCAAGAAAAGAAATTCTTATTATACTATTTTGATAATATAGTTCTGTGTTTCTACAAAAACAAGTTAAATGCATCATTCCAAATTAGAATGTTGTTGTAAAGAACGGCTCATATCATTCGCAAATCACTACGATCAAAAAGTTGAAAAGTAAACACAAAACTGCTAATATGAATGATTCTATTTGCCTTCTCTTAAAGAAAGAAAATGCACCGTTTTCTATTCTTGAAAAGAATTTTCGCATTAGAAAGATGACAGCCATGGCTGAACCTTTCTTTTTTGTACGTGGAGTTGTTAGTAATTTTGAATTGTAATTTTTACTGATGTAAAAAAAATCTACCCGAATTATTTGAGATTTAAAAATCTTTTTTGAGATCAGTGGGTATTGCGCAATGATATTTCTTATTGCGCCTTGGGAGCCTCGAGTTCAGGATGAGGATACTTTTTGCTGATGAAATGTGTTAGCAACAAGGCATGGTTGAAAAGTGTGTTTCTTAGATAAGTGGCTTACTTCGGTGGCTTTCTTCCGTTCAAAGCTTTTGAAATGGATAAAGTAATGTATATTGAAGATAGACATGCTTGTGGTAAGCAGTATTAGTTTTTTTTATTTCTAAGATTGGAATCGATTTATAATTCGATGGCCTAATTTCGGTGCCCCTGCTCTTATAACCTACCAGTCTTGTATTCGTATATATGAATTATGGAAGTACGGTACTTGATATTTCATTTAATGAAAGGAATTTTACCTTAGTGCCTTCAATTTCTATTCTAGACAGAATAAACCTTATTGTCTGTGTTATAATCTCAATTCTCGGTAACAGCAACAATAAATGTTTGTCGTTGACGATTTCAATATTTATTTTGATTTGTTCAATAATTGTAGAAATTCAAGAAGAGTACCAATAAATGCCTATAAACATTAAGATTACTTCATGTTATTATAAACTGAATGAAGTTATGTGTGTGCATCATATCATGCATCTATGACAGTCTTAGATTGATAACCACTACTAACAAAACATTGCATTTTGACACCATTCTTTTGACAAATGCCAATCATTCTTAGAAATGGCAGCAAAGTCTTTGAAAATGGGGAGCATCATTGGAGTCCCCACTGATACAATTTATGGGATAGCTGCATTAGCTCAGTCAAACAAAGCTGTAGAATCAATTTATCAAATAAAAGAAAGGCACAGGGAAAAACCAATTGCAATTTGTGTAGCAGATATTCAAGATATATACAGGTAATTTGAAAACATTAATTGATGCATTAAACCATTATACTGTACAGCGTGAGACATAATGTTTCTTTTAGCCAGTTTTTGAGTTTTCTCTTTAAATGAATTTCAAAAGATTTTCAAAAGAAGAGAATCAATGAGTTTTACATACAATTGGTGCATAGGTCTAAGTCTCTATTAACTAACACTTATGATGAGAAAGGATGACCAGTTCCTTTTTCCATTGCTTTTAGCCTTCCAAGTTTTGCCAGGATAACTAAGTGCTTTTTAGTGAATGTGAGACAAACACCTATAGCATGGGCAGTCCTGGTAATATTAGGCGTGCGATCGCACGCGCATGCCTCCACACCCACCTAATACTTCTGAGGTGTGCTTTCTATCGCACGCCCAGTTCCACGTTTTGAATTACTATTCTTTTTCTTTTTTGTTTCTTTTAATTTCTTTTGTGTGGGTTATATTGATGGCATTCCCAGAGGCATTTTAACTCTTTACTTTGTTTCCATTAGGCCCAGTTTCCCTTACTCCGTTATTCAGTTACTCCGTTATTGTATGTCACCGTTCTCTCTCACCGTTCTTTTCTTATTGTCTTGAACACATTGCCCCGGGCCACTCTGTTTTGGTCAAAACGATAACCTGGGTGTTTCCATTACTCCATATTTGTTTGTTATCATATCCTTAGCTCGAGCTCTTTTTGAAACTGAGATTGAATGACTCCGTTTTTGAATGCCTCTGTCTTCGCTGTTCCCAGTAAAACGACGCCTATTCAAATGATTCCGTTTTCGGATGACTCCACTTTGAACAGTGTTTTTGAATTACTTCGGTTTGGTATCAAATGACATCGTTTTTGAGCATATTAATGGAACTCAAATTAGAAAACAGATTCACTCGAATCTGTTCTCATATGAAAATGGAGTAATGGCAACAGAGCCTAAAAAACTTGTATCTTTTTTGTTAAATTATTTTGTTTTCAAGAAACTTCCTTCAAAATTCCATAAAACCTTTTTGGATTTACAAAAACCTCATACGCTTTTTCAAGCAGTGATACACACATTCTAATACAAAAATGACATAAGGTCGTCATAAAAATCGTAAGGTCTCTATTTTATTGATCGCATTAAACTTTTCAAGGTGTGCGATTACCAGCACGCCACCAAATTTCATATTACCAGGACTACAACCTTCAGCCACACACTCAAGTTTCTAAAACTCTTACAACTTTGTAGCTATTAAATTTTTACAAATCATATTTGCAGAGAATGATGAAATTTTCTTTCTGGGTTGTGATGTGTTGTTAGAGCCAAATACTAGACTAGGGAGGACTGACTTTAGAGACCAAATGAATCGTTTTTGATGTAGAATGCTAGTAGCATCTTTATCAAGAGAGATGGAAAAGCATCAACTTCTGTCAGTCAAAGACTTTATTTTTTCTTCAGTTAAAGAAGGTTTAAACAAATAGAATAACTACTTGAAAAACTGCTTTCTAGATTTATTTTAGATAACCATCTTTTGTTCAAAATAAGCGCATCAAGAAAACTGGAAGAATTCAGGCTCAACATTTTCTTACTTATGGTGTAGAACATTTGGTTTATAATAACTTTGAAAAAGTTAGCCTAGTATATTTTTGTAAGTGAGTTGCTTTGATGGGGTTTATAATAGCACTCAAAGGGGTAGGGCGTACCTATGGGTGCTGCTATAAAATTGAACTAATAATTCAACATCTTTGTATTCATAGAAGTTTGTATTCAATTTGTTTTTAACTTTTGAAGATGGTGCGAAGTTACTGTGTCTCTCAGTATACTGGATGACCTGCTTCCTGGTCCTGTTACTCTTATCTTCAAAAGGAAACCAGAACTGAATCCTGACCTAAATCCAGCCACTGAATTAGTTGGTGTTCGTATACCTGACCACAAATTCATAAGAGGCATTGCAAGAGCCTGTGAGCAACCAGTTGCATTGACTAGTGCCAATAAAAGTGCTGCAAAAAGCTGTTTACAAGTAAAGGTATGAGAATTTTTGTTTTGAATAAAAGTAATGATAAAATTGAAGGTGTCAGGTGAAGTTTGTTCGAATGTAAAAAAGGCGTTTTAGTGATATGGTTTTGCTTTGATACCACTACCATTGACTTTTGAAATTTTCTACAAATTGTCCTGGCCTTGTGCTTATCAAAGCTGCCCTACTGTCCTTTTTCATGTCTCTAGAAAATAATTTATTGCATTGAATATACAAAACTACAAAAAATATTCATCAAGTTTATTTTTGACCAATTTCAATTTTACTTTTTTAAGAAATGTCTTCAAAAAGTAACAACAACAGCAAATGATATCAAACTCCCAAGCTCTGATAATTTGGCATAATGCCAGTTCAGACTATTTTCATAAAGTGATACAAAAATGAGGTGCCCAGGGGTCTGTGTTCCTATGTTCCATAGGAAATTTCAATAAGACTACCTTGTTCCCAATAATGTGTCTGAAATGTTCCATAAAAATCTCTTGCGATCTTAACAAAATGCCCCCTCGATCCCCATTAAAACATGTTAGTACCCAATTTCCGTCGAGAAAACTTTAGGTACCCTATACGCATGAGATCCCTTGCATGAGCCTCAATTTTCATTTGTTCTAGAACAATTGGAAAATGTGACGTCATCTTATCAAAACAATAGGCCTGCCCCCCCCCCAATATTTGACCAAGTGTCCACCCCTGTCCACAGCAGAGGTAGCTGAAATGCCAAGACTGCAATCTATGTTTTATACCATAACGCTGATGTCAGAAAGCGATCACTGGGTGTAATTTCGAATATGAGCAGGGACTTATATTTTACAAAAGCTAGAAGTTATAGTTAATAACTATTCTTAAAATCCATAAGGACGTAAAATATTGCTGAGAGTAGGTTGGTCCTTCTTGAAAGGCTGCTGCGATTTCGTAGTAATCTGTCTTTTTTCATATTATGCCATCACTCAGTGTTTATTTTTCCTGCACTTGAGGTTAAATATGTGTACATCAAGCAACATAATTGATATTTTGTTTCATTGCAATAAAGTTCAGTTTTAGTTCAGTCTCTCGTTTTCAGCTCATTCTTTCCCATTTTTGACATCTACCCTAGGTTTAAAATTTCTGTGTCATCTATCCGACAGGAATTTGAATATCTTTGGCCTAAATTGGACTTGGTTTTCAATGGTGGTTGCCTTGGTAAAACAGAGGAATCGCGTCTTGGGTCAACTGTTGTCGACTTATCAATTGAGGGGCAGTATAAAATCATTCGAGATGGTTGTGCTCTCTCAAGCGTCGAAAATATTCTCAGAGACAAATATGGCTTGCTTCAAAGGACGTAGCTCTGTCTAGACTAGCGGTCGTATTGGGTTTTTATATTGATTTTGATTTATATTGTTTGTATCTATCAAATAAAGTCAATCCTTGGCTTAGGAGCAAACTAAAGACCATGTGTCATTACAAGTAGAGGGGGGTCGGGGGGGGGGGGGGTCGGTGTTGCTCGGTCTGAGCCAATAGACAAACAAGTAGCTTGGCTTTAACCAATCAAATCGCAGAACAGCTGCTTTCATTTCAGCATTTCCTGATAAAGTTTGTAACTTTAAGCTATTTTGACACACTGCATTTAATTTAAGCCTGAGTATATTTATGTTGTATTCATTAATGAATACCTCAAAATTTGACGATGTTACCCATCTCATCAATGGCATCTTGTTCAAGTAAATGAGGCCGATGAACTTTCTTTTATCTCCTTTCTAATATGGGACTGGGTGAGCACACAAAGCTTTTTTGCAAACGTAAAATCGCACAAATTGATGTACACTATGCTATTATCAAACAATCAACTGACTTGTGACACAAGGCCCTTCTTCAAGCTAAAACTGGCGACAATATTATTCAATACTTCTGTATGAAGCTAAATAAAGAAGATGTATACTTTCAATAATCTGTATCTACCATATTTTATATTAATGTTTTAATTAATTCTGTATGTGACACTCAAATGAATCTCATTTACCTTGAAATCACTTTTGCCACTAAGATTATATATTATAGTTCTATTGAATATTTTATAGGATATTTTAGTTTTTACTTTTATAGCACCAGTTAACTTTTCTCTTGTTAATTATACGATGAAAAGTATGAAATAAAATCAGTATGTCAATAAAGAATTTAAGAATTTTTCGTTTTTAAAACGAACTACTTGAATATTTCAGTAATTTCTACATGAGTGTTTGATTTTGGAGGCTTATGTTACAGGTATGTACCATTTACAAGACACGGAACAATTTAGGTTATGTTTTCTTTAACTTTCATCGGTGCCTTTCCATTGTTTGGCCGTTACACAGATTTTAACCTGTCTGTAGATTGTCTCAGTCCAGGCAAGTGCTCGCGTTCGGGCACTGAGAAGCCGTCAAAACCATTCAACGAAGTACTGAAAACAAGGTTTTTTTGTAAAGCACTCAAAGTTATTTTGTTTTCATTGATAGTCTTCACTGTCATCAGCTGTGCAACTACCACATTATTTCACTCTGCCACCCTTTGCTATTTGTTAAAATTGTTTTCATTTAAAACAAGATAGCCTGTGAAAAGCAGTGACGCAATGACTGTCTACAAGTTTGGCAGTATAGTTCTCATCGTACATCAGATTTTCCACTACGCTAAAAGTCTCACAAAACTGCTTATGTTCCACTGTGGTGCCTGTAGTGTTTTCAAACATGTTTTTGTGATCCAAAAGTTTCCATTGCAAATTCTTCCTCGAAATTGCCTACTTGCAGTGATTTTTTTTCAGTTAAGCACCCTTGCGTAAGCCCATCTTGCTAAAAAGATTCTTGTTGCTAATATACTATTGTTCCAGTAAAATTCAGTTCAACTCAAGTTTAATCCATCACATTGGTAAAATTGAAGTGATCTTAAAGTATCGGAGTATCGCAGAGATTATGTGTTGCTGAGAAGGAGTGGTGAAGATGCGAAGGAGAAATTCAAAAGAGGGGCGAAAGGTTATATTAGAGTTCTACGATTTTTCTCGTAGCATGGGGATCACTCTGCTGAAGAGTGAACCATTACCAAACAATTGTTCTTTGAATAGTGGGTTGAATCATGAGTCCATAAGGTATCTTCCATCATAACGTAATAAACTGTTCATAGGACAGCGAGCCTCAATGCGAAGTGGAGGCGAAGTAGAAAGACAAACCCGGCGTTGTCCATAGTTTTATCAATTGCCAAATTAGCAGTTAACCTGAGAGGCGCCATTGACAAAATCCTCGTAAAAGCTTCAAAAATCGTCATTTAAGAATCAGCCCGCTTTTGACACTGATCTCCGATATGCAAAGAAATATAGCTTATCTCATTCAAGGCTCATCTTTTCTTACGAGTTCTATGGCGATAAACTTTCGTGTGAGATATTTCATTTCAAAGCAGTGGCTTTCTAAACAAGTTAAGAACATGAAGTATTTAGGATTTGTGTGAATAGCGTATGTCGTATTAAGATGTTTAAATGTCAATCGAACCTAGAAATAACTATTCTACAAGTCACTCTCCCTTTGAAGACCCTCTAAAGTCATTGATACTATTAGTTTTCATATTAAACAAATACTTTTCTTTGATTGATTCAGAAAGATTTATTTTTATTCTCAACTCGGCCCATTCTCAACAAGGTAATATGTCTATGAAATAAAACATCGCTATTGGATCTATAGTTACACTGCCAAAGATCCACGCCATGTCAAGTAAACTCATCGTTTTTTTTGAGAGGTTTCATCAATCAAGATGTAAACTTTGTTTCTAGAGGTGGATATTTCCATTTATCATCTAGATTATTTCAAGTCTCAAAACTTGACCTCGAGGAAACACAACTATCGTTTAGGCCCAAATTTCATCTTTGATACTTAAAAAAGTGTTTAACACCCTTCAGTCTCCCAAAAAATAGTCAGGGGGCCCAGTTTTGCACATTTAGTCCTGAATATCCATCTTTAGGACCCTCAAGCTCACTTTGAAGACCTTGGGCCAATCAAAACCTATTTAGACTGACCGTCCCTAACTATATTCTATATAACATAAACCATATTCATTTTTTTTATAACCTAGAGTATTGAGATGTGAGAATCAGCTGCTGTCTCACTTCTCTGTCGACCAAACCTCTCCTCCATCTTCCCCTCTACCCGGCACGACTTTTATGCTGAAGTCACTGCTAATGGTGAAACAGACCAAGTCTACAACAGTCTTTCATGCATACTTCAAAAAGTAATTTTGTCTTCTATCCAAGTTGCAACAGGCTGTTTAAATGTTTCATATTTAATGGCATGTTTGGATTTTGAATAGAAATTGTGAATCTACGCAACTGCAACATTCTACTGGAAGCGATAAAATGTGCATTGTTGAAATAAAGAGATTATATATCTAATAGCCATTCTAACAAATTTTTTGGCGTCCACAAAGAGGAAAGAAGCTCAAGGATAGACCTTTGTCAAGCACGCTTTTCAATACATTTAGCTGTAAAGTAACCGTTTGACCCACTGAAAGAAAAGTTGTGGAAAAGTGTTTAAACTTGTTGACGCACAGGAAGTTATACATCGAAATAGCTACGCTACCTGGATGAAAAAATTTATCAAAAAGATCTCTATCTAAAGGCGTGTTTTCAAGCCATTACTCACTTTTTCTGTTTAGCAACAAAACATAGAACATCGTCTTTAGAATATCCTTTAGATCAAAACGAAAACATAAAAAGATGTTTCAACTTATATATATTTTATTTTTTTTGATGAATTTTACTGATATTCCAGTTATTACGTTTGACAAAGAAGAAACATTTAGTAACTAGCAAAGATTTTCAAACTTTTGATAGAACTTACTATATATGGCAGCAGTATTTATTCTGTGAGACAAAATCAAATGAAGGTGGAAATAGCGAAGACTAACCAGCACGAAAAACATCGAGTAGCAATGGCAGAATCAATAAGAGTTTCTTAAAAATTAAAGACTTTTCTAAATACATATTTTCTAATAGTTGAAACCCTGAATGAGATCAAATTAGTTTGCAACGTCCATTTAACACTACAATGTTTTATATGACCTTGTAAAATTTAATGAAATATGAAGAAGATGCATATATTTTGTTTTTGAAAATGTAAAACTAAACTCTAGCCAACGTGAATGGAGAGATATCGTCAAGTGGCTCCACAAGAATCAGTGTTGGGGCCCTTACTCTTTAACATTTTACTAAACCATGTTCTTCTAATTCTTAACACCAATGTGACATGCAATTATGCTGATTATAGTCAAGTTTGAATAGAAGGTTAGTTAATTAACAATATAACCCCAATCCTTGAACGGATCTCAGCACATTGAGCAAATTGTTTTGATATAATGGCATATTTCTAAATAACGAAAGACATACCAATTTATGATTATAGGACTACAAAGGTCAGAGTGTGAAGATGATGAATCAAGATTTTGGAATTTTTAATCAAACGTTAAGAGGAAGAAAAATTACTTGTAATAGTGCGCGACAATCAACTTATATTCAGTTTGAATTTGTTGTGAAGCCGGAAAAAGGTGATTTTGTCGAAGCTCTTGCAAGAATAGCTCCTTATTCAAATGAAGAAAAGAGAGATTTACTAATGCAAACATTTAGCATTACCTTTTTTTATTTACTGTCAAATTTTCTGAATGCTTTGTAGCCGAAATTTATTTATGATGTCCACAAAAGAGAACTAAAAACATCATCTGATGACTTCAGTTCTCGTTTGAAGATCTAGCGAAAAATCATGCTATAACAATACACTGACAAAACCTGCAGAGATTAGCTACTGAGATGTATGGAGAAAGATAGAGCAAAGCTCAGATTTTTTGAATGAAATATTAAGATTTAATCAATTATTATTGGAACTGTTAAATGAAACTCTTGTACATCCAGAACCTTCAAAAATAAAAGAAATTTCAATCCCATGATCTTACAAATTATGCATCCAGTATGTCCCAAGTCTAGCATGAGTGTAGTTACCTATATACAGCTTATTTTTTTAAGTATTCTCATAAAGTTTTACAAAACAGATAGACTACAAGACGATGCCACAAGGAGCATGTGAAATACATACCCTGTGACCATTACATTAACATGTTTACTTGAAATTAGAGTTAGCCTACATTAAATGTTGCAAATTACATGTTACAGATTACTGATAACAAAAAAATACTAATAATTTGGAGGTTAGAGCAAAAACAAAGACAACATAAATTGACAAAAACAATACAAGTATAACAAAAGACAAATTACATTGGAGAGAAAATTTATAGAACTACCTAATGAAGCCTTTCATAGGTCTGAAAATATTTTAATGTTGCCTCAAAAATTTTTGTATTTAAATTCAAAGATAATTTTTCATGGCCATTAAGAATTATTTGCAGTAAAGCTTCATTGGAAAGGTTTGTTATTTCATGGGGTTGCAGCATAGCCCTCTCATTGTCGAGAAGATCACGGCTATCTATCTGTATTATAAGCATGGCAGAGCAGCAAAAAGTGTACCGTAACCTGAATACCATACAATACAGCTTATAATCACAGCTAGCCATTCCGCTTAAAGTAACTATTTACAGTCACATAAAGTCTAAACCCAAATATAAAGAATAGTTCTATCGATTCCTAGCGCATACTGTAGAATTTTATATGTGATACATACGATTTTTATTGTTGCGAGGAAATATCGTGCAATGTGCGGCAAGGAATTGTCAAAGATTTTTATCGCGAACGAAAAATTCTGAGATAAAAAGTGTTTGATATTTTTTGGGTCCCCGACGATCAAAGACAAAAACCGTACTGTGTGCGTTGCTCAATTATTAAAATATGTGAGAACCAACAAGCGCGGTTGAGCCAAGGCATGTTTTCAGAAGATGGCAAACTGAACTGGTGAAGGAAGAACAATCAGCCCAATGCAATTTTGTGAAAATCATTTTGATAATTGGGAGAATAAGGAAAGTGCAACATTTCGTTAAAATGTTTCCTTGACTCAGAAAAAACGCTAATACATTTCCTTGTCTTCTCTAGCAAGATCTTGGACTATAGGCATTGCTGTTTTTTCAGTATTTGGTCGTACCCATATTTCTCTTCTCTTCGACGCCAAGATAGTATTTTGTGCTGTTAGTTTGTAATCATTAACATAAGCTGATAATGTAGCTAAGCTAGATATTGGGTTACATAAACATGGCAGGCTTGTAGTTTCTCGACGGATTAAAGAAATTCTCCCTTGCAACACATTAATTTTTCAAAGAATGATACGCAAGGCCCGATGAAGGGGGCATGCCCCCCCCCACTTTCTGCAAAACTATACAGCTTTTTTCAAAATCTTTTGCTATGGATGGTAAATTTTCCTTTGGCCCCCTCACTTTCCAACATCTGTCGGGGCCCATGAAAAAGGACGCTGGTCAAATAGTGGTCCTATCGCCACCTGGCGTTCTATCGCCCCCGGCGTTCCTCTTTGAAGGATGGCGATTAGCCCTCTCCTTGGCTCCCAGTTGCCTTGGGAGCCTTTGTAAAGGTGCCAATTACGTCGAGAAAACATATTTGACCTTTGCTGGCCCCTGGGATTAAAAGCACAAAAAATCGTATTTGTTAGTAAGTGAGAAGAAGTTTTTATGCCGCTTTATTGTACAATGGAACACAAAGATAAATTGGACACGCAAGGTTTATGGAGGGAAAATGTATGCCTCATTTGATTACCTTTTGTCAGTATGAGAGAAAAAGAGCAGTATTGGTGCGATCTCTTGACTTTTAACTTGATGGTTTAACAATCCTGCCAAAAGTATCCCCTAATTCCCCACAAAATATGCTGAAACGAATCCCCCCGAACACATTCCATCTGCAATGTGGTCATAATGGAATGGAATTCGACTTTCTACATGCCATTTGAATTAGTGTTTTATCACTAGTGTATACAGATGAGAGGTCATGCTTGAAATGTTTTTGTCTATCGATCTTTGTATCCCAGTTCTTGTCTCCCAATAAACACGCCCAAAGACCACTGGCACTGGCCGGAGATTCGGCGTTTGAGTAATACGAGAAGTTGCTTCGTGGGCCGAATCAAATATCTTTGATTTTAATTTCAACGTTTGGATCGTTTATAATCTCTCGATTAATTTCGGATAACGATACGGTGCCAAACATCAGTAAACTGCGCATTCTTAATGAGGTAAATAAATGATGAATGGCTAGGAAGTGACACCTGGAGTATACATTTTACAGGTAGAAAGAACAGTTTCACGGACAAACTAATTAGCGGGGAGAGAAGAGCAAACGCGGTATCACGGAAGGCAAATACACTGATGAAATTCAAGTACTATCAGTGAAAGCTCCTATTACAAGTGAAGTTAGCCAGACACTTAGGCCATAGGAATATGGCGCACACATTGTCCTATTCAGATTATAGCTATTCTAGCCACGATGAAAGCCAGACTGAAGGAGAGTGCGACACTTTACAGTGGCGACAGAAACAAGGTATTTGTATTTTTAAGTTCATATAACAGAGCTAATGTGGCTAAGTTTTATGCGAAAGAACTCCTCTCCGGAAAAGGGCTTGTCAGCCCATTTGTGTCTGTACCACCCTATGTCCTAAACCAGTACTACTGTTGTTTATGTAAAATGCAAAATGAGAGTTCGTGGTTTGCGAAATTGAATCCTTTCAGGGAAGAATTAATAATTTGTTAAATGATATATGCCAGTGATTTAATGTGTTAAATGTTTGGTTTTATTGTTCAGCTATCTATAAGCCTTCCAGAAAAAGTTTGCCCCTCCAGGACAAATGCTGTTTCTTTACTTATTTACATCTGAAGAAGTCGACCTATGTGCGAATATCTTTCTATATATACCTTGCTTATGTTCTTGCGATTAAAATGCAGGACAAAGGTATTTGTCTGTATTGAACAGATCGAATTGATAATACTGAACTAAACAAAGCTGCACACAACACAAATGGAGGTTCGATGGTGTGACCACGATATGCCTGTGTTGCAAAATCAGTGTTGAGTGCAAATTAGATAAGAGAGCCGTAACGTTTAAAACGGTCGTTTGTTTTACACCAAATTTGAATTATAAAAAAAAATAGCAAACATTCTCATGTGTTAAGCATCTGCATTGGAACTAATGCACAATCGATCGTACCTCCGGTTTTGCAAACAGTTAAACCAACATGCATATTTATAGGTCTGAAAACACAATCAAAACATATCGCTTGCAAGTTTTCCATTTTAACATCTAGTCTTGGCAGTCATTTTTCACCCAAACAACTTGCAGTGTATACAAAATTTGTTTATTATTATAAATTAAACCACAATAAGTTCAAATTAAATTGCAGGTTATTTTCTTTTAATATGCTTAGAGCATTTTCTGAAATTTTTGTCAATTTTATGTTCTGTTGGTGACATTTGAAATGCTTTTTATTATTTATTCATGAGAGGCTTACATATTATTTTGCATTTTTTTTATCATTTAAACTGATCCAGTAAATTTCTTCAAGTCTGTTTTTAGGACGAATTGATACTTAAAAAAAACAAAAATGGTATAGAAAGACGGTTTTTTTTAATTGGTGAAATTTTTTAATCAAGGTGAAAAATATTAACAAGTAGCAAACTGCATGTTTTGCAGAGTATAGTTTCTGTGTACCACATTTGTGTACCAGAAAACCAATAACCATATGTAGCTGGACAGCTACATGTCTCTGTGCACTGACAAAGAGAAGAAAATATCAACAATTATGAAAATTAAACAATCTTATCCACAGAGAAACCATGTTGGATATTTTAGCTAACTTGCCATAAAGATGAAACTGGTTCCTTTTAAATGTCAAGTTCAGTTGAAATCGAGTTTCCTAGTGAAATTTGCAGCTTTTTTCGGGAAACTTTGTTTACACCTGGCCTATTAATGCAGTAAAAAAGTCACATTCATGTTACATTTTTACCACAAAAAGAGGTGAAATTTCTTCATTTATTCTCCTATTCCCATTTAAGCAAAGTCAACTAGGGCCTTGGCCACAGCACAAAGACCTTGATGGTGCAAGTACCAAATTTTTCTTAATTTCAATGCCTGTTGCAAACTCTTAACATGTTATATGAATTCAACAGATTATAGTTATTAGGGTCCCAGGTTTGGATTTGTTGTAAATAATTGCTTTGGCCCCCCTCTTTTATGCAAAACAATAGAGCTTTTTTAAAGTGTTAAATTGGTGTTAAATTCTCCCTTGACCCCCCACCCCCCACTTTTCAACACGTGTAGTCATCTTTTCTAGTCTTTCAATCTTTTAAATAATCTTGGCAGCTATCCATTTTTCATTTGAATGTCATCAAATTTTATCTTTAAAGTCTGAATTTTTTGAATGCCTGATTTAAACTTGTCACCCCTGGATACCAAGAAACTCACAAGGAATTTAGTGTAATCTCTCCTGACATTAGATTAACAATTTTTAGATACTTGATTGTCTTTAAGCTGTGTTTTACTTCTGACCATGGGGAGTGTTCTGTCTGTCAATTCAAAGGATTCAGTTTTCTTTTTCAAAAATATCTCCCATCCAATCCTGCTAGTCAAAATGCAATTGAAAATTCTCATAGCAATGGTTTGATTGTAATGGCAAGAGATATTTTCTCTGTTTATAAAATTGTGTGTCTGTTCAAAACCAATCTTGCAAATAACAATTTCTTTTTCTATGCAAAAGATGATTCCAAGTATCCTAAAAATCTTGTTTGATAGTCTACAAATTTAGAAAAAATTGATGTTGGGTATAATTTGGTAGACAGTTAGCTCAAGTATTTATTTTGATTCAGAACAACAAAGCTTTAGAAGGGTTTTTCCAGTTCCTTCAATTAATAGATTACTGGGACTATTTCTGCAGACAGAACTTTTTGCTTGTAAAGGATACTACAAGACAGTGCTCAAATGACTATTTGCCCGAAATTTTCTTCTTCCTGTCATAGCCTTGTATAATTGCCCTCCAGATAGCAGCTCCCACTCTTGAATGGAGAGTAACTCTGATGTACATGTACTTTAATTTTTTTCTTTAATTCAAACAGTGGTGGTTTTAGAGACTTCAGGCCTGGGCTGAAAATATCGGTTGGGCCCTTCAATTTGTTTTGAAGCTGTAGGCCCCTTCTGGCTACAATAAAGCATAGGGCCTAGGGCCATGGCCCTTCTGAATGCTGCTAAAACCTCCACTGAATACAAACAAGAGGTTGCCTTATAAATTGGAACTGGTAGTCCCTGTTAACCAATAATAAAATTATAACTATACGTTGACCAATAATAGCTAGCTATTTAAAAAGAGTAAGTAAAGTGAATCACAATAACAAAAGAAGGTTTGGGGGAAGGTCCTTCAGTTATTTGGGACACTTTATTTTTGTTAAGAAGGTTGATATCCCAAAAGCAAGGTTGATATTGCTAGCAGTAAACATTAATTGTTTTGCACAAATTTTCCTAGAAATTAACACTTGAGAAGTATTTTTAAAGAATTTTGACCACTGTATGTTGGAGCAATGTATGTTGTAGCAATGCCCCATCCTACTCCTTTGGTCACAACATGATCATGATTCACAAGCCATAACTTTAGCTGACTCCCAAAATTTTAATTTTGTTGCCAAAAGCCAAGGAGCAATTTCACCCTTTGCCCTAGTCTCAGTGAAAAAAAATGAGTTGAGTTGTACATTACCTACCTTAAGGATATAGTCTTATTTTCTTTCTTTGGTATAATTTTATGTCGAAGAATTACACAATTGAGCTACTTGGTTTGAAATTGAACGCAAACATTTGAAAATTCGAACTTTTCAAGATTCCAGCATTTATGTTTAGTGCATCAATAAACAAACATTATTTTGAAGGTGATACCGTATATTATAGCATACAAATTTTTTCCTATATGTGTTTGAATTTCATTTTTTTGTTAGATCATCGTGTGATTTCGACATAATCTGGTGGCTAGAAAACGTCTTTTGCCAGCTGTCGATATTTTGTGGGGCATTCTAGAATGCAAATATTGTTGTAAAATCCGCGATAAAATACAGAATGCAGATTGCAGAACTATATTTATAAGCTTTCTTGTCAATTCTGTTTTCCAAATCTTTACTCGACAACCCCTGCTGGCTTGAAAAGGATGTTGTGATTTCACAATTTGTGACCAACTGTGTTGTTTTGGAATGGAGCAGCAGGCAATGCTATTGACAAAATTTAGATTAATAAGTCGTCGTATTAATGAATAATTAGGTTTTCAAGTCGGGTACCTTTTTATCACCATGAAATATGTAAAGAGATTTGATGGTTCCGCAGTAGAAAACAAGCAACTTGAAGAAATTTTGTCGTTCAGTTATTCAGGCCTGCCCCTTCTCATTTGTATAATATCCTCATGTGTATAACTCTCAGGGGGTACTCATATATATTTAGGACAAGAGTGTCGAGAAATCAGGGGTTTAAAGTTTCTCAAGAGTTAAAGATATTAACAACTTTTTGTATTTGTTAATATCTTTAGCTTCATGGGCTCCGACGCAGGTTGAAAAGTGAAGGGGCCAAGGGAAATTTTAACCATCATAAATAACGATTTTGAAAAAAGATCTATTGATTTCCAAAAAAGTGGGGGGCCATGGCTCCCCGGCTCCCTTTCATCGGAGGCACTGAGCTTGCAAGTGCCATTTTGTCGTTAGGCCGCACACAGTGGATTGGGACTTCGCAGTGGCGTACACTGGTTCTAAAGTGTGGTCCCTTGGGGTGTCGCCAAAGTCTACAGACTCTTGTGAAAGGTCTGCCTACCCAACCCAACCCACCCCATCCCACCACTCCCATCAATTCATTTGCATTTCTCCAATGTCTCTGTAGCAGCCGATAGATTTGAAAGAGGGTTCCTTTATCCTACAAACAATGTCTTGCATGATACACAAACAGATTATCATTGCTTCATTTAGATGGAACTACCCGAATGGAACATTTCGATCAATGTTGCCTGATTAAGGGGGGAAGGGGGAGGGGGCTGCAGCCCTTTCAGTCCATCTCCATCGCCCATGACCTCTAATATTCTTTTAATGGCAATTTTGGTTTCTTTTAATTTCAACAGTGTATTTAAAGCCATTTTTTATCTTTTTGTTCGTTTTGGCCCGCCAACCCAGAAAGGTAGCTGTCGGTTCTGTTTACGAAATTTCCCATTGAAAGTTCCGAGCCACGTAATGCATGTTAGCAAAACATTGGTTTGTCGATTCTAAGGGTTGTGCTGCAATCATGGTCAGAAAAGAGCAAAATGTCTTTGAAATGCCTTTTCAAAATACATTTTTGACTGTCAGTTGATCTCTGAAACTAATTTGTTAATCAAAATACGTGACTAAAGAACTGAAAAATCATTCAATCTGCCAGTTCATGAATAACCCTTTGATAGAGTGGCAGTAACTGAGCTTTTTACGTGAGGGGTTGGGGATTGGGGGAGGAGGAGTGCAGTGAATTTTAAATAGCTTTTTAAGTTTTTGAGATACATTTTCCGAGCAGAACTCTAGACTTTCATGACAACCTGAATTAAACTTTTTCCCAGCTTGGAAAATTACCCTTTATAGGATCCCAAATGATAAAATTAATGACATGAAAATCAAGAAACACTTAGGAAAGAGCGAGTGCTGAAATTTGTTGCATTGTTAACATAGTACGTAATGTCGTCTCTTGCTTTTGCGAATTGGAAACGCATCAGATTTTCAGTGCTGGTCGTGAAGGGAATTGAATGGGTCTAAATTGAGGATTTACGGTATCGATCTAGTTTCCTGATAGGGACCTGGCACAGAGTTAATGTGAGCCCTGATATGGGAGTTTTTTGAACAGATCTATTGAACGGGTCCTAGATATAAATAACAGCTTTTGCTCGAACTATCAGTCAGCTGCATTGACTTATCGGGTGTATAATCCAATGCAGGAAGATGTCTGATACCACGATGGATATTTGCTGTCTTAAGAACCACGATCTCTTTAGTTATGTTAAACATGTGTGTTGTCCATCGTCTTCATAGCTCAGCCTTTTTTTATTAACAAGATAATGGCTCTTTGCATCTCAACATTCCAGAGCTGCTTTTCCATGGTTGGGATACTATAAGTTCTTTACACAGTCGTATTTTATGCATAGTTTGATATCTCTGTACTGCGATGAGTGTCGTCCTTTAAGGATAAGCTGCCTCAGAGGGGTGGATTCAGTGATTCAGTCTCAGAATAAGCCAGTTTTCCGTGCAGTTACCTATATATCTCTGGCAGCTTTCATTCTATAATTGTTTCGTTGGGCTGACCCCTTTTCAATTATTGTTTCGTTGGGCTGTCCAATCAGCTTAGCTGGTAAACAGTATTTAGATGGAGTAAGGTATCCTTCTATGGTACCCGAGAAAGAAGTATTTGCAAAACGGTGCCAAGTTGCCAAGTGTATGCTGTAGGTATCAGCTTTAGGCCCTCTCCTACAGTTGCACTGGTGAAACAAACCCTCGGTTTAACAAACTTCTTTCATAAAAAACGTTTTTTGCTCCCCTTCAAATTCATTTATACCGTAGTGTAACATGTTTTATTGTTGTGTAACATGTCTTATTGTCTTCTTTATTAAAGGTAGGTAGTGTTGAATCTGTATTGTATTAGATTTGTATTTGTCTATGAAAACTAAACTGAAACTAAACTAAAACACTAACTTTAACTTCTATGTTTGCATTTATGACAAGGAAATAGGAATCGAGCATACCAACAGACGCATGCGTTCGGAATAAGCCTCCCTCTATACTAAGCAGGACCCGTGTTAATGATCCATAACTGGATGGGCCAGCAATGTAAAGAAAGTTTTCTCTTACCCGCTCTAATCACAAATGTGACAGAAATTTTACTGACGCTGTTTTACTTGTGGACTTTAATTCAGTCAGTTTGTTGTAGCCTATAGTTTTATCTAAATTGATAATTTGAGCTGATTTCACTTTAATTAGCAAAAAATTTGGGGGGGGGCACGTCTCCTCTATGGCTCGGGCTTTGCTAAGCCACCCTAAAAATCATTTCTGAGAACTAATGATAGCAGCTGATATGCTATTTGAGTGGAGGCGATGCAACAGATTGTCAAGAACCGTGAAATTTAATGCTACAATGAAATTTAATTTGGAAAAATATTGAATTTCGTCGGAATTTTTCTATAAAAGATCGACTCATTTTGTCAAGGTCAAAGCTTTTTGCAACTCAAATAGTTTGTTTTTAAATTTTCATTGAAAGTTGCCGCAATAAATAAATATGAAATCCTATCATCTTAATTTATCAATTTAAACAAATATATCTACGGATGGTGGTTTTTTCATCACTTTTGTACTACCTCAAATTCTTTACTTGTGTACTTTGCAAGATTTTAATCTTTATGCAACGCTAGCCTTATGTCGTTTTGAATTTTTGCAGATGAGCGGGCGGGAATGCAAAAGAAAACATTTGCGAAATGGATTAACTACCAGCTTCACAAGGTCAGTCCCATTCTTTTCTTACAAAAAACCTTTTATGTTACTTCAGCGTATCCTCAAGAAGTTTGAAGTTTCACGTTCCAACACTGGTATCAGAAAAGGACTGGATCGAACAACCTACTGTTCTTGTATATCAGCGTCAGGAAGCGCGCATGATTTCATTCAGTCTTTCTATGTTGGGACCACTCAAACCTAAGGTTAAGGGCTGCCATGAGTAAAACGGTATACAGAGCTTGGCTTTTGGTGACGCAAGAAGTGAAGGACTCATTGAGTCCTTAAATAGACTAACTAGAAATAAACTTTGGAAAATTAGTGAAAAGTGGATTCTCCCATACATAAGCTAAATACCATGGGAAAAACTTTTAAAGTCACCTACTAAGGCTTCAAGTTCTTGTTTCAATGGTTAATTTGAATCTTTTGTGATAAACTATTTTAACTAAAAGCAACATGAATGCTCTTAAGTCTCAAGCGACACGGGGAGGTCCCAGCGTGGACGCTGTAATGTGGAATCAACGCTGGGCTGGAGAAGCTCGATCCAGTCTTTTTTTAGTTCAGTGGTTCAACATCACTAGGCCACTTGGTCTATGCAGAAGTTGATTTTCTCATAGAACATTATTCTCTAGCCTGCGTTATTAATCTCGCTATTATTTCTACGCTTCGCCATTCTTTCCAGTCTGATTCGTATCCATTCTTAGCCACCAGTTTGTGGTTGGCATCACAATCTCTTTCATTTTCATCGCTGATCAGTCTGTTTCATACCAAAATACGCTTATTCGTTAGTCTTTTCTACGTAGCATTCCGTTTATCCTCTCATATACGCTATTATGTTTTAAGTTTTTGAAATAATTGATGCGGCTGACATTACAGGGGGTTTCTTATTAAATAATCGTGAAAATTGTATTGAGAACTCTCTTTGAGCCTAACATTTAAAGTAAAGGCTAGACCATTTTCTAATGAAATAATTCTAAGTTATTCAGATAGTTATTTCTTATGGCTACTTATATTCGTATCAAAACGTTTTCAAGTGTCAACTATAGCAAATAAGGTTTAAAGTTTTAGATTTGAATACGTTAGGATACAAATGAATTTATTAAAATGCCCCTCCTAACTGGCTGAATGTTTGAGAGGGGGGGGGGGAGCATGTGTTAAAAGGGGCGTTTATTCAATGGACCAGTACAAATTATTCATATTATAGCATAAAATTTAAATTTTATCTGGAACAATTTAGCAGTCTGTTGAGAAATATAATTAGAATTGCGTTGTGAGTTCATTTTAAAAAACAAACCTGCCAATTAGAAAAATCCTGCAATAAGAAAAAACTTAGGAGCTGTCATATCTTTCGCCCATTGCTCGCTAACAAAAACCAGAAGTCTAGCAAAGAAACCAGCCCTCCATGTGTGCGTTCACTCGTACTCGTGCTCTTTTCTGACGATTCTCTTCACAGTTTTGCTACCATATGAAATAGTGGTGGTTTTGTTTCAATGTAGTTTGCCAAAAGGGCTTTCTGACAAAGAAATTGTTCTTGTTGGTTTGCTAAGATATTGATACACTTAAGACATGTCTTTTCAATCAGGGTGGCAAAGAATACGAGGTGGTAGATGTTGTCAAAGATCTACAAGATGGTACAATACTTCTTGCGCTTCTTGAAGTCCTGACTGGAAAGCGATTGGTAAGTGACAGTAGTATTCTTTCTCCGACGTCACAGACATCTTAAATGATGCTAAATCTGATGGTGAACAAAAATTTACGTCCTGTCTTCTTTGCTGTCAAAGTTTCAGACAATGAACACCTTTTAGAACGGACAATATCTGTGTTCCCACAGAAGTCCGTCTCGTGGAGATCCACTGTAGTCTATCATTGGAATTTTAAGCTGGAGCGAAGCCAAAAATAATGTTCAGAGGGGTACAGGAATTATTTTTGCCGACAAAAAGGGCAAGACTCACTCTTTAAGGGTGTCGTCATAAAATAAATCATTTCATTTGCTGCTTTTTTGCGTTTATGCTGTTTTATTCATATTTTTTTATTTAATTTCAAATTTTTACGAAGATGCTTTTTAAAAATTTCAGGGTTTTCGTAAGTAAGGGAATAAAATTTCAGGAAATAAAAAAAATTGTAAAAAATTTGAAAAATTGAGAGAAGTTTCACATAGCTGTCGGTTCAGAATTTTGAAAATTTATATATAGAGCTCCTGATGTCAATATATTTATATATCAATTTCGTATTTTCGTAATATGTGGAATTTCTGATGACCACTGCGTTGTAAATGTTTTTGTCAGCATGTTGCATTTTCAGAGTTTTTGTGGTGTATTGCGTTCAGCTGTTGTCATCATGGTTTCAGTCTTCGCTCAAAAGAGCGTTGGTTGAAATGGGTTCACACCGCAGATATTAGGATATTTGATAAGCAATAACATTATCTAATTGACGACTAGCTATCTGAATAATGGCCTTCTTTTCAAAATAGCTGATTTGAATCTCGTTCTGAATTTCAGCGACGTGAAAGAGGCCGAATGAGACTTCATATGCTGAACAATGTAAACCGAGTTATCCAGACACTTGATGAATATCACGTGAGTCTCTTCGTCTTCTTTCAATCGTTCTTTATTATGTGTTTCAGCGATTCCCAAATTGAACTGCATTGTAAAATTGAGCCTACTCGAGTACTGGCTAGGCCTGTTAACTGCTTCACCCAAGCGATTTCAATATTATCACAGTATCTACTTTATTGACCCAATGAGGCCATTCAAGCTTTTAGGTGTTTAGATTCTTGATATAGAATTGATTAACTTCGTGGTATCTTTCAATCACAAAGTTTAGTCCAAGCCGTTCTCCAAAAGTAGCCAGTCATTGCTGAAAGAGTAACGATTATTAATTTGAATTACAAATATAGAATGGCTAGGTTAAGAAATCATAAATTTTTTCTAGAATTTTCGAAACTGAACCATATAAGGTGAAAATACCACGAAGTACCTCTAGACCTGAATTTGACTGAGATATGGCCAATGAAAGATCTGAATCTTATTTATGGATTTACTTTTGTTTTGGCTTTTGGTTCATAAGATCGAATCACAGTGATTTGATAGGGAAAGACTCTGTGCTCAGCCAATTTGTAATATACTCGAATAATTTCGCACATTTAGAGTTATCGATTGGTTTTCTTTATCCAGATTCAACCATTCTAGAAATTTGGATGACGTTAACACTAAGCCATTCTATTGAATGTCATTCATGAATTGATCTAAAAGAGGTTAATCTCTTTGCCACCTCGATAGTCGATAATATGTTAAGGCAAAAACCTGTGTCCAGAAAAGGCGGTGGTCTTATAGCTGATGACCGTACGAAAGGTCCCCGAAAACAAAAGTTACCACACTTGGACTACAGATTTTATGACCTGATTTTAGGAAGGTTTGGAAAGATACAGCTTATTGGCCGACTAAGCGACGAAAACCTCTCTGGAAACTTACTACAACCTTTTAAGCAAACTTGAATAATTAGTCTTTGAATAAAGCTATCTCTCAAAAGCTAATTTGAATGGAACAATCAAGGAGCAGTATGGTCAGCTTTTCGTGTTTCAGCCGCCTGATTTTTCAAAATGCGTCTGAAAAGGGCCTTTTATCAGTTGGTTTAACTGAATCAATGTTTAATTTATACCGCAACTGATAAGCTGGTATGATTTGAGGATCTATGGTTTCTTATCATAATTATACTAAATCAGGTGACGTTCCAAGCAAGTCCTAAATATGTTCAAAGGGAATAAGGAAAGTTTTGCGCAGTTCTAGCAATTATCATGGCTAATCTATCAGTGCCCTTAGAGAACTGCGTTTTTTGTATTTTTTCATTTGCAAAGCGTCGCTATTTTTGCAGCTTGTTTATATAACCCGTGTGGATCCCTGCGTCATTTCTAACTCGGTTTTGCTTTGTAAAAAGACAGTTGCCCATAAGATTTGAATCCTCGTTTCCGTGAACAACTTCTTTTCCATGGTTAATGTTTCTAGCATATGGAGGAGAAAATGTGCTATGACTACCCTTCGAAGTAATGGAGCCACTTACGATGACAATTTTGTGATGCATATTTCATTGGTGATTGTACCGACTGATATTAATATAGAACCCCTTCTTACATTGGCGATGAGCCGGGGGCTTGAGTTATTGGGGCAATATTTTGGCGCATAGCCCTAACTAATATGTTATAATCAGATCTCAAAGGCGCAAAAAAACGGAACCTAATGCCTTCTGGTCATTTTAGGATTGGGTTTCTTGAAAGTCATTTAATTTATCAAAGCTGCAATGTCTAACTTTCTGTTCTTATATTCCGTCGTATATTTTCAACTGTTCCTTTGTGTGGTCTACCTACCGTTTTCCAGTGATGGACCTCTGTGGATGCTTTATCTAGCTGATTATTCTGATCAGTATCGGCCTAAGTAGTAAAGCGAAATGCAGAGAATTCAGTTCGTGACAAGGTGAATTGTTTATCCGAAACAAGGCCTTGGCTGAGTCAAGTCGCATCGATTGTTTGTCGGCGAATTGTTGCTGAGTATGACTAATCTGACTCAGCCAGTCGTCTGTTTTGTGAAGAGCTCATCCTAGCTTTACAACCTATGACAAGAAAAGATCATGTTATTCAACTGTCTCTGTGTAAAGACCCTCTTTACGTTGCCTGGCTAGTACGGAGGAAGTTTCAACTTTTCTTTATCACGTTCAGAATCACCAGGTTTTGTCGTTACCATTTGGACTTGCTTGCGGTCCACCAAATGTGCTAGAAAATCGATCTCGTCACTAAATTTCGAAAGGTTATGTGCTCGGTTTCTATGCAACGGAGATAAGAAACTTCACAAGTTGCTTACATTTCCAAAATTCCATTTTCAAATTAAAACTGGGAAGGCTTCGTTCTTCCAACAGAGCTTCTATCTCGATAGATAACTGATTGCTGTGAAAGGGCTGCGTTGCAATTAGAAATAGCATCAAATTCTAGGCTTTCAATGATTTATTAATCTAATCGTAGATAAACCCAGATATTTTTACGAATTGAAAATCTTGCAAGTACATTGTATTGTCATTTGTTTTGTCTAGTTGTACTTATAAGAGCTTTTAATGTTGGTCTTTATTAATCCAGTCGAGTTCAACTGTAAATAATTTATCTTGAGATCACACATTTTATTTATTAGCTGCTTGCCATATGTACAGTTAAAATCCGATAATCTGATATTTTAAGAAAAAGCACAGTTTGCTTAATTATCGAGAGTTCAAATCATCAAATTTTGTTCTGAATAGGGATGATTACTAAGTTTCTTCGAGTAAGTCGGACTTATCTTCAACATTTCAAGTTATTGAATTTATTTAGTAAGAGTGTATTCGAGATTGTTCCTCGTGGGGCAAGAGTAGCCGCTATTGTCCCGTAATTGTAATGTCAACCTCCAATTTTAGCCTTGGGCCTAACTCCACTTCTATGCCAGTTTTGATTTATATCCGTGACTTTGTTTCGGTTAAAATCTCTTTGAGCCGGGTCCAATTTTATTCAAAGTTTTTTGGCATACTTTTAAAGTGTTAGAAACTGGATATGTCGTACTTTTGTCGTCATCAGCTGGATTAAGGTATAGTGTTGGATTACTCAATATGTGAAACGTGTCAAGAAAATATCAGTTATGAACCCAATTCCTCAAAAAGAATGGGTGAAGCGCTGAGGAAAGCGATGTAAGTAGGAGGTCAAAGAGCGGCCTGCTTTCTGTTACAAAGTAACGGCAATTGTTCAAGATTTCTGTAGAAATGCGCATTGCTTCAGCTTCACGGCAATTCAACTCAGTCTCTCCCTTCATAACGTAACCGCAGTGTGAAAAAATTTCTTCATTTTACTTGTTTCGCTTAAAGACGGACTTTTGGTTAGTTGATTAATTCTTATTTCAGACTTCACTTGTTTATTTCAAGGCAAATGTGCGGATATAATTTCATTAAACATGTAGTTTATTCCAATGGCACCGACATTGCTATATGCACACCATTGTATGTTCGTTGTTTGAGAACGAAACCAGGATTGTTTGCGTTGGAGCCTTCACGCCTCAACTCAATTTTCTGCGGCGCCCACGGTTATTCTCCAACGAAACTAATGCGTGTTATTCACAGCCTTGAAGTCAGCTAATGCGTGTTTTTTCAATTTATATTCCTAAAAGCCTATTCTTGCTAACAAACTAAAATAAGAAGTTTCAAAAGGGAAAAAGAATGGATTTTCTAATGTAATGGATGTTTACCCAGCCTACAACACGAGTGTAGAACAAAGCCAGAACACTTCGCAATTATTGGTATAATTCTTGCTTCTAGCACCACCCCACTAAAAAGACAAGTTTACCAGACAAGTTTACCTTCCACCCGCCATGTCGATAGTCCTAGTATGTTCATTTCAGTCGTCTAGTGCAGCCCTCTTTCTGAAGTGGAGGCTGGCCATTTCCCAACTGGGACGAGCTACATTCCCTTTGTGGCCCTGTCATTTAATGAGATTAGCTTTGGTTTGTTTAAGGCCGTCATTTGAATAGCAACTGATCTGGTTTCATTCAGCGGTAGAATCTTGTTTAATCCTGCAGAATGATTATTGAATGATAAATAAAATGGCGTTTATTTTTCACAGGTGAAGCTCGTCAACATATGTAGTGATGATATTGTTGATGGGAATGCAAAACTAATCTTGGGACTTATCTGGAGTATCATTTTGCAGTTTCAGGTGACTGAATTACACTCTTTGCCAACATTTTTTGTAATTTCAGTATCTTTTGCCTTACATATTAGGGCAAAATCAATTTATATTGAGATGTCGCTTTCGGTTTGCGTGTCGCGTATTAGACATCCAGTCTTTATTTTCAAAGCCACTTTTTCATGATCTGTGCGGGGATGCATTGGTATATTTGCTTGCCGTAGAAACGGACCATTCTTTGAAGCATTTGTTATCGATTAAAGATAAATTTACAATGGAATAGCATGACTTATGGAATTCACTGGAATAGCATGACTTATGGAATTCTATTAAGGCTTTTCTCATGATTTTGTTTTTTAAAATAATCAGTAATCAAAATCTTCCCGTGGATTCGAAACATTCGTTTAGGCCACTTTATCATTTGAGGTGAAGCACCGGTACAAAATATACTTAAGAAGTGTGACTGACAGAAAATTACGTGGGCTTCTTTTACTTTTTTTTATACATAAACAAAACCTCAGAGTAAGTCAGTAAAAGAGCGTATTTTTTACGTATGTCTTTTTCGAAAGGAAATAAAAAAAAGGTGAATCAGCAAGTAAAATCGAGATAACCTACATTCACATTGCTTCTTGCTGCGAAGACGGTTCCTAAAAACTAAGGAATTTAATGCAACGTCGCCATTCAATACACCTTGTTTTCTGTTTAGAATGAGAAAGGTTTTATCCGGCACACACTTTCACTGTAGTGTACATTTTTATGTACGAAGAGTGAATACATATAGGAGTGGTAGGGGACCCTGTAGAGTTTTCTTTAACTGGATTGGCAACCCCCTGTTCCCGGCCAGTTTCTAAGGCTACCTTTTCAGACCAAAATCCTCCAATTTAGACCTTTTTTATTAACTATTTACTGGAAAAATATAATTTTAGGTTGAGCCAAAAATTTGGGCTTTTTGCCTTTTTGAAGGTTAATTTTTGAAATTGTTTGTTCCCTTGCCCGCCAAAGATGAGAGCACTTGCTTCAAAACGTGATGGAAGTTTGGGCCACCTTGTACTTTTACCAGACCCCGAGAATTTTCACAGAGCTAGAAGATTTTGCTCTTGCTTCATCGCAACCCAAACAGCGACATTATCAGCAAAATATTTTTCTTATTTTTAAATGACGATCAGGGTCACAACAAAACCACAATTCTAAAATCTTGCGCTTGGGGAGATAATTGTTAAGAAATTTTTGGCCTTGTTTCACTCTCGTGATTGGCCTATTTTTCTGAAACAAATCTGGCTTTTAAAATGAGCTGTAGAATAGAGATTTCTAAGTTGAGGAATATTAACAGCGATTGCTAAGTTAATGAAAGTGAACAAAGATTGCTTAGTATAATGCAGCTTCTTATGAGAGATCCCTATATTCGCCCTGCATTCACTCGCCTTTCAATAGAAACTGTCAGACTTTCCACAAGCGTCGTTGCTAGCTGCTATGCAGATTATATTCATCCACTCAAGATCGTTTGTGTCATATGGTTTTAAATAAAATTTGGCGCTATTTCCAATTGCACGTGGAAGAAACCTGAGCTTCAGTTACAAATTTCCTTAACTAATCAAGGCTCATTTTATTATAAACAAATGCGCAAACTGGAACTATTAAAACTGACAGGGTTTTTGAGCTGTAGGTTTTTGAAACCTCATAACCTGGCTCATAGATTTTCATTTTCAAAAATTGGTTCTCCAAATTAGCTTTATTCCAGTTTTTCATTAAAAATTAAAATGACCTGTTGAATTATGATCGTTAATTGCTTAAATTCTCGTTTATCAAATTAATTTATAATCTGATTGCTCAAAAATTAAAGCACAAAATTTAAAGTTTATTGATCTGTTTTATCTATCATACAATAAATTTGTTTTCCTTCTATTCAAATGCATGGTCCATACTCTGCACTAGAACGCGTCATGTAGTCCTGCTACTTGTGAAGATACTGCCATGTAAACAAGCTACAATACGGCAAAGTCAAACAGACCTCCCCGCAAAATGTTTGTAACACACCGGCTCTCAGGCAGCAATCACTTGTAGCCGCGGTGCCAATAACTACTGGTAATCTTTAAGGCAGCCACTTCTGATAAACAGATCCCATTATCTGCTTGTTTTCTGGCAAGCTTTATACAGCATTCGGGTGCAGTGGTAACTGCGTATCCACAAGCATGGAATGTTACCATAGCACTCAGATGCCCCGAGTCTCGGATATTGATACAGTTCTTAAATTTAGGCAAAAGACCTTCAATCTAAGTTTTGTTTCACAAATACTAGACGCTTTGTTTGCAAAGCGATACTTAGAAGTGCGATTTTATTAAAGTTATATTCGGTTTAGGTTATGTGTACCCTGTTCCATAAGATCATAGGAAGTCGGTTCCTAATGTTTTTTGTCAGCCGCTCATCGTTTGCTATAGTCCAATTATTTGACCCCGTATAATTTCGTGGAATCAACTTATAAAGTGGAATCCAGATTTATTTCACTTCCTGGAACAGCATTTCCAATTATATCTCGAAATGTCATCATTTTTCACATATAACCTTAACGAATTAAGGGATTCTTTTAATTCACTGCTTTGTTCACGAATAGCTAGTGATTGTAATGGGTAATTCTACAAAGTTCGTAAAGAAAGTACACCATTTTTAGGTTTAAATTATCTTGATGCTTTGTTGGCTATGTCATGCAGTTTCGGTTCTAGCATCGGATCTAGGACATTTCCTTGGCTATCCCACAATGCATTCTGGAATAACTCTAAGTACTGTTACCAGGCTGTGTCTCAATGGATCTTAAGATTCACAGGGTCAATTCTCTAGGTATTGTTTTCAACAGTTTTTTCTCGGATTGATTATGGAGATGATAGTTTGTACAAGATGACAGGCACGACACTAACCGAAGGAGGACATGATAGATAAATGAAAATCATTAATCTGTACTTAAAATGGAGTAAAACTTCGTGGACTGCAAAGAGCGACAGCTGTCTCTTGTGCAGCTCAGACACTTTGGACCTGTTTTATTAGATGTTTTATCAAAGAGTACTCTCAAAATCGGCTTGCAAATGAGGCCATACGTTCCTTGAAAACGCTTGTTATTTTTTAATCCAAGTTGAGAGAACATTTTTTATCGTAAGAGAGATTGTAAAGTAGAGAATGATTTTAAACTTTAATTTCAAGATTCTGATTGTATGTAACTCCTTTAAAGTTCAGGTTTTTCTAATATTGTATATGTTCAAAACAGGGCCCTTATTGATAACAGCACCTTTGTTGCTGAAAAGGCAACCCTGTATAAATAATTATATTTTTATATTATTATGTCAAGACTGAGACTAGTTGGATTCAAAACAGACTCAACCTAGATTTGTATATGAACATTTTCGTTGTCTCTAACAAATATAATTTCGGTTCAAACAGACGAAGGTAGTTCTTTCTACATTTCTACACGTCTAAATACAGCATCAGAACGGAATCGAATCTCTTGACGTGATAACAAGGTCACGAACATTTCATAACATCATTCATGACATCATAATTTAGAACTGAAATTTCCAGAATATTAAGAAACTAGAGTACTCAACATCGACCTTTATTTCTTATAAAAAATGAGTGTAGTTCTTTCTATATTCTACGGGCCCAAGAGGGTAATTCCTCCCAAGGAAGAGCAGTATTTTGGCCTTGCCTAGTAATACATCTTCGGAGTAAACAATGTAAGCCAAGCGAAACATCGCGGTGTTTAGAGGAAGACGGTTCTTAGCTGCTACTGCGAATTTTTCTGCTTTTATCGAGCAACTACATTTTGTAGTAGTACTGTCTTATCAAAAATATTTCAGAATTCTTAGTAACTTCAAGTCGTTTTAGCCTAAACTGATGTCTGGATACAAGATCGCTGTGTCTCAAAAGTTTGATTTAAGTTTGATCGTGTATTACTGGTAGCATTTGTTTGTTTGTACAACACTCAGGCTCGTCTCCCCCGTTTAGTTGCAAGGCAGCCATATTTTATTGTGATACAGAACCTGGTGTAAGGGGGTATGGTCAACTGTTTTTGCTTGATCTGCACTGGAAATCCGTAAATTCCGATAATACCGCAAAGTGAATCGAATTAAATTTGTTAATTATTTATTCCATCATCTCCGTCTAGCTCCTTTTGTTTCGTTATTAAGGTGAAAAGCGCAATGAGCCAGTTTGTGGAAGACGTAAGACAGACGGACGTCGAGAAGACCTTGATTAACTGGTGTAAACATTCCACAAAAGGGTAAGTCATGTTTTGCTTTCTCTACCACAACTTTCGCTACTACTATATCTGCCTAATAGCATGTATTTTTCCCAAACAGGTCTCCATAGCCACTATTATTTGGTATATACATTTGCCAGTCTTTATGTTAAGCAATATGTATACATAAGTTGGTAACTTCCAACCAGCGCAAACCTATGGAACCCCCTTCAAGTCTCAAGTCTATGCAAACAAACGACCATCTCTATAGAACGACCATCTCTATAGAACGACCACTCTGTTTTCAATCCAAAACAAAGTTCAAATCTCTTAGAAACCGTTCTATTGTTGAAGCAGCTTATCTTTCATGTTACGATAATGATTGTTGACTACGGATAATTTAGGAGAGCTGTTTGAATCAATTTTTCGCTAAATTGTTGCATAGGTCTACCAAACGTGCTGTGCAAGGAACTGCAAGTGTCACAACACTGCAGCATTGTGCATAGTGGTTTTTAAGCTTAATGGATTTTTAAGCCCCAAAAAGATTTTTTCTAGATATACCAAGAGCATACATGCCAGCTCGTTAATACATGGGATCTGTTTCGGGTATCACACATACCGGAGATCTATTTTTCTACCTCACTGTTCCCTTTGTTTATATGTTTTGTTCTATCTTCTTTTCACCCAAAGTGCTGCCCTTATGCACCATTACAATTTATCAGTAGCAACGTTCAGGGAAACTGGTTACTTGTAGCATCTAGTTCTACTTCAATGAAATTCCAGCAGGTGTTTTTTCTATTGCCACTTGAATAGAGCTTGATGCTGGATGGCTCTGATGTTTCTATGCCATGGATGCGGCGCAAAGGTGGCCTGGCGGTTGTACCCCCCTGTTTACTCCAAATTGACACAATTTTGCTTCATGCTATTGGCCTTGTCAGATTTAATTTCAAAGCTCCGATTTTTCTCTTATCATAGCATAATACCCGTGTTATTATCAAGGTATGGTAAAATGTAAATTTTGGTTTGAAGTCGAAAGGAATCGGCCACCACATTTGGATGAAATCTTACGTCAATTATTGGCCCTTTTGTTTAGCTATGTAGCAAGCTCCAAAATATTTAGGGCCCAAGGAGAATATGCTGAAAAATATCTGATGTGTTCTGAAACCTGAAACTTAACAGAAAAGTGAAATGTGTCGCGAATCATGAAGTATGATGCCAAGCTCTGCAGATTTGAATTTAATCTTTTTTCAGAGTTTCAACCATTCTCTTAGATGCCTTGAAAATAAGCATCACAAACTTTGCGAAGTTAAAGGCTTTTGTCCAACCTGAATGCTTTGCGATTTTATTTCCAAAAAAGCGGCCTAATATCGAACTGCATGAAAATACAAAACACAGTCAATTTCTCTAGACAGCTACCGCTAAGCATGCCGGTTGCGCCAGAGCCTTTCAAGCTTGTAGTAACAAAATTTCATAGTGACGCAATTTTCTTACTTTAAAATGGGTTTCTACTTTGGCGAGTCTGGTCAGGACACGAGGCATGAAAACAAAGTGTTTCTATTCCCTCTCTTTATCCCATAAAAGCTCGCCCTTTACTTTATTTTGAGTTTTGAGGCAACGTAAGCTCATTATGTCTGTCAGGGCCCGTTCGAAAGTACTCTTTATGAACAGAATATTCTTTGCCGAAAAGTTTAATTTCCCTTGAAGGCTAATTATTCTTCTTTATAACACCCTTGTTATTTTGCCAAAAGTCACCTCTTCAAAAGCCTCCTATGTCTTTTGTGTTTTTTCAACGTCTTGACAAGTGAAAAACCAAAATTTGTTACAATGCCCCCAGTATTCGAAAAAACGTTCCCATGCAATGATTGTTGCTTTGTCCATTATGCGAAAAAATCACAAAAGTTGATTGAAATCAATTGCAATCACTTGAATTATGCGATCATATTAACTGTGGAAACCAGCCTAAAGAAAATCTCTTTTATGGTGATGTTTTTTGGCAAGCCTAACACAGCATCTTGTTAGCAATACTTTGCAATACTTTGGTCAATATTTATTGTTTGTCATGCTCCATCTTATCGAATATTGTCTAGAAATTTATCTCATTCAATTGAGATGAAAATACAATTTTTCTGCTATCTTCTTATTCACAGCATGTTCTCTGCTAAATTATTTATTTCAACTGAATATTATAACACATTTAGTTCTAGTTTAATATAAGATCCACTTAATTTGCTTTTTTTATGCAAAGCGTTCGCTGACCACATTAGCTGCGATGGAACTTCCATAATTACACACGACCTCTGTTTCATTTAAAATTTATAGGTTAGTCTTGTTAAAAGCTTAAGCATGCGCTCTAAGGCTTGCCAAAGGTTGTCTGAAATATCTGTAAACATTTATCCCAAAATGTATTTAGCACTGTGTGACAAATTTCTGGGTTTTGAAAGTGAAGAATAGGATAATTTTTCCTGGCTGTGAAATGTTTCCAAAACCCACTGTACTATTCCAGCTGAAATTCAAATCATATGTTGATATGTCAATCGGGTTTAATAGAATTCGCATAATCGAGTTAATTCTGTAATCCTTGCTAACTTCAGTTTAATCTTATTGCATAGACAAAATTCAATCCAAGAGATTTCGACCAAATACAAGATTTGTTTTATTTTACGCTGCTTAATATTGAAGGTCATTAGGTTTGGGAAAGTGGCTGAAAGTGTGTTAGAGTTTGTTTTTACTATCGCTCATCATCTTCTTGGATTAATATTTTACAACTCTTTTCTCGCAACCTGATAACCAGTTTCCCCCCCCCCCACTCTTCTCGACAAAAGTTTCCCCATCACAATGCTTTCAAACTCGTCCCTGAACTGCTTTTTAAATTATACTTTAAAATTGAAATTAAAATTGAAAAAATTAAACTCAACTCAAAATTACACTTTCCTCAATTTATGATGTCGTATCATCTATCCTTAGGACCACCTCTTTTGTTACAGGAGACCAAAAAAACAGACAATTATAGACAGTGATCTGTTATTGATCTGTTAAACTGAAACAAGGCCTCAAATTGTCATTAGACAGATGCTTGGGGGCCATGTTTCCCCGCCCCCTCGTTCGTTGGTCGTACCTTTAAAGCAGTTTACTTGACAAAAAACACTAGGAGCAAGAAAAAATCCGAAGGGCTATTCACTTTTGCAAATAGCGTGCGAGATTTTCCCTTGAACAAAAGATTTCTGGGGATTTTCAGATAAAACAATAAAATTCCAACAAAAAAGTACGGGATTTTCTTGGAGTGATTTGCCCCTTTCGAAATATCCAGAACACCGGTGTCAGAGAATGTGAGGATTTCATTGCTAGAGAACAAGCAATAAATCAGGTCAAGACATCCTAATAAAAAACGTATTCACTTCAAGAAATCTTTTCAGAGCTTTTTCAGTATACTAAATTTTTTTGTATTTTCCGAGGAAGCCCATATCAGCTTTCTTCCTCTTCACAGTACCCTCTCTTGCATTGCTAGTTATGGCCTAATTATTTGCCCTAGGCTAGTCTAGGTCCGCATTAAGTCTAGGTGTAATGATCATTCCTGACATAGGGCGAAGCCGGTCTACTGCCGACTCTGTTTGAGGAGTCATTGGTTTCTTTCTCTCTATCCATTAGTAAAGTTAACATTCTCATAAAATTCATAGCTGTGTCTGTCTGTATGATTGTTGATTTTTTTCAGACAAGAATGGAACCATCTCAATGGAGCTAGCAGTATTAGTCAGTTTGATCCAATACAATTAACGATTATTTTTTCAGGTACAAGGGCGTGCACATCAAAAACTTCACGACATCGTGGCAAGACGGTTTAGCTTTCAACGCATTGCTGCATCATCAACGGTGAGTTTTGTCAATGTTTTGGAATACACTCTTATTTTATAAGAACCCGATACCTTTTGCAAGCTTGATGTTCTTCATTTTGGATAATTCGAGGCTTAGGTGGTCTTTATGCCATTCTAATTCCAACACTAATTTTTCTGTGTTATAAAATGTTTGTAAGGCCACTAATAAACATTTTTTCACGAAATTTCTAGGAGCACGGTTGGTTCGCTGATAAGTCTCCTCTATTGTGTTAACCTGATAGAAAAATTAAAAAAACATCGTTTTTCTTCTAATTTTCAATCTTATGCTGATTATGTTCTTATGTTGCTCTTAGTGTGTCTCACTAGGCGACAATTAGCTCTCGCCAACTTAAAATTCCCTGTAGCTTTGTTTCTGAATCGAATTTACTCAATACATCAGATGGATCAATAGCAAGACAAGCTTATCTTTACCGCAAGATAAGATGCAGACTAAGCTAACCGAGCAAACATGAAGTACTTGATGGTTGTTTAATTACTGGTGGAGGTTTATGTCTAATACCGATTTGATTTGTTGAGCATCCTCTTTTGATTCATGTTGCCCAGGGGCTGTTTGACACACTTGCCATGTAAATCGTTGTCATTATCGAAATTGGAGGTGATTGATTTGTAATTCAATTGAAAGAAACTAGAAACTAGAAAATAAAGAGAGGTAGTGGCGAAGAGGATTTGATGACTACAGAGGTGAATAGCTGTATTTGCATCTAGAAAATTGTTATATCCAATGGCGGCACAAGACAGACTAGAATGTGGGTGGACATTATATAAAATTGTTATCCACAACCTTTTTACTGCCAAAAACGCCCTTGTACCAACAGAGAACGCCAATTTTTCCAATAAGGATCGCCAATAACAAACTGTTGGTTAACACACTTTCAAAATCTTAAAATCATACTAAAAATAACATTTGCCAATATAATGCCCCTCTCCATCATTTTATCGTCGAACTTTGGATGAATACAAAATCGGTCCTGCCCTGTTGTGCCGCAATTGGTTATATCTACTGTTGCTATTTTACTGAGTAGCTAAGAAGAAATAATGATTGTATTTTAGCCCTGATGTATTTGATTACAAATTGTGTCTTGGAAGACCACCATATGAAAATCTCGAACATGCATTCCGTGTGGCTAGAGAACATTTTGGGATAGAGCCCCTTCTCGACCCAGAAGGTGAGTAGTGTTTATTTTGCACAGTAAACTCTTACGGGTGAAGGGGGGGGGCTGTTAAAAAGCAAGTCTCTTCGGTGTTGATTGCTTCTATGAGATATTGTTTTTATTTAAAGTAATGATGTTGTAACGTGAAAATGGTACTTGAAAATTTCACTTGTCCCTAACGGAGGAGCAAAGCGCAGTTATTCTTTTTCTGTGAGAAAAGGTGACCTCTACCTTATTTTCTAGGCCTATTTGAAACGAAAAAGGGAATCTCTATGGACAAATAAACGGTTAACGTGATGTTATAAGCCGTAACATCCTGATTTTGAACTATTGTTGTTTTATAGAGAAACAGCAAACAACATATATTGGTATAAGGTATATGTTATTGGCATGGCTCACCAAAGATGACCAGGGATAAGGGGGGAGGGTAAATTATATTCTAATTTACAGCAATAAAATCGTCTACAACAACAAACAACAAACAATGGACCCCCAATTATGCTTCGGTGCCTTGTTGCGAAGCTGCTTTTACAAACATGTTCTAGACTATATATATATTGTTTATGTAAATAATTCGAGCCAAAGAAGAGATTTCTGGTTAAGGTTATGGTTTCAGGCAAAACATTTTTCTTGTCTTATGGAAAATTACTTGAAGAGGGATGTTGCCAGGGTTCCCAATCCAGTCAGGCCCTTTTTGTCATCGTTTTTTTGTTGAGCAAGCCATTTGCTGTTATAAGAAAAGCCTTTTGCGAAAAGCCTTTTGCGGAAAGCCTTTTGCTTTTCCTTACCAATGGCTGCTGGAAATCTTCGATATCTCAAAGTCTACTAGCAGGTCTTTTCAACATTTGCAATGAAATTGCTGGCAGGCATCGTCAACAACGCGGATCTCAAAGTCAATAAATGTCAGCCAAAAGAAAATTAAGGAGTATTCTTGAATACATTTTTCTGGAAGGCATGTTTTGGCTTATCGATGGTGTTTTACTAGACGTCAATGGATACTCAAGTCTTTTTATGTTTGACAGGGTATATTTGTTTTACCATATTCTTTCCTTCTTTGCGTTATTTTTAACGAGGGGCGATTCACTCTTGCAAACAGCGTACGAGATTTTGCCTAAAACAAAAGGATTTCTGGGGATTTTCAGATAAAACAATAGGATTTTCGCAAAAGGTGTACGAGATTTTCTTAGAGTGATTTGCCCCTCGATTTTTAAAAGCGTACAGTGCAAATGTGAGAAACATCTAAGAAATGACGATAACTAATAGACATTAAAAGGGTATCGATAAGAGTAAGACTAGTTTTGTCATCAAATTAATCGAACACATGCTTCTAAGGCCAGTGGGATAGCGGCCACTCGTCGTAATTTCTGATATGATAGGCAAAGGGGGCACATGTGTTGGTATTTGATGCACATAAATAGAATCCTATTTTCACATTCAAAATTAATACCATGGTTTGTCAGTTAAAATCCCTTGCCATAGCACTTTGTTACACTAGTTTTCTCACGGTAGGAGACAAGAAAGATTGTTTATGTAAAAAGTGGTTTAGAGGATATACAAGTGAGGGTCGGGAAAGGTATAGAAAGAGGGTACATGTTCAGTTTGTTTTGCAAACATCGTGTGATATTGCCTGCCAAGTTATCGAAACATATGGGCGATTTTATATTTGATATAGATAATTTTGCGAAGCAATGCAAATGAAATTAAATAGTAAAATCCTGACATCACTTCGTAGCCTGTTGGGCGAGGCGAGGCCCAATTTAATTGTCTGCAGGGACATTCACTTCGGGGACTAAAAGCAAACATTGTCAATTGATGTATGTTTGCATTGAATCTGAACATCAATAAATTTTATCGGTGGTGATTAGGCTGAGTATACAGTGCCCACTAATGGGTGTAATCCCCCATTTGTGTGCAAAATAGATTGTTTACCGAAGGAAGCATTGCACTTCAATTTATTCATTAAATAACCTTGGTTTGATATGATTTTGTTTTATCCGGCTTGTTAATCATCTCAGACGATGCGTTGTGCATGATCGCGCTAAGCCCTTTAACGATTTTCAAGGATTTTGCAACCAGCGATGCTGCAGACTTCCACAATAAACTGCCATTGCTGTCGATAAGAAGGCAGCGAAAATAAACAAGTTGTTTCGCAGAACCTTTCCCCTGTTGATTCTATGCCTTCAGTGTGAGTATAGAAACATCTCAGACCGACTCTGGAGTACGCAGCCGTTCATGTTTGCGTGAGTAGCCACTTCAATGTTTAGAAACCAAGTGCTTTTTCACAGCTATCGTCTGTTAAAACATGTTCTAATGCCGTTTTTTTAAGCTGTGGTATCAGGCAGTCAGTTGTGCCCTTTCAAAGATATAATTTGTGTGCCTGACTAAATTTCATTGCTGCTTGTTGAGAATATAACGTAATGTTTTTGTAGGCCGGCTCGTCGTTGCTTTGAGATAAACGTTGGCTCATTTCTTTGCTAAATTAACCGTATAAAATTAATGATTTTATGTTTTTTTATCAAACTCGGTAACGAATAGTTTAAAGAGATTTATGCAGTGCAAGAAATTATTTTTCAGTGAATTAAGAATAAGGAATGTTTCAATAATTCTCCTGAGCAAAGTCTGCTCCTATTCATTGCCAAATGTTAGTTTACATAAACATTTGTTTTTGTTTGAAAGCAGTTATGATTTGATGTTTTTCAATTGCTTCAAAATGTTTCAGCACGGGAGAAGGAGCGGGTATTTACCGATTACGTCGCGTTTAATCAAAGTTTAAAACACCCCCATTCAGCACCAGTTCGTGGTAGTGGAATAATTTGATTTATCATTGACTATTATTTTGTATTTTTTGACGATGTGATTTGGTGGCCTAGATTTTTCTTGTAGCGAGTTTTATGTTAACAGTTACCTTTTAATTAAATTTTCGTCAATAAGTGGGAAACTCATAAAAAGGAAAGTTTAACTAGCTGTTTTTTGTGCAAAAATGTTCTTGCTACATATTTTTTTTAATCTGACTTCATGCTTGTTAGCCAGCCATGTTTTCAGTATACGAAGGTATAATAACGTGGTCCGCTGCTGTGAACTCTAGGGAGCCTTGCTTCCAGCACATTTCTTATTTTCGTCTTGCATTCTCGTGGCCTTCTGGCCTATTTCTCTTCGCTAATCACGTACAACCTCACGGCGAAATCAAACAAACCAAATCGACCGCAACTCATCTGCTCAACATTCTTGGTTTCATCTTGGTTTTCAATATTTGATTTTGCACACCTTGCAAGACGGATCAAACTCAACCGCAGTCTTGACCAAATAAGTGTTCACTAACGCACCAAAGTGCTCATTTATGAAAATATTAGAAAGAGCATTCTGCTGTACAATATGGGAATTACAGGTACCCCCACTGAACTAGTATGCTTTTTTACGCTTCCTGCCCCAGAAACGCCCCTACGTTTTCCCATGGTATCATATGATATTAACAGCTACCCCACTGATGTGAGATGCTTGTTTTAGACCATCTGCAACTGATACATCCCTCCTATCAGGAGAGGGGGCGGGGCTGGGGGGCGGGGCGGGAAGGAGGTGGACATGGCAATATAATACTTTGGTTACTTAGAATATAGTTACTGAAAGTCTTATATTAAAAAGGAGTTTGATTTGTTACCTTTTTTAAATTTTTATCACAATTGCTGAAAATTTCAATATGAATATCCCAGTATAGACGCATGTTTCTTCATAGTTCATGTAAATTTATTTTCTTATGTTAAAATTATTGCTCAATGTAACAATTTCCTCTGACATTTTAAAGATCTCAAATTCCCGTTTTATACTAGGCTTCAAATCTCTAAATAATTTATCGTTGAATTTAATAATTTTCTTTGAAATCAGAAAAACCCCACTTACTGTTTTAAACTATGCTTCCAGTTTCACAATATTTTAATACGTAACTGGAATAATTTTTTTGTTATTTTAGACGTGAAAAACCACCCGGACAAGAAGTCCATTTTGATGTACCTGACTATACTGTTTGAAGTAATGTCAGGTGACCAGAAACAAATCGTTCTTGAAGAAGTCAGCGAAAGCTCAGAGAATGAGTTACAGGTAATTGTTCTAAGCAGTTTAATTTTTAAAGCTATTTTTATACAGTAAAGTATCTTTCGGGTACTCATGTCAATGCTGGTGTAATTTAGAGGGGTTTGTGATTTATAAGGATTTATAAGGAGTTATAAAACCGTTTAAAAATCTATTTGAAGTTCTAAAAATCTATTTGAAGTCTTAAAAATCTTTCTAAATCTATTAAAAATCAATTTCGACCCAGTATTTACCAAAAGCAGGGGCGGAAACTTGGGCGGGGGGGGGAGACTATTTTTTAATAAGATGATGTCACATTCCCCCTTTGTTCTAGAACAAAATACCATTGTCCTCCAAAGTATTAGGAGGGAATAAAAGTCCAAAGTAAAAACAAAAGACCGCCCCCCTCGCCCCCCAGGTGTCCGCCACTGACCATAAGTTAATGCAAGAAACTTCTGTGGTAGGAGCATCAGGAGCAGATTTTGTCCTCTGTTGCTTTTATTGTTTTATAGTAGAAAAGTTTGAAGTTAAGGAGAAAAGACATGGTTTCTAAACATAGTCCGAATGATGTCACGCCCAACCAATTTGGGACGGCAATTTTTCCCAAAAGGAATGGTAAAGTCTATGTGACTTAAAATTGTGGTAACATAAAGGCTGTTTTGAAATCATAGAATCAGATCAAAAAGAAACTTTTCCAAAATATTACTACCCCCACAACATCTTCTCGTCGATTTTAAACGCAGCACAAATTTGGCCCACCCGAGAACTGAGGGGATGGGTTGAGTCCTTGTCGTAGCAATTGACTCGAATTATGTGTGATGGGAGTTGGCTTGTAAGGTTGGGGGCCTATTCAACAGTTAGGGTGTATTAATGTATCTCTTATCTGCTCTGCCCTAACGGCTGGCCTTCTTCAGTTGCCAAAGTAAAAAGAAAGAAAGAAAGAAAGACATTTCTCATTCCTTAAATTAACAGCTCCTCTGCTGCAGCTGCTCCACTTTGATTTCCGTACTTTGATTTATGAGGCTCTGGTACCCAGGGTACAGTCGCTGCCAAATACTTTTTAATACACAAGACCACCCTGTAAGCTATGAAAAATAGCTGTTTAAAGTGCGCATGCGGAATCTTTATCAAGAATCCTCCGGATCTTTCTCCTCTTTTATTTACTCCCTTTGAACAATTGGCAAAACACGAAATATTTCGCTTTGCTGCTTGCTTTACATTTTATCAAACAATTGGGTTTAGCTATGTACACAAAAAGGTCTGAAGATTTTAAATTTCTTAGTCTATTCGGATTCATTTGATAAAATCAGCAATTAATATGCGTGTTGAATTTTTCTGTCCAAGTATCAGTCGTTTTTAACATACTGGATTTAAAAACGAAATCTTCTATATATAGAGCATAATCCTAGTTTTGCATGATTGATACCGGTCTGTCCACAATGGAAAATGAGATAACTTCAATTAAAGCATAATTCTTAGGAATCTGTTTCGTTTGTACCGCGCGATCCGGGTTTGTTCCGCTGTGTTCAACCGGTCCTTTTCAACTCTGGTGCCTGAAGCGCTCGATATCGTCACATTGTATTCTACGATTGGGCACCCTATGTTTTCGGAATTTCACACCCACTAATGTGATGGATATGGCACAGTGTGTCTCGCGGTGGAAGCCTACCCATCAACAGAGGCCAACGAGCCACGTTCGCCAAGTAAGGCAATACTTCCACTTGCATCAAAACAATCCACATCGAGGTGTAGGAAATTAGCTCAGCTTCCAAGTCAGAATCGACAGTCAATGCAAAGTCAACATGCCTAGGTTTTGGAAGGTAGGATTCTTCGTATAGACTGAATGTTTTTCTTGTATAAATATTGTTTGTTGATGTTTCTTCTAGGGGTCCTTTTTGCTTTCCTAGTGAAATCGTGATCGCCTCTCCTAGTAGGCTACACAGTGTACTTTCGGTGCCAATGGCGGCCTACATTAATTGGAATTTATGTTTAGGACTTAATCATAGCAGGTTTTGGACGACGAAATTTTGTTGTATTGGTTACACTGGCCTTTCCTATCGCAAGGGATCACATGTATGATTGCAGAATAGCACGGGGACATTGTCAGAAGCGAATCAATTTGCTCTAGGGAAATGGAAAGCGGGGAAAGGAAAGTGTTTTGTCGAACTAGGAGGGTATCTAGGGAGGAAGTAGTCAGTGACGTCTATTTCGTGATTCCGAAGTACTCAACCAAGGTATGCGTTGATATTTGAGGAGACTTAATCCTTCCCTTTGATTGCCGCGCCTGTCATCGTTCTTTACGTTTGGTAATACAAAACACATGCGATTTCCCAACGGAAATTTTATATTCTGCTGCATCGCCTAGAGTTTCCCAAAGGGAACGATCTCAAATGTACGGAAATCATGGATAAGATCTTTAGGGGATCGTATGGAATGCTAATTAGGGAGGGGGTATTTCAGCAAAGAGGCAACAAGGCATTTGGAAAGATATTCAAATGACAATAAAATACGCCCCCCTTTTATGATCTCAATTTTGGTTAGACATGCCACAGAAAATCCATTGTAAAGATAAAAAGAATACCATCCAGCTATATTTGATCTCATTCCAAGAAGAAAAGTAGAATTGTGGAATTTGTCATGTCTGGAAAAGAGTATTGAGCTGGCAGATTACTAAATAAGATATAAATTATCTCAAAGATAAGAATATTTGATCCTCCTATTTTGATTAACCTTTTGTACTTCGTTTTTCAGTTAATTATGAAACTGATTTTAAATATACTGTCTGTCGCTCTATCTATCTTAAAATCTACTCATTTGTTTTCCCTAGGAATACTGTTGATAAAAATCGAAATTCTTTTGTGCTTTTCGTCGTTGAATTCTGCTGCGAATTTTTTTGCATGCCCTTGGTTTCGTATTCTAGAAAGCAAAAGATAAGTTTCTTTTTAAAAGTGTTTTAAGATGAAATTTGGTGAAAATAATGAAGGAATAAAACAGCGATTGAGTTGATTTCAAGTGCTGCATACTTCAATCCATGCTCGCCATTGGGGCAAAAAAATGCCAGTTAGACACCGCACGCAGTGGGCCTACATTTTTGGCTTTGATAGCAGTTCCCTTTAAAAAATCATTTTATGCCTGAAAATTAGCACAAGTAAAGTCGAAATGATACTGTTTTGGTAAAGGAATTGGCACCTGCCCTCTTGGTCCCTGTGCCCCAGGTAACAGGTTAGGCCATTTCTAAAATCTCGCAGGAAGTTTGTTCAGAGTGGGGCGGAAATATCTCACCACGTGTGGATGAGATAGGGTTTCCATATTGAAAATTGTCTCATTTTCTTTCAGTTAAAGAAAGAAGGATCAGCTTTCATTGACAATATACATGAGCTCTGACACAGGTTGGAAAGTAGGAAGGCGAAGAGAAAATTTATCACTCATCAAAAAAATTTGAAACAACTTTTGTTTTGCAAAAAATGTGGTGCATGCCCCAAGCCCCCCTTTGTCGAGTGCTCTGCTAAAGTTAGTTCCTCTGAACAACTGTTTTTAAAATTGAAATTCATATGTTCATGCCAAAACTTTAGCTCAAGTTTTAAACAGGGCTCCATTTTCCACCTTGACTCTGATTGCCGAGTGCTCCGATTGCGGATTGCAGATTTAAGAATGATATGTATGGGTTTCATTTTATATTCTTAAAAGGGGAGTTTTATAGAGCCCTTTTTCGTTCTCTTTCAATTGCAGAGGGGTAAATGTTAAAAAAGATTGCAAGAAGGGGGAGTCGACTAGGGTTGACAAGCCCTAATTTGCAGGAATATCTTTAATCTGCAATAAATCTGATTTTTTACCTGCTTCTGATTCGTTGAGTTTTGGGTCTTGTTCTGCAAGACACTGCAGGTGTTTCCAATAATTGTATTTGCTTATGCCAATTATTTACTTTGGTTGTTTAAAGAGCGCCCTGTAGCCAGTGATCTGTTTTGAGACAGCAAAACATACATGCATTTATGGACACCCTGTTGTTCAAGATCTGGTATACAGGGGCAAAGTCAACTGAAAGAAAATAGAAAAAACTTTTTTGACGGCCACTAGAAGCCAAAGGGTTGCAGATATTTGTTGACAAGAATGGAACGAAAGGGTGCAGATGTTCTCGAAAGTTTAGAAAAAATGTACTTTTTCATCGAGCGGCAGTAAAAGCAAGTTTATTTGAAGTTTTTCTCCACCGTAATTGGTCAGTTGACCCCTCCTGGTTAACATTATCTTACCTGTTTGTCTTGTAATGTTGTACTTTTATATTATAGATATTAACAGCTTATTGACAGTGGAATAGTTTCAAACATGCCCTAGCTGTATTAAATATATTTCATACGGCACTATAGAAAGTCAGTGGCGGAAATTATTGGGGTCATGGGTAAGCCCAGCCCCCTCTCCCCCCCAGATCAGCGTTCTCGTCGGAAAACTCAGTCTTTTGTCGGCAAACGTTTAACGTGCCGAAAGCCCATTCAAAATTTTATCATGTCTTGCCCATTCAAGCCCCCCCCCCCCAAATGAAAGCCTGAATTTCCGCCGCTGTAGAATGTTATACATGATTTTTAGTTTGTGAGCACTGTAATTATCCACACCATACTCTATTTTTGTTAGGCCCGCGACAGCCCAACCCCAAGTTCAGTCTCTACTTTATCTGAATGGGAGGACTACAATGAGACGTTGACTCAGGTGCTGACCTGGCTTCTACAAGCAGAAACCCAGCTGAAGCAGCAGGCTCCTGTTTCCGACAAAGTAGACGTCGTTAAAGAGCAGTTTAGGGAACATGAGGTCTGTACTCACCAAAGTTTATTGCTGTTTATTGTGAAGGGGTATAAGGACTTTCATTTTCTGGCTGAAAGTATGCTCATTAAGAAATTATAAAGATCCAGGTAGTTTTAAAGTAATTTGTCTATAAAATCTGCAATTGAGTTTGTGCAGATCGAAGACACCAGTCCGCCGTTCCTGTTCGCCCGTGCCCCATTGATATTTCATTTGTAACAAAATGCAGTTCGAATCAGACATGACCTATTTACGTATTGGCTCAAATTATTCAATCTTAGATATGAGCAAATATACTATATTATAGATTGATATGATTTATATTTAGTAATGTAGTACACTGAATATGTGTATAAGGAATGCCATTTCTAAGTCGCTGTAACTAGCTGGGCGAGTATGACATGCTACTGCCAAGAGAACTGGCCTAGGGTCCTGGATATTTGCAGTGAAAGGTTGCAATTGTCTTCAACTGCCATGTTGCCTAAGGATGACCACCATAGCTAAAGGTGGCGCTTTAAAGAAATTCCCTCCTTCAATAAATTATAACTCTTAAAGGTATTAGCGTGTTTTAAAATTAATCCTCATTTTCTAAAAGGAATTTATGATGGTCTTGACGTCACATCAGTCGAGTGTTGGTGGTGTTCTTGAGTTCGGGAGTCAGCTGATAAATGAAGGCATTGTATCTGGCAACGATGAACGGGAAATTCGAGAACAGATGACGTTGCTAAGTGATAGATGGGAAAACCTGCGTGTTGGAGCAATGGAAAGGCAAACAAAGTGAGTGATATAAATAATCACATGTAATAGATAATAATCAACTTATCAAATGTCAGGAAGTTATTATTATTATTATTATTATTATTTTCATTCATTTCATTCTTATTTTCATTCAAGAAGTGAGTCATTTTTTTAAATTATTAAAAGGAAAAAGTGAAAAAGTCTGTCCCTTTTGATTTGTAATATCACTGTCTTTTTCGCTTGTAATTATTCCTCATCCCTCTTACATGTTTTGACTAAACTTAGAAAATTTTCTTAATTTAAAATGACCCATAAAGAGAGAGATATAATCAAATAAATATTTTGTGAGGATAAACAGAGGTTGTGCCGTGAAGCAGCGTGGCCCTGTTCCTTCACAAATCATGGCGGTCTGTTGCAAGATCCAGTTTCGCTGGATTTGGTATTGCCCTGGGTTTTGTTGTAATTATATACGCTGCTGTTGCTACAAAATCATTTTGCAACAGCCTCATTTGCACTGGCCTCTTACCACTGCTATCACATCATCAGTACACGTGCTTGTAGAACCCAATATAAACCTAATGCAAACAATCTTTTTGGTGGTACAAAACTTGAAAATGGCTTTGAAAGAAGCCAACCTTTGAGTAAACTAAATCTTTTCGTCTGATACTCTTCAGAGATTTTTAAGAGTATAAACTTAATGGTGTTGTACAGCCAGCAGACGTTGCGCCTCTAAGTTCACCTGTTAACTGTGTGTCTGTGGTGTCTCTTATGATAGTGACTCCAGGAAGGTTTTGATTTCGCATAGAGCGGTGGTACCATTTCGAAACTTTGAATGATATTGTGTGATTTGTAGCAGGAAGTCTAAAGCCAGTGACTGTAATCCTCTCTCCTTGTTAGCCAATCTGAAACCAAATATTTAGTCAGTCAAATAGTTAGTCGAATATTTGTTATTCGAGTTGATAGAAGAATAGGGGTTTCTTTTCATCAATTAATTCGATATCAAGCGAAGTTAGATTAACATTTCAGGATATCCCATTTTGATCCTATTTGTTCTCCGTGAAAGGGATCTCTGGGTTTAACGACTAACATGAAGTCACGGAATTTAGTTATGTTTTTGTTTTGGCATAGTCCACTCGAGCGTGTACAGGTTTGCTAGCTTCAACAGAGCGTGTTTTAAAAAACCACAAGCGATAGCGCCATATATTTTTTGTGGAGCTGGGGTTAAATTCCATTAAAGTAATGTTGTATTACCTGTGATAGTAAGAATTACCATAGCCAAATTATCTTTAGTTACATATACTTTTGCTTCTTAAAAGTGGCTAAGGGGCAGCAAAGTGATATACGAATTATGGGGAGGTAAGGGGTGAAAGAATTAAGGACAAACGGAAATTAGCCAAGGCAACGTGGGGAAGGGGCAAAGGGAAATAGAATAAGGAGAGGAAACAAATGCAGGATAAAGGCGTAGGAAGGAATTTATAGGGTTAAGCGAAGGGAACAAATGTGACTAATGGAACAAACGAAGGAAAGAAATGTGAAGGGAGTGATATGAAAGGAATTGATGCATTTTATTTTATAAATGCCTAACAAGGTTCCAGTGAAAATATGTAAACTAGATGGGAATCCTACGTTTCTTGAGGGCCTGGCTCTTTTCCATTTCTTGTTGACCTCAATTTCGTTCGTAAGTAATATACAACTACAGTATCAATGATGGCTTGTTGAATGCTTGCCTGTTTATGAGTCGATGATCCCCATTCATCACTAATTACAGTTTTATACCATAGTATTCACTCATAATTTGATATCGTCTTCTTGAAAAGGTTGCACCAAGCCCTGATGGCCCAACAGCAGCAGCAACTACGAGAACTAGCAAACTGGCTCTCTACCGCCGAAAGGAGAATGGAAGAGTCAGCCTCGATTGGATCCGACTTAGAAGCTGTAAGAAACCAAGTCGAAGAACACAAGGTCCATATTTGTTTTTGTTTGCATCTAAATGGTTGTCCTATCTAGCATTTAATGATCAAATTTTAAGAAGCTTTTTGTTAAGAATTCAGCATTCTTAGGAAATTTTTACTATGGTCGGGGTAATAGAACAAAAGATCATCTATGTAAAGAGTTACATGTTTTCAAATATGTTGATAGCGAGTTCATCTAGTAATTTTTAAATTTTAATTTTTTCAACAGAAATTTCAGGAGGACTTGGAATTTCAGCAACAGCATGTCAATTCTTTAAGTCACATGGTTGTTGTTGTTGACGAGAGTGAAAATGAGAATGCGACGGCTGATCTGGAGGAGCAGTTAGCAGTTCTGGGTGAACGCTGGTCTGCAGTTTGCAAATGGACCGAACAACGGTACGTCTGGTGTCAACTGCACGCAGGCTATTTTTAATATTCCTATCGGCTAATCTGAAACATGGAATGTGAAATGTTGTGAAATGTTGGAATGCTGGAATGTTTATTTATTTAGTTGCAATTGACTAAGATTTCATCACAATTATTACTGTTTTGGTAGAGATATCGAGTAAGTGATAAAGCTGAATGAAATATATGCAAAAGAGATCTATTAGTAAGGTCCAGTTCTTTAGCATATTTTGTGGATAATTGAAATCTTTATTTTGAGAAATATAAATGATTTTGTTCATAAAGCCTCACGATTGTGTTCCATATCAGGGGCATGATTTTTCTCATGTAGTTTAGATTAAAAATTATAACCTTATTCTGTCGAAATATGAGTTTGTTGCCTGATGTTAGTATATCTCGGTTTGTTTTAGATGGGCTCTGCTGCAAGATGTTTTGAACAACTGGCAATCATACAGATCTGAAGAACGACGTCTGAGTGAGTGGCTTGGAGAGAAAGAGCGTAACCTAAAAGAAATCTCAGAAACAGACCTCGGCGACAAGATGACTGTGTCATTGCAGTTACAGCAATTGAAGGTTGGTTCTAATATGTACTGATTGGTTATCAAATGTAGTGTAGTTAATTTGGCAAGAACTGGGGAAGAGCTCGGGGATGAGGGGATGGTTGGGGTGTCGAAAGCGAGTTTAGACCTAGGCGTGATTAAATTTTTTTTAGCAATCTCTATTGGTCACAAGGTTTTTATATATAGATTGAAGGTTCCTAGAATAGTGAATAGTGAAAGGTTCCTTGAAAGAACTGTTTGTATGTAATATGCATTTCATTTTGTAATTTCGCAGGGTTCTGTCATAGTCAACGATGCGAAAAAGTATAATCTAGACATTTGGACATAAACGAGATAAACTAACAATCCAATGTGACATGACTCTGTGCCTTGAATTATATGATATCTGCGGAACAAATGAAAAAGTATAACCATGAGAGTTGATTTAAGAAAAGTATAGAAAATCTAAGAAAAGCAAGATATAAACAGATTTTTTTATATTATCGAGTCACAGAATGAAGTCTAACTTACGCCAAGCGTCATTTCACCCCTTTGCTGTAATGAAAGTAACAATTACTAGTGGTCAGAACCTGATTTGATCTCACTACTGTTCTATCATCCCAAACGCTCTATCTGCCCCCCACCCCCCAAGTCCGTACCATACCAAAGTCCAATTTTACAGAAAAAACGTATAAAAGTTTTATTGCAAGTCTTGTCTCTTGCTAATCAAATGACAATTTAAGCACTGATCGCATACGTCAGTAAGTAACATTGCGTACATGAAATAGAAATGGCGAGAGAAAATCTAAATCCCGATAAGTTATTGAGATTTTCTTGTTCTCCTGTGTAGCTATTAGAGCAAGAGCTTACTGCACAGCAGTCGAAATTTGGCGACTTTAACATGGCCGCACAGCAAGTAGCTACGAATCTCGACGAAGAATCACCTGCTATTCAACAGATTCAGGACACAATGGAGGCCTTCAACAAAAGATGGAACAATATTGCTAGTGCTTTGAATAGTAAAGTCAGGCTGGTGAGTGATTCTAACAGTAAGATATGCCTAAAAGAGTTTGAGCAGTAGAAATGCAAAGTCTCGTATTTTACTGTTCTCGTATTGTATTGTTATGTATCATTTGATTTACAAGATTCTAATGAAATTGAATGCGTAATTTTGACCTCCAGACAGTTAAGAACAGAATCCATTGCTTTTGGAAGCAAAGTTGTAGTTCCTTTCATTGTACACTATGCTTAATTTGATTTTGCATGTGTTAGTTGTAGGCTCTTTATGCCTCGGAATTTCCCTCTCGTTTGCAACTGTGTTTTATAGCTAGTATCATTAAAGTTCATCTTTCATTTGAAGCTATCGTCCCATCTACTTTATTGAATGAATAATGACTATTCTGAACGAAAAGTCTTGATTTTGACACTAGAATGAGTCTTATGAACAATTTGCTTTTGTTGCAGGCTATATAGGGTTGTTAGAAGCATACTCAAAGTTGATATTGCTTTTAATTTACTTTCATTGCTAAAATACAGAAATCTTCAAACGTTTCTTGTATAGAACAACTGTTTGTCACTAGATCTTCAGTTATGAGTTACGATTGCTGGGGAATTTATAAAGAAGCTGTGAAAAATAGATCATGTTTTGTTCATGTAATTTTTGAAAATCATGAACTGTTGGTGATCGAAATCATTAAACGAGGAATTCGAGTTGGATTGTTGGTTGAACTGAGAATGATTCAAGAATAGATCATATTTTTAAACTGATGTGTGCTACGTGAAAATGCTCAACTCTCACAGTTCCTAATCAAGTATTGAAAAGCTGAACAATATTTGAATATGACCGACTCAATGCGATCCAATAACTTGCTAAGAAGACTGATTTTTGTATCTCTCAAACAATTGAACGCGTAGGCGTATGTAAGACGTGGTTTCTATTTCCAGCTTTGTTGACAAATGCCTTCAATAAGCACCTTATGCCTTCTTCTTCTCGCACAATTTTTATGTATAACTAGAACAAGGCCTAAACTAATTTTTCGATCATAACGTTACGTTGCTTCCATAAGGATAAGGCTTCTATTTTACTTCTATTTTCCAAAATTTTCTCGCTGTCACTGTTTGCACGGGAAACAACCCTTGATTATGTTAAAGACGGATTATTCATAGTTCTAAGTTGCATTGCGAAATAAGTCAACGCTGGTATTAGAACATTTGCGCTATTTTAAACAAATATATTCTTGTCAGCTGTTCTCCAACCTTCTAATCACAGTTATTTAAGATAATCTCGAGAGAGGACGTTTCTTATCCAAGCTGGATAGATTTCGTTGCCATGAAAACGGATTTCGCGATGTAGGCTTCATTGCTTGTTACTTGAAGCGAGAAATTTTGAAGGAAGAATAAAACTTTGATTTTCTTAGACAGCAAAACAGTCAGCAAGATTGAGTTGGGTGCTTTGCAGTCTTCTTTTTTGTATTTTGGAACTTGTTTACATGTTTACAGCTACGTGCCAATTTTTATTCTGTTCTCAATTTGCAGCTGCGAAGCATCGAAGAGCCTCTTGGAAGGTTCCTAACCGAGTACGAGGACAGCATCACGTGGATTAGCGATAACGAGGTTTTGCTGAAACCAGTCATGACATCTGATCACATGGAAAAGCATAAAGACCTCATCGAGGTAACTATCTCCCAATCTTTATATTAGTTTTTCGATGTCTGTTTTTATAAATCTGATTTTCTTTACCGATTTGTTAAGATGCTTGAGTCAGGGTATGCTCATATTTTGCTAAGAATCAAAATTTGGTGAGTCCCCGGGTTTAAGTATTAGTGGCTGTGTATGGGATACAATGTTTTTTAATTTTCTTTACGTTACACCGTGCTAGTCAAACGATGCAGTGTCTTTTTGATTTCATTATGCATTGTAAGTGCATTTTCAGTTGCAGTAAGTTTGTTGTAGTTGCAGTAAGATGAAACTAAAGTTAGTTTTGCTTTTGAAAACTTAAAAAAGAACATAATACATATTGATAACTTTCTGTAATAACTTTATTTTATTTCTCTATAACTTTATTGTATTTTCATTACTTGCCCTTCTCGAGCAACGTTTCGTGTTTCGATTTTCTTTTTGAAGTTTCTGAATAGTCGATAAAGACTTGTCTTTCGGGAGTTTTTTTCAGTGAACTATCTCTAGTTGTTTTTCGAAGAAGTCTCTTTTTATGAAACGCACAAAGCAGTTTATGAAATCGTCACGTGAATTTTGTTCGTCGTAAAAAAGGTTGTTTTGATCATCGGCCTTCATTCATAGCTGTCTAATAAGTCATTCATTTTTATGCTTATTCATGAAATTTCATTATTCGAAATAGAATATCCAATGCACCTGCCCTGTGTAATTCACGTCATTCAAAGTTGTAGCCGAACGAAGAAACGATATGAATGAATTTTGAATCGCCTCCTGCAAAAATTAGCGTTAAAGTCGCAAGCCATATTTCAATTTCGAGACAGGTGTACCGATGATTTTCTATTCATCTGAATCTACGTAGTAGCAAATTTAGACTTTTTTGTGTATCACGAATGAAAGAATGGCAAGGCTGTATAGTTTGTTTTTTATTGAGCATCTTTTTAATATTCTAAAAAACTTTTAAGTTAGGAGCTGTTGAATTTATATAAGATATATTAAGATATGTTAAGGTATATTAGTTTTGTGTAATTTCAAATTGTTCACATATAGAGTCGTCATAAGTGTCAAATAAGTGTCAGATATCACTTTCAGTGTACATTTTACACCCGGGCCAATACGTTGTATGGACATCCATCCATTTCAAAACGTTTAAAGTTGTTATTCTTCTATATGAGTAACATGGTATCAAGTACAAGAGAAACTTTTTTGCTAGAGTATATAAAGGATCTTGATTTCTTATTAATAATTGGCCTGATTTCATTTAAGGACACCTATACCAGTCATATACTTGCATTTTTCTGATTGGCTTATTCGATCCACAACTGGGTATATATTTTCCATCGTGTTCTTTGGGACCCTTATTCTTACGTTTTATGCTCCGAGGAGTGTCAGACAAAACAGCTTAAAGTATGTTGTGAAATGTTTGCTTGTTTCAAAGCCATTTAGAAGCATTATGCTCTTAGTAGTCCATTCACCTGCTCCATGAAAGTTTGTCGTCACCTAGAAATAGAACCAAACCAGTTCGTGTACAGAAGTACCCCCGTAAAGCCTGGTCCACGTTAATATAGCGAGCAAACCACGCAGAATTGTCGTGTTTGTACTTAACAATGTCTAATTATTGCTTTCTTTCCGAGCCTGAATTACTTAATCACGTGACACTGTCACCACCTACTTACTATATAAGATGCATGCATTCTTGCTGAACCAACGGTGAATGACGCACTAACTATATGGAGCGCGGGCTCACCTGTTTCGGATTCTTTTGCTTCTGGGTTTCTGTTTCACGTTCATTGCAAAGTTTGTTCTTTTTCGATTCGAATTTGTGTTTAGACACTTTAACTGTTGTTTCGTAAGAGATTTCAACGATGATTTTGAATTTTGCCAAGTTTGTAAAACTTTTCTCAATTTTTTTTTTCTAATTTAGTGATCTGTCTTTTCATTGTCGATTTTTGATCAATTTTACAGAGAAGTTTGCTTTTGAATAATGACTTTAAGTAGAGATACTTATCCATAACAATTTTCATATTACTTTATTTCTGTTTTTCTTTTATTTAATTCAAATCTTTCTTTTGTGTGGCTTGTATCTCTATCAAGTTATTAATTGGAAGGAAAGAAACTCACTGAAAAGCTCAATTTATTTTGCTGAATTAAATAATCTTACATTCGTTTCATTTTGTGCACTTTGTTTTTGTTAGCAGGATATACATTGAATACAATTTACATAAACCTGTCAATTGATATTCCGTTTTTAAACCCCAGTCTTTAGACGCGGCAGTCAAGACCCGAGCAACATCCATAGAAGGAATATCAAGAAAAGGCGAAGAGATTGTCACTGAGCTTAAGGCAAACAACCAAGCTTCAGTCAGTCTGGAGCAATGCATAAACAGTTTGAATGAGAAATGGAGTGCCCTGTGCGTCCTCATTAGCAAGCAGATCAAGAGGCTAGCCTTGGCTGAAAAGAAAAGGAAATTTCAAGTCGAAACAAAGCGAATACTTACAGTTGTAACCGAAATCGAAATCTGGATTCAGACGATAATAATCGAACATTCGAAGGATCCGCAATATCAGTCAGAGCAGATTAAGGTTTGACGAATAATATACAATAGATTCTAACGAATTTCTAATAGGATCTCTCTCGTTGCAGTTTAATTAAATTTTCGGAGCTGTCTGCTCTTCAATAATGCTTTTCGGCTAAAATTGTTGCGGTGGGAAGGGAGTGCAGTATATATCTGTTACTTGTATATTAAACTGTTGATTTTGCTAACGAGCCCCTAATCTGCCGGGTATTTCCAGGGCCTTTTGAAAGTTTTAAGATGTTCAAAGAATTGTTTATACAAAGAATAAAATATTTTAAAATCTCTATTTGCTTGTGCATTGGAACTAGATTTTTTCACATATGCTTGATTATCTGAATCAAAAACTCCGTTAAAATAAAATCCTATTAATTTATCTCTTTAATGCCACGTCAAAGTCTGTTTATACGAAATGTCACAATGCTTTTAAAATTTTCTAGGGCTAGTTATCCAAGCAATCATTATCTCCTCGTATTTTTGCAAGAGTTAGTCTAATGTTTCCTATACGCACCCTGGTTTATTGCTATGTTTTGATACTACTTTCATCTTCAGCTTCTACCTAATATTTGCAATTCTTTGTGCTTACCAAAGCAAGTTCATGTTCGTTGTAAGAAAATATTGCGTAGCAGCTGCTCGCTGTCGCCTACCACAGTATGATGAATGCTGAAGCACAGAGTATGACGAATGCCTATTTTCTCTTTCAGCTCAAACTTGGTGAACTGTCAACCCACATGAAAGCATTAGAATCTCTCCAATCACAAGCAAGAAACATCGAAGACGACTCCTTACGGTTGGCTCTTGTAAGAGAGGTCGAGACAATCAAACAGAGGTTTATAACAGCCCATCAAACATTGCAACAACAGCAGTCCCACGCTATTGAAATGATACAATCAACTCCGCCCCCAGAGTACCAAGAACGATACGTTGACATCAAGGTTGCTGTCGATGATGCTTTACCAATGGTGACAAAGGAATTCCAATATGCAGAATTGCCTCGTCTGGAAGACCAGATGGAAGCTTGCAAGGTAATGTACATCTTCTTAATGCCGCGAAGGTAGTTCATCTTTAACCGATAAGTAAAATATCTATTCTGTTTTTCTGATGATAAGAAAAATTCCCAATTCATAAGTAATAATATTTTTTTGTATAATTTTTCTTTGATCAATACGATCAATACTGATGAGCATAAACGTACTATAGAGATCGCAGGTTTGACGGTTATTCAAAATGAAGGTTGTTTTCTTTTTTAATTTTTCAATAATTTATTCATAAATGATTGCTTCGATGTTTCCATATTTACGTCTTGATAGCTTTGACACAATAACATTTAAGTACTTTCTGTGATTTGATTTTTAATTATTTATAAAGGGTAATACATTCATTAATGAAAAGATAACAACTGATTTACAATGTGCCCTGTCTAAAAACCTAAGCTAATTAACATACAATTAAATAACAGAGTTAAACCAAAATTAATATACAAGTTATTCTGGTAAGGTAAAAAATAAAAAATAAAACAAATAAAATGTTTTATGCTGTACAATAACTCTCACACCCTTCTCGAGTAAGCACAAATTGATTGCTCTATATTCGTCCCAAATATTATCAATATCATTATTCGTATCTTGCAGTTGAAGCAGAAAAAAGTAGGAGACCAGGAGTCCAACCTAAGCTACTTGAACAAGAAGCAGAATGAAATGCTGAAGAATCTCAGCCCAGAGAAATCAGCGAAATTACAAAAGCAATTACATGAACTGATGCGTCTTTGGTCTGAAGTCAAAGGGAAGCTAGAAGCGCGTCTGCAAAGGATACGAGACGCAATCACACAGACAAAGGAGCTGCAGATGGCGATGAAGGAGACGTTCAACTGGATGGACGATGTTGACAAATTCCTTGCTGATTTGTCCAGTACGATTGCCGAAGGTGACACGGAGGCTGTCGAGTCTCAGGTTGAGGAAGTAGAGGTATGTTCAAGCTGAGAAAGTAGTTTCTTAACAGAAGAATAAATTTTTAGTATTTAATTCCTGAAATATAGGATTATCTAAATAAGGAAATATTAAGTTTTTCTTTAAATTAAAGAATAAGGAAATATTATGTTTTTCTTTCCAAGAAAAAGGAGGTTTTCTGCTGTTCTTTCCGAAAAACATTATATTTGATAAGGATATTTGATCGTGGTTATTCCAAGAATAAAGATATGCAATGCTTGCTATTCCAGGAGTATGGGTGTACTATCGGGCATCCCAAATGCTGTAGCTTTCATCAATCATTTGTGATTTTCGCTAGTACACCATGGCACTTGCCAATTGCCGTGAAATAAATGACAATGTTTTTGGGTTGTGATTTTAAAGGCTAGAGAACCTTGCGAGTCCTTTAAAGATAACATTTTTTCATTCCTAGGCGTTGCAGTCTGACATTCTTACAGTGCAGAAAAAGGTCGACTCATTGATAGAAACGTGCACCTACATGATGAACCGCGCGGAGCCAACGTATGCGGATGTTCTCAACTCAAAACTTACTGACATGAACAAACGATGGGAATACATAGTGCAAAAGACGGACAAAGAAAAGGCAAAGCTACAGAGCGGCCTTGACAAATTTAAAGTCGTTGACTCAGGGATAAAGGAGATCTATGTTTATTTGAAGTCTCTTGATGCTGTTATGCAAACAGACCTTGCCGCGCTTGATTCTACGACGGCGCAGACCAGTGCTGAGACTATTAAGGTATTTTTTTTGTATACGATCGTTTAGCTTGAGAACTTGAATAACTTAAATTATATCTAACTATAAAACAAATGGGCATCACAAATGCATTGCCCTACCAAGATGTCATGCTTGGGTCAAGTATCCTCTCTAAACATGATTTTTCGAAAATATGCAACTGGCTCTTTCTATTTATAGATTTCGAGATGTATCTTACTCGCTGAGTGTTGTCAAAATCTTTCTTGTGATCTTTTTTGCCTGAAATTCGCTTCAAGAAATGTTCTTGACAGCCAAATATTTTTTTGTGTTTAGCTACGTCGCCTCGTTCACGAATCGTAACTATGGTTGACGATTCTAATGACTTTATGGATGTCAATGATTCGTGATCATGATGATTTCAATGATCTGATCATCACTCTCTATATCTTCTGTTCTTGAGTCATTGTTTTCTTTCTTCGTTGTAATGTTTGTTGTTTGCGATCTTTAGGTGGAAATTAGAGAAAAAATCTATTTGACGAGTTCTGATGCTATGCTTTTCTGACCGAACTGTCTCGCAATTGCAGCTCCATTGACTTCCGCGTTCCATAAAGTTTCTTGATTCAAGATTTCCTATCTTGCTCTACGAACCCCGCCTTTGTTTGTAAATGTTTCATGTCAAGGCATGAATTTGTGAAGCAATCCATTTGACAAGGATTATTTGAGAATTCGCCAAAGTAATTTGAGAAAGTAATTTAAATGTGAGTATACGGTGGAATTCGATCAATCGTTGGTTTGCAAAGTTTGTTAGGAATGTCAGGTTTAGGTGTAATCTTTTGTTCAAAAAGAAGAAGTGGCTGCGGTCTTTGTGTTATTGACTGACCACATATGACAAGATATTAAATTTCATTCACAACTGTTACAATATGATTCAAAGCTATATCCCTTGCGCAATTTAAGTGTGCAACTAGGGATGCTTGCCGTTACTGTGGCACGTCACACCATGTTCAAGTGTTGTTGTGTTAGGATTTGGCAATTCTAGGTTCCTGCTTAGTCTTTTGGGAATCCAAATGCTGGTTGACAATCAATCTCCAATGATTGCGTGCCCTTTTATTTGAAACTACAGCTGACTGCGCTGTAATTTAGCTAAACTGCCATGGATGTGAGTATGTTTACGTTGTGGTTATAGAATTTGGCTCTATAGCGATTTCGAGGCTGTAACAAATCTTTGCCTCGTTTCTGGTTTATGATTGAAAGAGAGGGATTTCTGTAAGGGGTTGAAAGGGGTTTTTCTCAATGGATCTGTTTAATTGTCATGCACTAGAAGAAAGGATAGTGTCAAGTTCGCGAAAAGTTATTGTTTTCTCTTGTGATGAATGTTTTTCTTATATAATGACGCTTTACTTTTACCTGATAATTTTATTCAGTGTTTATTCCAGTTCGTAATCTGGTAATAATCTCTTTGATGAGGACTGTCTTCTTTCTTTCTGTCGTTGTCATGGTGATATGCATGCACGAATGTTGCCAACCTATACCCATCTATTTTGCACTTGCTCTGATTAGCAGAAACTTCAAGTGACATTTTGTTGTTTGATTCGTTCTAAGCAGCATTATTGACGTATCGAAATTTTGAAAACTTTTCCAGTTTATATAAAAACTTGTTTTTGCATAATAGGCCTTTGATAGACATTTTAATATATTTTTAAAGACTTCTATTTCATCTTAATTTGTCCACACTTCTTAATTCCTACGCCTGGAGTTGCAGACTGCTGGCGACCAAATTACTCTTGTAGAAGCTTCTTGGTAGTGTGGGGACTCGAATTCAAGATGCTTGGACCTGTTGTCGTCGACCCTAACGACTGAGCCATTCACACATCCTCATTTCTCACTTTTGATCAGAAAAAGTTTTCATAAAGCTGTTGAAAAATCTCTTCAATAATGATTGAAATTATGGAAGATGCCACATTTCAATGTCATGCAGTCTCATGCCATACCTTATTTATTTACAGGAAGCAATCACAATGCTTAAGCGAAAAGAAAACGACATTAGGCTTCATGAGGAAACAACAAAAGAACTTCTTAAAAGTGCTCCGGCTGGATCCAGCTCTCCAATTGCCAAAGAGCTTGAGAAGCTGAAGAAATCGTTCTCAAATGTCCAAGGCCAATTACTCGATATGAAGAACATTTTAGACGAAGGTTTGAAAGACCTTCTAGAGCTGCATGGTTTGTTAGCGGAATTATATAAAGTGATGGACGATATAGATGATTGCATTACGAAGTCATCAGATGCATTGGATGGAGACGAACATGATCTGGAAACATGTTTGAATGTAAGCCACTTCGCTAATGTTGCCTCCCCATGTGTTTGTTCTTCATAATTAGACCAAGGATCATCTTATATGTACTGTTTCCTAAGAAACCAAATAAGAAGGAAGTAGAATTGCGGTGATTTGTGCAATAAAAAACTGAGCTTGGGCTCCGTTAGTCAGTATTCAAGATATGCTTTAAGAATGTTGGCAATTCATGTTTTTTTATTTGCACACTTCTTTAAATGTGAAATCTGACCCTTTTTAGAAATTTTATGCACAAGAATAGTGAAAGATTTGAAGGTAGGAAAGGAGTGTATTAGGATTCACCGAGGCGAATTGTTAAGCCTTGTTTTACTTTCTATTTTCAAATTAACCAACTAGTGTGCTGAGATTCTTTGTGCATAATTGTATGACTGCGGTTAGGAGTGAATTTACAATCATTGTTATTTAATAAGTTTGAGATGTTGTCTTTGTGAAACCTGAGTGTATTTTAAGACATTTATTATTTTTATATCTTTCAAAAAGTTCGGCAAAAACTGGGCAGTAATTACTTTGCATATTTTTCGTCACCATTCAATGGTCTCTAATGGATGACGCAATTAAAAATTACAGTTATTTTGCTCAATTTGCTCAATGAATATCAGGCGCCGGTCGTATGCATTCAGCACCGTTTTTGCCATTAATACGGATAATACTAATGTCAATATCACAGCAGTAAAATTATGCTTTTCAATGCTCTGATTGTAATTCTTTGATATATGTATTTGTTTATTTGTTAGAGCCTTAACACTCAATACAAAGTGTTGAGGTCAGACAAAGCCATGTCTGTTGAACCTCTGGTAAAAAGAATTTCAAGTGGAAAAGTCGGTACAAAATCTGCAAACGCAACATTGGAGCAGTACAATTCTCGACTCACCGATACTCTTGAGCGTGGTGATAAGGTTAGACATATTTTGGAAGGAGAACTTATGAAGAGGCAGCAGTTGACCAAGGATCTTATGTGGCTGCAAACGTGGTTAGAGAAAAGCGAAAAAGAACTTTCATTCAAAGTCACGGGGGCTGCTGAAGAGGACACAGTTTTCAATGAGGTACTGTCTCATAGATTTCATTGGTTTACCTTGTTTTGGGTGGCATTCTGGCCACATACCCCGAATTCAGTTTTTTTTATTATACAAAGAATGCCAATTAAAGATTTAATGTGTTACGGGCGTTTTGGTCAAAAACGTTTTGTTCGTAGAGTATCTATACATTCTCTCTCTCTTTTACCTTTATTTTCAAATATTTTCTTATTTCTTTATTCGGAGACACAGCTACGGGTAAAAATGCCTAAGCAAGTACCTGTCAACTTGATTGTTAAAGCAACGGATCATATCCTACCCCTACTCGTTAGTATATTGTAACAAGGGAGGGAAGGGATGAGAAATTTCAACATCATTTTGTCCTTGTTGTAGGTCCTTTCTCAGGTATCTTTTATCAGTTAAATGTCACATAAAACTTAATGTTAGCAAATGACATTTTGGGTTTGTTGTAAGAATCATTTCATTCTGTTCTTTTTTACTGCCATTTCGCAGCACTGGTAAGGCTGTACATTTTCCTCATGGAATCACCTATATAAGAGAGCTGTATTGTTTTGATTTATTGAATGCATGCGCAGCAGTCTCAGTCCAGTGCTGCTGGAAACAGGAACATCTGTGCTCCACAATCATAGCTGATTCCACCATATCCAAGTAAATTTTATCAAAACATGAAAGTTTTAAAAGGGTGTGGTGGAAAGTTTCGCACTTTTCGGGAAAAATCTGGCATTTGTCATCAATTATTCACGTAGACAAAAAGATTAACTGTTGTCTTTTAAAGAAACTGCATTGTTTGCTCATGTTTTTCATAAATGGACTTCGCCAAAAGTCGTTCTACGGTGTTGAAGTTCGGAGCAAATCTTTTTGCGGCGATTTAAAATTCTTTGAAAGGAGGTTTAGTAACTTGGAGTTGAAGTTCTTTTACTTTGTTGCAAATCGTAAGTTAGATTTTAACAGTCTTAACAATTCGTTTGAGGCAAACTAATCGCCATCGAAAAATTGCTTTATCTATGAAGATTTTTTCTTGCTAGAAAATAATTCAATTGATGGAAAGACTTTAGACACATTTTTTATTTCACGATTCAGATTGTTGCTTAAAAGCGTTTTGTTATAAATATTTAAAAATGAAATGAATATTACTGTTTACCGGTCTGTCATAAAGTGCTCGATGCCGTATAGACAAAGCTGTAGGCGTTTTTGCTGTATAGATAAAAACGATTCTAAGTTGCTTTTCCGAGTTCTAAAAAATAAAATGAAATAAATTGCAACATGTTAATTGAAGAGATTTTTTGTGTAACCATTTAATGAATGGAAACAGTACTACTTTTTTCCGTTTAGCAACTCATCTTCTTTGCTTGTCTATATTTTTCTTTTGAAGGTATTGTGAAGCTTTGGAAATGTAATAAAATATTGAGTCTCATCCACGCTAGTCATCGTATCGTAATGCGAAGATTAAAGTTAATATTCTTAGTTCTATAGTTTGTTATTGAATTTGTTATTGACGAATATGTCATTGATAAGAGGCGTTTTTACTTGGCTTCGAACTTAGCAATAATGTTGTTAGTACTACGAAGGAAGGTGTTTTATTCCTCCAGTCCCCATAGATGAATCAGACATTTACAATTGTTAAAGGTAACAGTCTTAATAAGGTTCTGTTTTTCTAAGGCTCTAAATAATAAGGTTGCTGTTGGTATCTGCAAAGGCAGTGAATGTTGTAAGTCTTCATAGCATCAGTCAAGTTTTAAAGACTTTCTTTTGAATGATAGGCTATTTGTTGCTTTACCAAACAGTGAGCTAATTAGTTTAATTTGTCCTTCTTATATTTTTTTAATGCAAAAGTGTATTGTATCCGCAAATGTGAATGATTGACATCTAATTTCTTTGCAGACTTTGCGGGAAGAGCTTTCGTTGAACCAGACCATGTTACAGTCGGCAGAGAACACTGTGAAGGAGCTAACGGAGACTGGCAAGCCTGAGAGACATGACAAATTGCAAGGACAATTGAAGGCGATCAAAGTGAAATGGGCAGAAGTGACCAAGCTTTTTGAAGAAGTTAAACAAAGACCACTCAAGGATCTGGAGGTCAAATTTGTCTCTCTGCATGGCAATATCCTTTCTGAAATGGACAATATAATAAGAAGCATAAAGAAATTGAAACTGGAATCGCCAACAGTTGCAGACATTCAGTCGTTGGTGAATGACTTAGAGGTTAGTCAATTTATTTTATCAAATTTTGTTCATTTTCAACGTACAACGCGCACAACCTCATTATTTATCAATAAAGAAAATGCGCACGCAATGTCTCTCATTTAAAACGTGGATGTTTTTAATAATGCTGCTGAAGAAAAATTGGTACGTCATGCAAAACAACTCTGAATTCTCGCGAAGACGAAAAAACTAAGAAGTTACTAACACAAGAATTGTCAATATCACATAAATTCTTAACTGTTTTAAAGTATATTTTAAAGTAATCGCCACCTGACGCATTTCAAAGTGCAAACTGCATTTTTTGCTTAGAACAAAAGTGAATGCAAGTTATTGGTGAAACTGTTTTATTTTGCGGTGTTTACTTTTTTATAGGATTACAAAACAATCTATGAAACAATAGCTCAAGACATCGAGAAACTTCGATCAATTGGAACTGAAATCAAGGCGAAAACAGGAGATGAGAAAGGAGCCATCGAAAGGAGCTTGAATGAAGTTCAGAACGAGCACAAGCTTCTTGGAACGACAATGGATGATAAGAGAAAGGTAGATTGATGTCGGGTGTCGGGTGTCGTCCTTAAAAGTTTGGAAGGGAGGCTGTGCTGTAGAGAGCTCCGTGAATCCAAGACCACACCCGTTGTCACACCCTATATATTTACATTCGCTAGTAGAAATTACTCATTGATTGAAAATCAATAGCATAATAAGGAGGTTATTTGCATTGCCAAGTAAGGAATTCACCCTACCAAACATATACTGGCCTGTTAAGGTGGGCTTACTCCCCCTTCCCCGGAAAATCTCACGGTACCACTGGGTTGATACCTGTCTTCGTAAAATAAAGCATTCCTAAAAAATTGTTATATTGCGACAGTAGTTATTCTTTTTTTCTTTTCAGCAAAAATTTGAATTTTCTGATATACTGATTTTAAAGGCCTGCTTCCTTAGTTTTCTTTGTCGAGAATGGATTTTTTGAAACCTTCTACTTGTTCTGTGTTTGATTGTCTTTGCTATATTTTTATTCTATGTTTTAGCTGTTCGCCGCCGCACTGGAAATTATTGAAGTTCTTGAGGCAGACCTTGACGATTTAGACCAATGGATAAAAACAGTTAACGTTGAATTGCGGAAGGAATCGGTGGAGCTGCCAGAAAACCCGGAACCAGAGATTGAACGAATTAAGGTTACTATTGACTCACGCATTCTTTCAACAGAAAACTAAAATCGGGACTAGCACTCACCGAGCTACTTTTTAGAAACACAAAAACGTAACATACGATAAGATAAAATGTGTGTATCTATTTAATACCTGACTTGAAAATCGGTGTAAATGTTACAATAATTTTGCACATCTATGTTCTCTGCAGAAAAATGCTTTTTATCTAAGGAGTTATTGGACAGAACGGTATTTAATATTCACGCACAGCAAAGCACGAGATTAGCTATACTAAGGAAGGGTGGACATCCCAAGACCCTGTTAACAGCTCCCCTATACTTCATAATCTAATAATTAGTGTTTTAAAATCATTTTAATGTTTAAACAATTTGAAGTAATAAACCAGTTCAAACCAACTATTTACAAACGAAAACTTTAGTATAATTTATAGAAACCTCCAGAAATTCGGCAAATTGACACCAGCCACATTCTAAGAAGTAATGTGTGAGAAGGAAGAACCGCAGGATAGGCTGTCCGCCGATTCTGTGAATCTTGCAATGAGTATAATACAAAAACGAGGATAAAATTCAGAAACAATTCTCATTTACTCTGATGAAGCCCAGTATGCCGGGGTAAAATATTAGCATTCGTTTCGTTTAATTTATTTTTAAAATTCATCTCATAACATTGGATTCTCGTCGCCGTTTTGTTTGTTTCTGAATTTAATTAAACTAAGAAATAATACCTTTCCAATCTTTGGCTGATAAACTCAATACCAACGATTCTATTTCTATCCTCAGAACATAATTGATGACCTTAACGAGCATGGTCCTACGGTAGAAAGAGTGAAGAAAGATACGAAGGAGCTTCTGACGAAATGTGAGGCCGCGCCTTTTAAAGCCTTTGAATCGAAGGTTGATAATATTTACAGTGTTTGGCTGGAATTGACAAAGGAGTCTAGGGAAAGACTCGAGACGCTTCAGAAATGGCTGAAAGTAATTGACGATTATGAGAGGAATGTTGATGACTTGAACGTCTGGATTGACAGTATGGAAAAATCTGTTGATCTGTTGGGATACCAAGAAAGCCGGCACGACCTGGAAGCAGAATTGGATGAATTAAAGGTAGGGTAGCCTTCGATTCTTTGTATGGTCTAGAGGTTTTATTGATGGCTTGAGTGTTTGCCGTGTAAGTCCATTTGTATTGCATCTTTCGTTTGAATTGTTGATACTACAATCAGTGCACTTCACATTTATGACGAAGGCCTTTTCGTAGATTTCATGATAAGGAATCCCAATGTTTGTGATTAAGAATGGCTAAATAATACGGCCAAATGTTACAGGAAATTCATTATTGTATTAATAATACTTTTAGCGTCAGCATACTGGCATTCCGATATAATGAACCTCTGATTTAAGACTTTCTCAGCATGGCGAAATAAACATCTAGGCCCTTCAATTTTGCCTAACAATTTGCTCCGGTTAAACGAGCCCTCAGTTTAACGGTTTACTTTAATCGTTCCCCATAAAGTTCGCATTTTGCTGGTTCTTTTGATAGTTTTTATTGCAGCATAGTGATTGGGACTGCAATTGGGAATCTAAGAAAGGGATAGACTATTTTCTTAGCTTCAAATATTCGTTCATTTGTTTTAAGGAAACAAGATTAAATAATTCTTATTAGGACTGTATAACATCTTCCATTTTTTTCGCAAATACGAATTTAGGTTTGGAACCTCTTCTATTATATTTATCCATAATTTGCATATTTTGCAAGCAACCGACTTTCCAAATATGTTTTAAAGCATTATCTGCTCAAAATTTGTTGCTTTCAAAAGCTAGCTCTCTGAATGCTTTCCAGCTTTGCACAGTAGTGCGAAACATCGCACCCTGATTTTCAATTACTGTGGTTTCCTTGTCATCATATTGAAGTCAATCTCCAACTGATAGCAAAGTTTCTTCCACAATCTGGTTAAAAGCTGCTCATAAGACTCTTAAGTTTTTGATTTGCCGACTGTTTTGATTCATTTGAGATTAGACAACCCTATACACACGAACCAATTTTGAAGTTAGCCTTTGTGAATTCAGCCTTTTTTATTATAACAATCCCCGCATTCTTTTTTTCTGCACCCTAGTGAATGATAGACGAAAGGGGATTCCGGTGTTGTATTAGAAATACTTTAACATTCACATGCTATTCTTGCATGCAGCCTAAGTACAGATTTTTATGTTTACAATTACTGCATTACATTTCTTGCATGATAAACACTTGTTTCAACACAAGCTTATGGAGAAATTGTAATCATCCTTCCAATCTAGAGCTTAACGAATTAATGTGTGGTCTATTTGGATTAAATTTTACTGCGAATCGCTATACGTTATCGTGAATTTTAAATACATTTCAATGAGTAAAACATATCATTGCAATGAATCTAATTAAGGGCTTGCATCGTCCAGGGTAAAGGATAAAACGTCTGTTGCCAATGATCCGTTAGTTTTATACTATTACTCTATCTGTCGAGGAATGGGGCGAGGTTAACGCACACCTGGTTTTTAAAAACTAGACCATTCGCAGCCCTTTAAATTTTCAATAGCCTAGATCAAACAAGTAGCAAAAAATATTAGTTAATTGTGCTCAGTGTATTTTAACCGGATCTCTCGGTTATGAACCGATATTCATTTTCTGGTGGCTGATTCAACAAACCTTTTACAGTGCGGAATAATTTTAGGCCACAAGTAATTAGTAATCGAAAGGTGTTTGTTGATTAGGGTTTCTTTCTAATGTACAAAGGTGGCACAGGTCCCTCTTTCGTGTAAAACGTGTCTCATAAGTTTGATATCTAATCATGATATCTGCTTTACTTTCTAGAAATTGAAGAAAGATGTGGACGATAACGAATCCAGATTAGATTCGCTAAAAGCACTCGGAGACGATATTGCGACACGTGGTAAGCCAAGTTTGGTTCAACCTTTCGAAACACAGCTGTATAAACGATGGGAAGATCTCGAGAAGAAAGTTGATTTCAAGATTTCTGATACAGAGAGGAAAGTGCATCAGATAATTGAAAGAGAAGAAAAAGAAGAGGAAGAACGGCTGAAAGCAGCTTTGAAAATTGCAGAGGAAGAAAAAGCAGCAAGAATCGAAATTGTCGAAGAGGAAGTATTGGTATCAGATAGTAGGCGGGAGGTTGAATCGGCACCGGATGTAGTGGATGAAATGCCGATCAATGTTGAGTTGGTGACGCAGAACCAGTCCGCCAACACCAGTAACAGTGTTTGGGTAATGAAAAGACAGACAGAATCTACGCAAGTAAAACAATACGCAGAAGTGAAGTTCACTGTCACAAGCAAAACAGTCGAGAAAAGTATGTTCTTCATGGATGTTATTAAAAAGCAACTGAGATTTTGTCGCAAGTGATGGAGCCTATGATTTAAAAACCATCGAATGAATTAATGTGTTCTGTTTTTTCCAGCAAAATTAATTGCTTAATCTGTTAAAACTTACCGTTGTTGTAGTGTGTCGCCATGCGCCTCTTGCTATCATTTTGCATAGGTTCATGTCGTTAAGTTGCACTGTAGTGAACGATGGCAGGAAACTAATAGCATTTAAATCATCAAATTTAAATGTATACAATATGCAAATAGTCAGAGCCTTTCACTTGATCCTTTTAATAAGAGGGTGGGCTTCCGCGTTGACATAGATATTTAGTCTCTCTTAAACAGTCCAAGGCCCAGTGACGTCCCAGTGAAGTGAAGTATGTTTCGAAATGGTAATGAATCTCTTTCGTTTCCTTTAACGAAGATACATTGCATTTCAGTCGTACATTATTTGCAAAGGCTTAATGCTAGCAATATCTCTATCTTTTGAAGGCGATATACGAATGAAGTTAAGCCAAGTGATTTTTGAGATTGAGAATCTTGAACGAACATTGATAAGAATCAAAGTGAGGTCGAGCAAGACAGATGACGTCGTAAAAGCACAAGAGGAGGCAGAGGTAATGCTGTGTATTTTTGACTAAATTTAATTTTTTGTAAAAAGGTGCCTTTTGTAGGTATAAATTCATAGCTGCCTGTTTCTTAATTCTTGGTCGCTGTTTTCAGGTTTTCACGAAATTGAAACAAGGTTATGTTATTAATGACAAACTTTTTGAGCTAAATTGTAAACTTCGTATTCTCCTAGTGAATAGTGAATTAAAAGTTAATCACACGAATAAAAATTTTCGAATAAAAACACGAATAATCACACGAAAATATTTCAAGATATGTATCTGGCTTATAACATGAAAGAGAGTATTTTTTATAATCTGACTTAGAAAAAACAGAGGTTTTTGGTTCGTATTTTACAGCATTTGTTATTCTTTGTTAAACAGGACGTCCAGAAAGCTTTGGAAGACCTGCAACCTCGTGTCGATGCACTTTTGAGTGAGGCCAAAAGCTACCGTGTTGAAGGGGAGCCAGAAGTCTCAGTAGATGTGCAGCAGGTAGCAAAAGAGTTAACACGTAAGGTCAGCGGAGCGCACACAACTGTAGCGCTACGAAAAAAGACACTTCGAAGTGTTGATAAAAAGCTTTTCCGTTATCAACATGACTTCGAGGCTATTCAAAAATGGCTTGAAGATGCTGAAAAGGCAATGGAGAGAGAAGAAGATGAAGACAAAATGAAGGTTAATTTAGTTGGATTATTACTGCTTTTTCCTTTTGATATTTTGTAGACGGAGAATTGCATTAATCTTCAACCGTGGAGCTTTTTTCTAAAGGCGTTACTAAAAGAACTTGGACTTTGGCTAAATGCAGGTCGGGTGGAGTCTTCTTCTTATGTTAAGGCTCACTGTTTGATGTTATAGTGGGATCCTAAGTAAACTGTGAGAACCAGAACGCACACACGTTCGCTGATTTGTGTATCGACGTTTTATAAATGCAAAAATGACTTACCAAGGCGAATTAAGATTCCACAGAGAGTGGGATCAACATCTAAATTGTTTCTTGCTCAGTCTTTTTTGTTCTCTGATAGTGTAGAGTGAAGTTTGCAAATCTTTCCAATTCGCCCTGCCGTATAGTTACTAAGTTTTGAAAAGAACTAAGGTACTGATTTTCGTATATTCTTTTTAATACTTAGGAACTGGAACATGATATCGAGAAACGCGCATCTGAAATGGAGGCTGTAGATATGCGCGCTGATGAGTTGAGCCGAGTCTGCGCAGATGGAGAAATTTCATTGAGTGAGATAGACCAATTGAGAAAGCGATTCAAAATTATTCAGACACGATTTTATCAAATCAAAAAACCAGAAGAAAAAGGTAAGCATTTTGCCTATGAGAGTACCAGATTTTTGTATACCTTTTATACGAGAGTAATAGCTAGGAAATGAAAATGTGAAAAGGATTGTCAAGGAGACAAATATCAGGGGGATGTAAGGACAGTCAATGCTTAGTCTTTGGATTGTCACCATATGAAAAAACGTGTACCAGCATGTTGCTTACAGAATTGTCACAGATATGCAAAAAGACAGCATTTAATGATTGCTTGATGTGCGATCTTTCCCATACTTCAATTCAACACAGTTCCCCCCTTTTCCCATCTGCAAAATACCGATTGTATCATGTTCCTGGTGTCTGTTTGTAAGTTCTTTTTCTTCTGTAGATACAACATACAAGTTGAGCGTTTACACCGCTGATGTTCCTGAGGGCGACACAAGAGCCAATGTCTACATCAAGCTATTTGGAGAGTACGGGAACAGTGAGCAATTTGCTTTGCGTCAATCAGAAACTAAGCGAAAGAAGTTCCTACCGGGTCAGGTAGATGTGTTCACATTCAGAGATCAACCCTGGCTCGGAAAACTTAGCAAAATTCGAATCTGGCACGACAACGAGGGATCGAGTCCAGCTTGGTACCTGAGCAGCATTTACGTGCTAGACGAACTTGCTGCCAAGTTGTATGGTTTTGTGATTGATTCTTGGCTTAGCAAAGAGCATGGGGCTGTGCTCAAAGAATCTGCCTGCTCTGGAATTACCTTGTTTAAAGAACTCTGTGAGTATTCAGCGCCAATATCCGACTTCTTGCCCTCTTTGAATTAAGCGTATATAAAGCCTATTTCAGCTTTCAATTTAATAATAAAATTTAAGGCAACTGTCGAACTAGGTTTTAACGACTTTTGTATAAGTAATTGTTAGTGTTGCAGATTGTGACGTTTTGATGCTGCAGACATGTTTGCGATACAGATGACTTTCATAAAAGTTAAGAATATTTAGAAGATGGATAGACGAACTCGATCTACGGATTGTTGTTTGAAACATTTCATAGCAGTATTTTAGCACGTTTTTGTTTACATTTCATAAATGAAATATTTCCAGTCTTAACTTCATACTTGCAGCCGTCGACAAATATAGATCAAGGTGTTGCAGGTCTTATAATCAATGTTAGTAGTTCTACTGAAAGTTCAGCTGCAAGTTTGCAGATATCTTGCACTTTTACAATATCTTTGTTACGTATATAATCCAACATCAGATCGAATTTAGCAAAACAGGACCACTCTATTCGGAAAAAAAATCTTGGAAAAATCATCTTTTAGGTTTAGGATGGATTTCAAGGAGACTTTTAACGGAATCATTCGACTTGATCGACTTGATTTGACTAATTTTAAAAGCCTTGAAAACCCGAAAGGTCGTGTTTAGAGATGATATTCTGGAATTAACATTTTCGATCTTTTTCTAGCGCCAGAACTATTGACTAAGAAGCACAAAGTCTATGAGATTCAATGGCTGTTTGAGAATTACTCGCTACATGATAAAGACAGTGGAATTAATCATAAGAAGTACATTGAAAATATTGAGAATACCAACAGCAAAGTCATTGCAATCAAGAAGGAATTAGAAAATCACGTATTTGTGGGAAAAGAGTTCGAGAATTTCACTGAACGTGAGCGCAAGATGAAGGTATGTTTAATAGTTTTATGCAAACACGATATACCTCCAAATTTTCACTTTTAAAATGATTGATATCTGTTATGGGTATTTTGCATTTTGCATTCAAATCTTGCTTACATCAAATGATCGCCAGCAGACATCAGGAATGTATAACATTCAATTCTAGGTTATTAGTTCTAGTGGTACAATGCCTGCCAAAAGTCTTGGAACACTGACCTTAGTGTGCAAGGTCAAAATCAATCACCCCCTCTCCCCCACAGAACAATGTTGGGTTACTATGAAACGGGTTAGGATTTTCGGAGGCACTTTCTGTTTCATTTCTTTTATAACATTCTTCTAAATTATCCACGTTGTTCTAGGGGGAAGGGGGCAGAAGTAGTAATTTTTTTCCGGAAAAGGAATGAAAGATATAAAATGCAGCGCAGATTGCCGGGTGTTCCAAGTACTTTTGGCAGGCATTATAGCTTTGAATCATGCAAGAAAAGGTAGTTTAGACCATTAAAACAGCGTAGAAAAAACATTGTTCTTTATGTAGAAGAATATCCTAGCTACTCCTAGCTACTCCAGTGGTGTTGAAAGCGTATACTAATGTGCACCGTCCCCTTTAGTAGTTAACTGAAACGTTGCTTGTCTTTTGCTCCCCAAAAGGACTTTTTTCTTACTTATAATCAAATTGATATTTTTTTGAATAATTGATATTTTTTCACTTTTTCCATCTCCCCTACGCTGTCCATTTCCTCTTTTCCTCTTACCCTCTTTTTCCGTTTTATCAATGGATCTCCCTCACATATTCTAAAGAATTTTTCCCTGCTTACAATTGAGTTATATCACTAAACTCTCATCGGTTTTGTGTTATCTGTGGTATTATAGTGATGCAATATTAAAGCAAACACCGGGATGAACAGATCTCAAAGTATGCAATCCAATTACACAAATGCGCTCAGAGGTCGTATGACTTTGGAAAGGCCGTCCGCCCTTTGGCCTTTTTCGTGTTCACTTACTTTTGTTTACTCATATACTTGTGTGCTTTTCTATGCACGCCAACGTGTGCAGGTAACTTTCTCTTCCTAAACACGGGTTACTCAATCCCCAAGTGTGTCCGTCGCATGGGTATTTAATTCTATTTGAATTCCATCTGTTCCATGATCATTCTTGATGTCCTGGTCCTCCTGTAGACGATGCCAGAGCACGACCAGTGCTGAAAACATATCCCTGTTCATTCAAGGTATACCGTGATTAAATAATGTCTTTGCTTCCTTTTAACCAAACAAAGGCTCACTTTTCAATACTGTTACATCCAGTTAATCTGGAGTAAAAGCATCTGTTGATTATTTTCTGATTTTTTGACTTATTGATTGGAAGAGAAAAAGATTGAGGTAGGCAGTGTTGAGAGCTGTGGCTCTGTCAGAACTTATCCGCACCATACGTGTTCTCAGGCCACGTAGGCGCTATGTAAAGAGCGATTTTTTATTATTAGTACCTGATGAATTTGTCAGTGTGTGTTACCACAGCTCAGTACCAGAAGACGTTGTCCATTAGAACAAAAAAATATGCAAACCAAACATTGGATTTTCACACAGGTATCCAAAGGAACTGTTACACTTTGTTGCATTTTGGTACCCAAAACAATATTCTTGCAACTCGTAAGTACCTTTTGCAGCATCATCGCCCCCCCCCCTGCTAGTTTGTAATTGTCCATACATTTTCTGCACAGCATAGGAGGTTTGTCAAAATCTTTGCCTTAATAGCGGCCTTATGCCCTGGCTTTTGAACTCAATGTTGCAATACAGAATAGAAGAGATGAGAAGGAAGTATTGTATACGGATTAATCAAATCTTATTTACTAAACAAGATGTCCATATGTTCAGGGATACTTATCTGACATGTTTAGATATCAAACCAGATCAATAAAAAACCCTTAAGTTTCATGATGCGTTACACGATTGTTATAGCCTGACCAGCCTTTACCGAAAACTACTGCATTTCAAGACCTCAGGTCAGTACTGGGGTTATTACTATTTTTTATAGTTTTGCATGGGGTTTATTTGCGAGGTGTATAAGATACCCGCCAAATGTAGCATCGGATTTTCGCACTGGCGTTTTCACTAGCGTTGCACGGATAACATTTAATCTGTTGTTATGCCTCACTCCAAGGTATCTGCAAGCATGCAAATACCGAATGTGAAAAAATATAAAAGCGAAAATGTCAGTTTAGTCTGTATTGCAGAGGCAGCAATGCTTGCATTTCTAGATGCATGTGATTATTCGCTGCAGGTTCTTCGAAAGTGCAACGATAAAGTTGGGGTCTTGAGCGTTTTAGCGATATCAAAAAACACCCATTAAACTTCTCAGTGCTTATTTTAAACGAAATTTATCCTTATGGTATTATAACGGACCCATGCTGTAAAACATGATAACACTGAAACCAAAGTCTCTGAAACCCAATGTTGCCCGTACATTTGAAACTGTGCAGAAGATGGCGTCTCTGTAGGGTTTTAGAATATCCAAAAAGCATGTAAATTTGCAAAGGCCATTAAATTGGAATTCTAGGTGTTTCGAAATGCTTTCAGAGTCTTATCACCTCTTTCTAACCATCTTGTGGACTTAATATCATATTAATTGAAACTCCAAGGAGATTTGATCTTAAGACGGCAGGAAGTTGTAATGTGTTTGGTGAACAGTTGTGAGAGCCATATGCCGTACACATAAGAGCGAGAACAAGGCTTTCAGTGAGTAACAACTCATGTAGTGTGATTTTTGCAGTTACGTTCTTGACTCGCATGTCAAGGCATACTGTAATATCAGAGTAGTTAGATAAAGGCGCTGTTCCTGGAAACATTGGCGATGGTGAGGGTATTTGTTTTGATTTGATTCGATCAGTTTCGTTTTAATGATGCAGATATATACAGCCAGATGGCAAATTTTTTGTCGTTGTAAAAACAATGAATTGTTTTTATTCTCTCTGATCCCGTTAATGATCAAAGGGAGATTTTATTTGTCAGAATTTACTTGCCCGCTGGAGTTTCAGGAGAGCTTTAGATTTGTGTATACAGAACTCCCGATATGAAAAAAGAATTCGTTTATCTTATCATTTAATTGCTTATATATGTTGAAAAGTTAAATTTGAAGACATTGGTTTGAGAACATGCAAAAAAAATTCAACTGTTTTTCACCAAGTGTAACTTGGAATATCTAAGAAAGGAAGAAAGCCTTGAAGAAATGTGCAAAGTTTTTGATTGATTCGTGAAAGCAAGTTTGCAGTTAAATGCTACTTGGATGATTTGATGTTTGTCAGGTTAGCAAATTTTAATCAGACGTCTAACATGGCTTGTCATGCTGGCATTTGCTTTAATAAGACAGCCATTTCCCAATGCAGTAAGCAGAAATGATTATTTATACTACGTCACAATATTATTTCATGTGCAATCTGCTGCAATTACTAATGTACGGAACTGTGTAATAAACAGCAGAAATGCGTCAATCTCGACCTATTCTCGCGGTATAGATATCAGAACTAATTGCCATCTGTTCGCTTAAAATGCATTTGGCAACTAAGGAAATATTGCAAGATGCTTTTAACTGAGACTGTTACAAACTTTGCTTCTATATATATATATAGATGCTCATCTCTAGTTGTTTGTAATTATCTAAATATAGTTCAATGCATTTAGTCAAAATGCAGCTGTTAAAGTCGAATTGAGATAGAGTCACGAAGTATGTCATGAAATTTTAGTTGTTCAGCAACAGCATAGAGAGTTTGTAGCAAACACATGAAAGTGATATCCTATTACCGGACATGCAACAATAACGGAACCCCTAAAGAACCGTTTGATACTGTTGTCCATATATTTTGGGTGTGAAAACCTTTTTACAAGCCATCTGAAGTTAACGGACAGTCCCCTTAAATGAACAGCCACCTTAAACTTAGGGTGTCCGCCTTAAGAATGTTTTACGTATTTCATTGAAATGTGTAGACTTCATACCGTTTGGTACCCAATCTCTTTTTTCATTCCATTTGATGATCTTTCCTTCCTTTAAGCTTTTATGCCCAATTTAGAGTTGGGATTTGCATCCAATAGTTTAAATTTTGATTTGACAACTGTTTGTATTTCTGTTATAAATTTTTTTATTATTCTATAGGAGCTAGAAGAAAGCATGGACCGAATGGCTCCCATTGTTGACAATCTGATGATCCTTCGCGAGAGGTATCTCAGCAAATGCGACCCAGATGATATGGATGGCATCGATGTGTCGCTGAACTCGCTCAGACTCAACTGGAATGCCGTCAACGTTGAATTTAAGGCTAGATATGCATCGTACGACAAATCTGTTTCTGTATGGAGGCAATTCCATAATGATCTCAAGGAACTCACATTGTGGCTTACAAAGGCAGAAAACAAACTGGCTGAAACCAAATATTCAACCGGGGAGATAAACGAATCACTGGCTTTGCAAGAACAACAGGTTCGTCTTTTTCTTATTTTCATTATTATTACTAATTTTTTGATTTATGGTTGGCAGCTGAAAATATATAGCTTAAAAGCTAATTAAGGCCAACTATTTAAACATAATACCATAATACAAATTTGTATACAATGAATACAAAATACAATTTATGATAAAAAGCATAATTTTAGATAAAATATCGTACATAATCTGCAGTTGCACATCTTGGCCATTATATCTGTCGTACTCTTCACGCATTTGTTTATTGTCCTGTTTCGTTATTCAAGAAAACGCAGGATAATGTCAACGGAGTGTTGAATCCTCAACTTTTTGTCAACTTGACTGCACGCGTGAAAGTTTTCAGATTTGGGTAGCATTTTGTTCGTCTTTAGCTATTTTTCTGGACAGTGTTCGTTTGATGTAAAAAAATCATATTGACACATTTAAATGTACTGCTTTTTCTTGGAAGGATATGATGTTATTTGCCATTGTCACAAACTCCGTTACAAGACTCTGATACGGGGAATCAGTTGGGCCAGTACTTGATCTTAAGAACACTGGGCCAGTACTTGTTTCCTGACCCATAATGTTCCATTACACAGCTACAAACCAATCAATATCAGAAATATTGGTATTCTTTCCTAATTGGAATAATATCAAACTTTGTAATGTTTGGAAATCTTGGTGCTACTTGGGGGGCATAAAGCACTTCAATTGATGAGATAAAATCGATTTTCAATGACTTTTTGCAGCTCTTAACTTGTTTTGTTGTTTATCATGTCTTTGTTGCTACTAACTCTCCCTTTAATCGAACGTAGTTACGTGTTTTCGCCATAAACAGGTTGTGTAGTGATTTTTTTTTCGCTAAATCCTTCACACAGTTAGCCAGATTTTTTGTGGTTTTTAAAAAAATCTGGATTTAATATCCTTGGTTTGGTACTTAAAAGCTATCGTCTATGAGATACTACGAATTCAACCCATTGATGTAATACATTTTACGATCAACCCATCAATTTTCAAAAAGAAAATCTTTACAGCCCGTTGTGGTATTTTGCATTTATGGTTATAATATGTATGACGTGGAAAGCCAACAAGAACGGCCTAAAGTGTTATTTTCTGGCCGTTGAAAAATGTTCATTCTTTAACACTTTACCCAGATATTCAAACGTAGAGAACATTCTCGTTATAAATCGCTGCTTTTATGCGAAACGCTCTTCATTGAAGACTCCCTCAAAGTGAAAAATACGATACTGTTGTGATATTCACTCGATCGTGTTTCCATCAACCATATACATAACCATTGTTCTCTTTCTTGGGCACATGCTACTTAATCAAGTCAACGTATCTACGCTCCTCAGGACAGCAAACACAAATAACTTGATAATGTTCACTATGAAGAGCAAGAACCGCCGAGTAAATTCAGGACTACAGTTCTTTTGACGTGTAAAACCCCACTTATTATTATAAACAACCGATAATTCTCATTCCAGGGTCTTGAGGAAGGCCTGACTGAGAACGAGGCCCGAAAGGAGGCAGTGAATTTGCTTTGTAAAGATATCATTGCACAATCGACCGAGCAGGACGCAGACACCCTTAGAGAAAAAGTGAATGTTGTCAACAGCAGATGGGAGGTTGTCCGCAGCGAAATAAGCGAAAGAAGCACCAGGTAATTATTATTTTGAGCTGTAATCTGTAATGAGTGGGATGCAAAAACTGTCTGTTCTAGTTTTAAAAACATCTGCACTTGAGTCGAAGTCGTTTGACTCGAATAACTGCCTCCTATGTCGAAATTGAATGTAGTTACAGGTTTTTCTTTTTCCTTCGTTTGACTTATTGGACACTTGCAAGACATATTTCGAGTCCTGCATATTGCGAGTCCCGGTTGGTTGAATTGTGTGAATCTCGGTGTCCTTAATGGATTTGATTGTTGCTTTGAAGACCTATCCACAGTCAAATGCAGTTGTTATATGTCATGAAGCTCTCGCAGGGGTGTGAGGTAGTCCCTTACCCTCACTGTTCTCAATGTAGAGAGCTTTCACTTCATTAATCCGCAACAAATGACCCTACGTTGGAGTACGTCCTAAGTACGCCGTTCTTATTTGAAAGGTGTTTCAAAAGGACGCTTTGGCTTTCTCTTGCTAGTCACTATCTTAAGCATGTTGAGTTATGTCAAGTTCTTAGATGCGACGCTTGTCACCAGGCCTCTTTCTATATGCATATCTATATGCCGAATTTATATGCATATCGCTGTTCCTCAGACCGTCTTTTGACTTTCAGGAAAATCTGAACTGGGTACATTGCAAATGGTACCCTCCCCCCCCCCCCCCCCCACCGAAAGATTATTCGATATTCTTGAAAGTGCCGTAGTGCAAACAGATCTTCGTTGCAGTTCTCTTCAAAGTTTAAACTGAATAGTTTTCTTATATTTTACTTGAAATATCTTTATTTTTAAAACCTAAGTGAAATTGGAGCATTGCATGACGACACAAAGACATTCTAGGTCGATTTGGAGCATTTTCAACTCATTGTGTTTAGGCCTAGTCCACATAATTCTGAGGAGAAGCCCGTACATGCTTTTTAGTTCGTATATTTAAGTTGTGAAAGTGAACTCTTTTTTGAAACATTGACATCAGACTTTGAGCCAAGAGCTGGTTGTTTCTTGCCAGTTACGCAACAATTCTCAGTACATCTTTCTCAGACAACAGATCATGTTTTTCGATATTTTCAGCTATAATTCACACACCTTTGAGATTATTTTTAAATTCGACAAATTTGATTCCATTTCACGTGCAATTCCTCTTCTAGAATGTCGTTTTCATGCAAAGGCAATAAATTATTCAATGGAATACACAATTTTTTTAAAAGCGGTTTCTGCGTTGGATGTATTTTAATTATAGTATCGCACGTGGGCTGATTTCACTCAACCATAAATCGAGTTGCAGGTCTGTCGTTTTCCAGACACGTTAGTGATCAGCTACCACAAAGTGCACTGCTAAATATTGTTGATAATTTTATGTTTCTGCTATGTCTCAATTTGAAACTCTGCATTCATTTTTAAGGTAAAATTTAATGTTTTCGTGATATTTTATTTGTTTGCTCTTTTTTGGTAGGCAGCTAAAAAATAAATTTTGAGAGTGTTTATTTTACCGAAGAACATTCCTTGTTAAATCGTGTGCAAGCAATTCATTATAATATCTCTTCAGTTTCCAGTCAATAAAGGCAAGAAAGTGGAGCTACCTTTCTATACACTGCTACTCAATACTGATGTTTTTGAGTAATACGAAGGGGTGTTCTTTTGTGAGCAATTGATTGATAAGATTCCAGTTTAAGAATCGTGAAACAATATTTTTATTCATATCTTTGCTGCATTTCATTGTGATAATGGCAAGGTATAACCAAGCAGAGGGATATGGAATGTATTTCTGCTTTATGTTGCATGTTTGTGCGGTATGTCGCCACTTTTGCGGTGTGTCGCCACTTTTTAGAGATACCAAAACCATGAAGCGTATTTCATAAGATCGGTAAGCGTTGATAGAGTATTTATATGTATAGGTATCTGGAATATAAGTATTCCTTTTTTCTTTAGATTCCAGCAAGTTGGCAGCCAAGACGTGAATGTTTTTGTTGAATCTTGCGACATACTTCTGGTATGGATAAATAAGACACACAAACTTATTACAGAAACACAGCCGCACCCTATCGATGAAGACGGTTTGGATGAATACAAAGAAAAGCTAATAGTATGTTCTTAGCATAAAACCGTATCTTATATATGGAGCTGTGTACTGCTTTTTGTAGTTTCTTTAGTAAAGGCCCTCTTATTTGATTGGAATAGGGCTCTAGAAATTCATTGTGATTGACGTTCAAGTTTGTTGACTCAGTAAAAGGGAATAGAATTTGAAATCAGGGATAAGTAAGAAATTCAACCTTAAAGAAATCATGTTAAAGCATGAAGATATTTCTTTTATTTACGAAGCAAAGTTCATTATTATCATCAACTTTTGCTTCGACAGCAAGCCGAAGAAGAACTCTCTTCGAAACAAGAAGAGCTTCTCAATCTTACAAACTCTGGACAGAAGATGTTGACGAAAACTTTGTCTTCTAAATCGGTAACTGAAATTGAGAGCAAAGTTTCCATTGTACAGGATAGATGGCAACAGGTCAGTCTTGCCTTGTCCCAGCGTAGGTCAGCAGTCGAAGAAAAGCTGTCACGTGCAACGAAGTTCTTAGAAGAACTCGAAGAGCTGTCTGTCTGGATGTCAGCGACAAGGGATCTTCTCGAGAAACAAGAACGAGGCGAGGCAAGTGGGATGATGGTGGACCCAGAGGTAACATAGGCGTTTTGACATTTCATGACAAATTAAAATTAATAGCAAAAGGAAAAATATAAATTGAAATTTGGATTCTTTATGACATGTTCATGTTTGACTGCCATTGTTTTATTCTTTCTTTTTTAAACTGTACGATCTAAAGGCATATTTGGAAAATATTTCTGCTTATTAATCAGTGGTTGAAACAGTTTTTTTAAGTAAACTTTTCGGTTATTTATTGTTAATGTTATCTTATCTTTGCAAAGCTATCTTTTGTTTTGGTCCCATTCTCGTGAAATAATATTTCTTGTTCACCCCGCTGTTTAATGGTTTGGCCTAATCATTTATTATGGAAGTTTTTGTCAAGGTGAATAAGACAGTTTGGGTGTGTTGTATGTCGATTTTGTATCGCCTAGATATGCTTCCATTCAAATAAATTAGTTTGGCCTAAATAAATATACATGCTTTGTTAATTGCAATAACGTGTATAAATATTTATATTTCTCTAGTTTTTAATCCCATTAAGTTAAACACTTTCCTCGATTTTGTTAACTTGGTATCCAATTAAGGTTCTGTTGAACTTTATCATATTTTTGGCTCCTTTTGTTTCCTTTTTCACTCGAGAATTGCTGCCGAGAAAAACGTTATTTCAATTGTAAACTGCCGACTCCCACGTTTGTTTGTAAAAGAACTGCGTCCTCTGGGCCCATATTTGATGCTATAGCCCCCTGTGTTTTAAGATTTTTGTTCTATGACTAATCGTATTGAGGACATTTCAGGGGGGTAAAAGATTATTTATGCTTCTGAAATGTTTACAAGCATAGAGAAATAATTCAGCCAGTGACGTGGGCTTGTTCTTTTCGTTTGGTTGTTAGTATCTCCTGATAGTCAAAGTGAGAAAATAGGGATTTCGTCAACTGTCAAGGAGAGACAACACACAATGCATTTCGAAGAGTGGTCTCTGCGTTGTTTCAGCTAGGGTGCTGATATTTATTTGGTTTTGGTTGTTTTTCGAGACAAACTTTTCAGTCGGCCTATTATGTTTTCTGTTCCAGCAGGTTTGGATTTTTATGGTTACTAGAATTATATGCCCTGCGGTTTTTATGGCGTGAATTTTTCTGGTGCTAGGGCTTATTTCTTGCTATAATGTTTAGTTCATGAGTTGAAATTTCTATTCACTCCTTCATTGATTCAATTTTTCGTTTTGCAGACGATGAGACAGGCGTTGGACACACGGAAAAAGAATGTCGAAGCAATTAATAAACTTCTTTCAGAGTTCCGTGGCGAGGGAGACTTGACAACAGCTTTCCCAAAAGAAGTCCGCGATAAAATCGAGAGGTTGAATCGTGACTGGCAGATTATCATACAGTTGGCTTCACAGTTGAGAGAAAAGGCAGCGGTGAGCGAAAACGTGATAGTTGCGGAGGAGCATCTGCAGGAGTCATCTCCGGAGTATTTCACAATGAATGATGGTTAGTTCTTCAATTAGGTTTTGCAATTTATTACTATTTAGAAACAATGATATTTTATTTGGTGTTTACCCTCTAAAAACCCTAAAAAAGGTTATGGTTATCTACAGATAAACAGTACCGCTCCATTTTTGGTTCCTGTAAGAAATTTTTGGTTTCTTGGCCAATTGGCCAAATGTTTTCAATTGATCTTATGAATTTCAAGTATTGTTATTTTGATCAAAAAGCCCCCTTGTTAGATAAAATTGCCGAATGTCAGATCATGTTTTCAAACATCAGGCCTGCTCAATTTTGCAATTTAATAAACTTTCACCCACAGCATTAAAGTCACCTTCAGTCCACAAAAGGTACGTTGTAAGTGTAGAAACTTGGACTTTCAAACAGTTCAAGAATTTAAATATAAATCAAACCAGTTATTCATGTTTGAGCAGTATTATGTCCACGAGAATAATAGCGAGAATATGTGGGGACAGGTATGGCTGGCAATAATGATGTGTGATTGCCATGTAATCGTTTTCGAAAGCGAAGAGAATTGCATGGCTCAACGGTTCTTTATTATTACATCCCCTATGTTGCCTTTGCACAAGTACTTCAATAAAATAACAGACCTTTTAGTAAAACGCTTTGTTTATATGCTTTAGAACCAGATCTTGGTGGCCGCAGCGCATCATTTGAGAGCAAGGTCAGAGAGATCCATTCCTGGCTAAGTGCAACCGAGGCTAAGTTTATTACCCCGGTTTTGATTGGTGATCCTGAAGAAATGGAGAAGGCTGCCCAGCAACACGCGGTCAGTGGTCCTTTTTTATCTCATAAAAAAACATGTTTTCCCCCTTCCCCAAAGTTAGTTTTTCTTATCCGTTCCTTCTTTTTACGAAGGTAAAACCAAGGGGTAATTCACTCTTGCAAATAGCGTACGAGATTCCTAAAAATTGTACGAAATTTTCTTGGGATGATTTACCCCTCGGGTAAAACATCCACATAACCAATAATAGACTGAGTCATTCTTGAATTTTCTTATTTTTTTGTATTTTTTTAATTTGTTATTTTTTTGTCGTTATTGTGATTTGGTAAATGCTTTTTTAAAAGTGTTATTTTTTCTGTTCTGTGGATGGTGACAGATATTTAAGTAAATGTCGCGAATTTTATTTAGGTTCGTGACAACAATAATGAATTCGCTTGGTACGTTTTAGAGTACTTTAATGAACAAAACAAAACAAATTACAATTTTCAAACTCTCCTCACATCTCGTTGTTTTTGAAGTCTCTCACGTTCTCTCTCTACCTGTCAATCATTTTCTTTCACATGGTTGCTAAGCTACGGAGTCCCTTTAGCGTCCGAGGAGGGGGAACGACATTAATTTCCCACATAAAGGACATTTAGCATAGCTGGAAAATCAGAACACGCCCACTTTTGTAGTGACGTGGCGGAGGCATCTGGGGCCCTTACGAAAAACTAAGACTGTCCCCTATTTACCGATTACAAGAAAGTCCCATCCAGGGCTGTAGAGCATCTCAAACACAATAGCAATATATAACAATGCTAAGTTTCTCATTTGCTGAGTTAAAGAAAATTGTGTTGAGTAGCTTGAAAAGATTTTAAAAAATAAGGTGAAATTGAGACTGTTTTAAAACAGAGATTCTGCGTTATTGTGCAAATGTACACTATCCTATCGTAGCAATGGTATTTTAGATATAATTGCTTAGTTGTTATGATTACTTTTTAAGTTGATTTCTTAAAGCGTATTAGTAAGTTTAGGTTAGTTTTATCAATTAGCCGTCCTTCCATTTGAGGTGTCACATATTTTATATTGTTTTGTGGCCTTGTTTTTTATCTTTTCCTCTAAAAATTTCATCAAATATGTCCCCTCCGTGTAATTTTATAAAAATTGCATCAAAATATCCCTTCAAATTTTTTCTGCATAAATAAGCTCTCTTCATTTCATTTTCAGGCCGTTGATCTTGAGTTGGAACTTCGCAAAGGGCAGCTCGAAGAAACAACCGAGTTGGGTGCTGCTTTGTCAAATGACGCAAGTGAATCTTCAAAATTTGCCATCGATGATAAAATTATCAAGTTGAAAGAGCACTGGGAGGCAGTCACTTTTAAATTCAGATCGCACCGACACCAGTCGCAAGAACTGGTGGAGCACTGGGGAACGTACGAAGATTTAAGAGGCCAGCTTGTTCGGTGGCTGCAGAGTGCTGAAAAGTATTTCAGCAGCGATGGCGCAAAGGACCCTGGGAGTACTGTTACTGAATTGGAGGAACAACTTATGCAGCACAAGGTAAACATTTTTATTTTTGTTCCAAATGTGGTTCTCAGCTAACAGAGAATTTATAGTTCCCTTTTTCTTTCTTGAAATTTCCCATTTTGCCTAGTAAAGATAAGGGTTTAAAGAGCAGCGCAAAAAACGCCGCTGTTTTTGAAAGCAGGGTTGGTCGGTACCTCGGAAAAGAATTTTTTTTCGAAATCAATCACTTGAAGATTAACCCTATGAAAATACAGTTGCCCTCTTATAAGTTATACTTTGAAACTCTCCTTTTACTCTTTCGATTTGTGTTTTGTTAGGAATGGATGACCTTTTGAAATTATTTATAGTTTTTTTTAAGTTTATGCTATATATGTTGAAGCTTGGGATTTAATTGAAACATAGCCCATCGCCTTCCTGGAAAAACCTCAGTTGAACAAACAAAGAAGTTAAACTCTCATGTACATTTTTACCAACATTCCCAAGCAACGTCATACTACAAATCTTTGCCATACACCTGCAGCCTTTCCAGGACCACGTTCTTTAATGCATTTGTTAGTATGTCATGGTTTTCTCGTCTTTGATTTGCTCGTTCATCTCTGACAATATTTGATTTTTCTTGACTTAAAGCAAGATCTCAACTCTGTAAGCTTCTGCTCAAGGGGTGCCTGGAAAAAACAACACCATTATTACATACCTTGCTTTTCCAACTCCGTGGTTCCTCACGCTGTTCTCGACATAAAAACTCATACATCAATCCACGGAACGGTCAAAACATGATCGCAAAATAGGTCTTATTGATGATAATTATAAATAACAATGGTTTGATTGTGTGAATTAGAGAACTTTAAATGTTTAACAAGATCACGGAAGTCCAAATAAGATTTTCAGTGATTGTTTGGATAATCACTTCTTCAAATAAGATCACAAGCTATTTACTAGAACCTGTCTCCTTCAATAACCGATTCACAGCCGCCTCTCACTGCCTCTGGCTTCCATCCACATAATCGTGTTGAGATTATCTTATATAGCCCAGCTTGTTTCTTGCGAGACGTAAGCTGACTGAGTCACACGCCAAAGGTACTGTTGTACCTGCCTGTTTTTCCATGATCTGTATAAAGCATATTTACATATCTTTATAAAAGTGAAACAAACTTGATAGTCAGTGAAACAAACAGTTACTTTCCAATTAGATGGAAGTAAACTTGGTTAGCAAATTGTACTTTGAAATTGCCTATGACCATCATATCAATTACTTCCCCCTGCCCCCTGCCTGTCATGTCAAATCGATGAATAAATTGGCCTTGTATCTTGAAATTGATTATTGTCTAGTAACTATAAAGAGAACTTTGTTTTACAGACACTTTCTAAAATCCGCTTTTGTAAAATGATGTATGGTATTTTTATTGGCTCTTCGAAGGGCGTGATCAATTAATTTCCCAGTGTTCAGAAGGTGTGTTATAATTAGAGCTAAAATTTTCAAGATAATTCTAAATAACACGATACATTGCAGTGCTAAGTGATTACAAACATCATCCTTGCTTTGCACTTTTCTTTCCAAAAGTTTTGTTTGCATGAAGCTTTGCGATATCTGCCAAGGAAATCCATGTATTTAATTCTGGCTTGCAGTTATTTTTTCAGATTATACTCACCATTTACAATCCTTCTCTCACTATTGTTCTCAATCAGTTTCTTCTCAGTTCAAAGACACACATACCAAGATTTACAATATCATATTGACTAGACCGGGAGTTAGCCACCTTCTAGAATCTAAGGTCTAATTTGTCTGTTGTGTGGTTGCTTTTGTTATGGTTACAAATTCATTTTGCAGCGGAAAAAAGAGGCAAGACGGGAAAGCACGGCATTGATTACAATCAAGCATCTCTTTTGAATCCTTAGTTTCTAAGAATCGAATTTTGTTTCTCGTGCTTGCGTGACTCTAGTCAATTTTGAAGGGGCCTGCACGCTGCTCCGCTTTTTGAATCATTTGCATTGAAGCTACATCGACGAGTTTTGTTTTGATAACTGTAATTTCCTTCCCATGTAATCAAAGTTCTTTATGGTTTTCTTTGTAATCACTTTGATCCACGTGCATGTCAATAGAATATTTGACTTGCTTACCTTCTCGATCAAATCTTTATCCTAAGTATAAAAAAATTGCTTTCCAATGTAGCAATGTCACTGGTAACTTGTAAGCCTAAAACATACACGATTATCACCCTTGCTAAGGCAAATTGTCCCAATCAGTTTTGGTTGGAAGCGACTGGCAATAATAATTGCTTTCGCAATTCATCTCCTTTCTCCTTAGGCCTCTAAGATTAGTACCTGGACTATCTTTCATTCATGTTTCTGTCTGCTATATTTATTAATCCATTGCAAATTACCACTCTAAACAGTAGGTCTTTTAGTGGTGATAACAGTTTAAAGTGTAAATCGGATTTTAGCCTAACATGATGTGATTTTTTTTGTAGAATTTTCAAGCATTAAAAAATTGCCCTAGGCCCTTCAGACCTTGTTTGTCATCTATGACACACCCTGTGGCCTTGTGGTCTCCCTTTCTTTGGTCTTATAACTTTATTTTATTTTCAAAAGCCTTTGCTCTGATAGCGACAAAGATATCTCTAGAATATTATACTTCACGTTCTCCTTTTACCTTGTTGTGATTCACACTGCTTCCTATTTTAACATAAATTTTTACTTCTGTTGTTTTTGACGAGAAGTTTTGAAGCTTCTGAGATAGTTTTCGGGTAGTATTTTCAAAAATGTTTTATTTATATGAGATTTTCTGTATCCTATCGTGTATTTAAGCATAAATACTATGATAGGTTTAATCTCATTTTCGACAACACCATTAAAGCGGCCAATTTCAATACTTAATCTATGGTCAGGTCACTTGTGAAGTGAATATTTCGGATTCTTTATCTATAATTCTTTCAGTCTTCAAAGTTCTCGGCTTTGAGCATTTAGTTAATCTCTTAAAACATAGATAAATCCACTATCCCATCCTTCAAAGGCTTTGATTTAGTCCCAGTCAGCTTGTTCCTGAAACCATTATGGCAAATTTTGATCGCGTAAATACAGCGATACACACTGGCTTTTTTTGGCAGGCGGCGCCATATTGCTTACGTCTACTGACAACTTTAGTATTGGTTTTAGGTTTTTTCATGCTTAGAAAATTGGATAGCTTCTCGCCTGAAATGTTGTCTATATACAAATATTTCGAAATGAAGTTCTTGCTTGGACGTTTTTGTACACTTACTTGCCAGAAAGATTTTCTGATAGTTTCCCTTCTAACAAATGTTTTAATATTGAAATAGAAAATCCCTACAAAATTGCGGTTTGTTTGGAGACTTCTCAAAGTTTCTCACCTCTAGCATCCCCTCCCCCCAGACAAAAGTTTTCAGTAAGTCCAAGATTCTTGGAAATAGCCCTAGAATAGCTAATAGCAAAGGTGGGGGATAGGATATAACAGCATGTTCCTTCCAACATAAGAAACAAAACTGACCCTCGAAAAGAACAGCCTCCTCGATCTTGTAGGTCTAGAAACACCGCTAAAACAAGTGATTCTGCCATCGGTCAACATCTTTTAGACAACCCAGATTGTGCTAAACTCTATAATGACGACATGTTACAGATAATTGGCAGAGCCCGATTGTCTTTCCATCTAGCAGTTTTAGAAACGATCTACATACGAACGAAAAAGCCGCCATTGTGTAGGCAGAAGGAGTTCGCTTTCTCTCTTGGACTCCAGTGGTAATTTTATCTTTAGGCACGCAGCACTGATTGGTCAACTATACCGGTCTTGTGCTTGCGTTTTTCTGATTGGCCTATTTTGATCCACAACGGTGTATATATTTTTTATCATTTTCTTTGAACCTCTGTTCTGACGTTTTATGCTCTGAAGAGTGTCAGACGAAAACGCTCTTATTGTAATGTGTTATGAATTGTGTAATTCAATGTGTTTGCTTTCATTTTAAGCCCTAGAATAGCAATCATACTTCTCAATTTTGCGAACTGTCATCCGTCTAGTGTTGAACAGCTCGCTGTTAAACGGAGCTTAATTTATTTTACCGCACGTTATCCGTCTCTGCTTTCCTTGCTTAAACATAAAAAGTCCCCACGTTTTTCTAGGACATTTTTTAACAAAAATTTGTTTCTGGTGTTTATGAGAAATTGTGCATTCAGTTTCATTGGGGGACGAATTTTGATTGAAAGTGATCCTAGTCTCTGGTAGTGCATTGAACTTCGTTTTAGATTTGTCTAAAACATAAAACAAATGGCGTAGCAGAGGGTTCAGTCTTTTTCAGTTTTGCCTCTTTTGCTAAAACATGTTTATAATGTCTAAGAAGTTTTCAATCGTTTCACGAAGTTTTTGTGACTTGTAGCTTCATAAAGTCGTTTGACCTTGTTACAAAGTCGCCAGTAAATTGGTTTTTTTAGAGCTACACGTTTTGTGTTGCTTTCAGTGGAATACGCGTAGGTGAAACACAAAAACTCTACTGTGAGATTGAGGGCATCATGACCTTAATAATCAAAATCTATTTTTCATTTTCCTTCCTAGCAATTTCAAGACGACATTCCTGGTATAGAGAAAGTTTATGTATCGTTTTGTAAAGCTAGCGAGAAGATGTCTCAGAAGTATGCAGATCATAATTTGACGTCATTGCAAGCAGCCACAGATAACATCAGACGCAAGTGGGAAGAAATCAAAGAGCGGTATGTCTGTTTCGATATTATCACCTGTAAGCTATGGTGTATCTGCTCGCTTTGGTAGGTTCTGCCATGATTCTTTCTGTTGGCCACGCAAAGATCTTATCTTTGTGGTCAGGATTGGTAGTTTTAAATAGAGGGCTTTGGCCCCCACACGATAGAAAGTCAACATTAGATTTATTGTAAGAAGATGAAATGTGCCAATTGAATATGAACAACAACAAATCAGACACATCTCTTTTGACTATATTCCCAGTCATTATGTCACTAAACAAGCAGGGTTTTCGTATTTGCCGTCTGAGAGAGGTACTAAAGACAAATATCAAATCTGGCTTAGAAGCCGAACAGTAAAGCGGGATTAAGCGAAAGCAATAATGTGATACTTATTATTATTTGATTTGCCAACCGGTGCCTAAATAGGATACATTTGCAATCTTGTCTTCAACAGTTCTGTCTCTCGAGGCCAAGTAATGACTTCAGAAATTTTCTTAAAGCGCCAGAGCATCTGAGCTGCAGAGAGCAAGGTCTTCCCTTCATGGCCATGCAGACTGTGCTATACTAGTTGGTCTTACTAATGATTTACTAGACGTTTGTTCTTAGAGCAAATCTTCTGAAAAGGTTAGCACTAGTTCGGTTTTATCAGTAATACGGGGCTGGACCGTAATGGCTGGCATTTTCAACGGTTTCGCAGAATACAAAAAAAAGGAAGCAGTGTAGAAGTTGAGAATGAGGAAAGGACATGTTTTGCCAAAAAATACACGAATGCTTCGCCAATTTGCCAATTTAAAAAAAATTATTGGTGTCGACACTTGAGACTCGCGTCCATACTCCTAGCAAATGTTTATACTTTGAAAAGTAACATACACATGCACGACTTTTGTAAATATTTTCAGTGTATCATTTTCAAAATTGCTCAGGCACGTCACCTATACACATATAAATAGTGTTTGCATCTATTTGATACAAGGGCGTTGCGGGAATTAAATGGTAACCCTTTAAAGCCATCTGCTCTCACGTTACTCATCACATGGAGGCTTTGTTTCCGAAAGGGATTTTCTGATTTGAGTGGGTGAGTTTATTAAGACAGGGCTTTTATCATTGACAAAATTTTAATCACTACCCCTTAAGGGAATGTGTGCCTCGACGCTGGGAATGAATAGAAAATACAAATTATGACGTACATGAGAATCCATTTTTCGTGCCAAATTGTGTATTTGCCCTATTTACGAATATGCACTGGGTTTACATGCATTTTTTCAATGATTTGCATTGACTGTGTACATATCTGTCGAATAACTAAATATCACACCCTTGTAGTCAAACACCAACCAACTAGGTCTTTCGATTTCAAATTTTTCAAATGCTGTTCCGTTTTCGATGTGGTGAGCTGTTCTGAATGACGTCATGGAAAAAGGGATTAATTCTGTTGAAAATTTTGCACTGATCAATGTTTTATCGCTTATGATCAACAACAAAAACTATAATAATAATCATCATCACCATCATCATCAAAGGTTGGGTGCATTCTCTTGTAACATATCATTTTGCAGTAAACGCGTTTAGTTTAGTAGTTAAAAGGAAGACTGTAAGCTATCGGTGCATCTTAAAAGTGTTATTATTTTTACTGGACCCATAACAACAGCATTTGTTATATCTGCATTGCACTTTTGTAACAGAATGTTTGTTTACACATGTACATCGAAACTAGTCACAAGACGTCTGCCAGTTATGTTATTCTCTGGATTTCAAACAAATAGCCCATGGTCTAACTGCTTTCGTAGGGACTAGGCTTCATTGTTTGTTTGGCTACATCTTTATGGCGCATCCCATATGATATCAACCGAGGATCTAGCTGTCCTTTTCGGGTAGAAACCTCTTATTATTCTTTGGAAATAATTTCTGTATCGCTGCCTTGTAAACTGAGCCCAATGTCTAGGCCTTTAAGTCAACTCTACACACACAGTTACACAGCCTGCAGACATTACTCAACAAAGTTATTAATCCAGCCAATTTCGCAGGTTCTGGCTTTGTTTTTTCTCACAGACAGTCATTTCCATTGGATTACACTCCATCTTTGACGGATTTACCAAGTTCTGTATCAATTTCGTTCATCTCCGTTAGGAAAATACAAGGTTGTAAAGTGATCTTAACAAAGATCAAGTTTCAAAGATTCATTCCTTCTATTTCAAATTATGACGAAACACGAGAAAATTTCAGAGACAGGGTGTTCATGGTTCCACGCGTTATCCTCTTGATTGCTTCCCTCCTTCCAGCTACATTTTGACTCTCGGGTTACTATGACTGAAGGCAACTCAATCTATTGATTAGCGAGACACCAGAAGGTTCCGTTACGAGTATCTCAAGATTGGATTGGTAATGGGGTAGAATCATGCTCTAATATGTTGCCCAGAAGTTTTCAAGGGTGCTTAAAAATCTAACGAGAAGTATTCAAGGACCATGTTCTTCCTTAGGACGTTGGATTATTCATATTGATGTTCTGGTTAACCTTGGAGCTTCCCCTGCCCTTCATCGTTTATCTGACACCCCTTCCCCCATCCTGAAGGAAAATGTACGGTATCGGAATTTCCCGGGGTTCTTATGGAAGTAGGACTGCTTGCTAGGGAAAAGTCACGTGAGGAAGTTACGTAAGGCTCAGTTGATAACTGTTGGAATCTCAAAATGCTTGTTGCGTGATTTAAATATCCATCCTATGCACGCTGCTGAATGGGAAAGGTTGCGTGCCTGTTCAGTTTCCTCTTCTACGTCAGCTCTCCCGCTGTCACGCAATTTTCTGCCTTGTGTTTACCCTGTGTTTGGTTCTTCGGACTTTATTACATTTCCTTGCAATATTTTTCTTGTTCGTTCGGAAGGGTTTTGGCCCCCTTTCCGAGGGTTCACTCAAGCATCTCTCTAGACTTCTTCTCCGAGATTTCAGTTTGTATTAATCCCCACTCAAAGACCCCTAGATCGCGTCTAAGTGTCAGTGCACTTATTCATGGCCTCGTTCTTAATTTCAGGTCGCTATAAAATAAAATCCAATTTTTCGAGATTAAAGTTTTCAATGTTAGTTTAAATCGTGAATAATGATCGCGGGCTTGAAGTTTTCCTTGAAATTTTCACAGTACATTACCGTATAGCTATCCAAATAAACTTCGCACCGTCCCACCCCGAAGTGACCATGCCTTTACTTCGGAAACTCTTTTTACTTCTCCTGTTGACTGGCGATGTTCTGGTTTTTATGCCTTATCAAATACTGTTGCTAGCAAATTATGAAAGCAGGACAAAAGTATCTACTGGCGACAAATAATCAATAATTAGCGGGTAATGTACTAGATTTAACGATAAGATCGAACATTGGTTAAGCATAAGAGCTTCACTAGAAATTGTAGTGAACCTTAAGAATATCTGGGCACGACGTGCGTCTAATTATTTGGCGATTAAGAAAGAACTATGGCCTAGTATACAAAATTGACAAGCATTTATTAGGTGGTATGTTGGGGCAGGGAGATTTTTTGAGATGTCATATAAAGAAAAAAGATGAGTAAAAGAGCAAGAGATTGTAGAAGAGTTGCTTTTTAAACAACCTTTGAAAGGGTGGTGAAATAGAATGTTTGGTCTGACCTCGCTGTCGCTGAAAGCTGAATGACCAGTTAGCTTCTCGCACTTTGCGTGCATTTTTAAGCAAGATTCTTCAGGGCCGTCGGAAGCGGGAGTACTTTGGGAGGCTGGAACCCCCCCCCCCCAATCTATGTGAAACTGTACTATATTTTCTTTATAACCGTGTATTTAATGGGAAGCACTACAGTGGGCAGCCCCCCCCCCCTCAATTTCGCTGTTCTTGTCGCATACCGAGCGATGGGGTCATTTTACATACCTTCATTTTACCCGGTTATGAGGAAACACTTGACAATTTGGAGGTTCGGCCGTTTCTTTTCTCTATAAATCTTAACCAGATTTCCATAATGACTTGCCCCTCGCACAAAAGACAACCAATGTAAGATTCGTCCTAACTAATTGGTGCTACAAAATGTTTACGTCACCCTCCACACTTGATATTCGTCATTCTACCTCTCTCTCTGTCAACTCCTTGACTTACTCTTTGAACGAGTTCCAACTTTTGTTAGTCACAACTATTAAATCAAGTGTGCCTCTGAAACGGTAGTTTCTTTTCCTCTCTCAGAATGCAGAAATTGCGTATGCAACTTTATAAAACACACTTTGTTTTGTTTTTAATAACAACTCTGTATACTTTTGCTGTGGTTTTTGTTGTTCAATTCTTTTGTTTTCGTTCCTGCAGTGTTTATCGTTGTTTATTGTGAAAATGATTATCATCATTTTGAACATTTCTGTTTAATTATTGTTTCCATAATACTCATTTTTCGAGTCAATATTAATTATCCTTGTTTTTATTACTTTTGTGTTTAGTACGTCTACCATTTTAGTGTTGTAATTTTTGTTTTTTATCGTTAGTTTATTTATAATGTCAGACCTTTCATGTTTTTTCTCGTGTGCCTGTTGAGCGAAGAACAAAACATCCCACCCACTCTTATGGTCCTATGCATGTGTGTTGAATAAGTAGAGATCTTTTGTCGCAATCCAACTCGGGCCGCTCTAGGGACAAAGCCTCGGTTTCTCGTTTGGGTTCAACCCAGCATGCCTCGTTATTGACCAGCGTGTAAATAGATAGCGCTCGTTTCAACCACATCCTGATATTCTCCAATGAACCGAAGTATTTGTAATAAGACTGAGCATTGCATTTTGTTTAATCTGATGAATACGGTAAACAATATGCATGGATTGTGAGAGCTCCATTCCATAAGTATCAGATAGAGCTGGTATAAGCTGGAAAGTTGATGTGGTGAATTTGGATGCTTCCCTCAGGTTAAATTTGCAGCCAGGTATCGCACGCTGAAAGTCTGACTTATCGCCAACCCGTGTAGAGAAAGAAGATAATCGCCGTTTGCTGGTGCAATATCGTTTGAATTTTAAATTGGTAGAAAATCTGGAGTAGTTTTATTGGGAAGATGTTAGAATCGGAATCGTCAGCCGTTGAGCCTGACAATATTTTCAAATCGAATTTATTCACCGAGTCGCCATATAATGGAATTGGAACACAGTTGAGCGCTGCTCAGTATTTTGTCATGTACCTTTTCGAAGAGTGAGTAGACGTGCACAGATGTGCTTTTCTTTTTCTGATTCTTTCTTCCGTTTACTAGCTCAGATTGCGATAAGAACTTGCCTTAGAGCTGTATTTCTTTGTGTTATACGTAATCTTATGCAGTGTTTTGTTTCATTGATTTAAAAAATTACAGCTTGAAGGAAGCCAAAAAAGTTGAGCAAACCCCTTTCATTTGTGAACAGGTCATTCCAGTATCAATGAATTTGAAATTCAATCCAACCGAGAGATTTTTGTACCATCGGAGTTTCCTGGATCCCTAGCACAAGGAAGGCATTAGCAAGACCAGCGTGGCTGTGAATTCATCATTGTCATTTCTAAATACCATTTTCCTGCGATTTGTGACCTTTTATTAAGTACAAACCTTTCTTACTGTAGGCCTGCAATCCATAGAGATACGTTCTTACCCATTCAAAAAGCCCTTTCCAAATACAGCAGTACTTTATCGCAAGCAAATGTTTTTGGTTTTTATTCTGTCGCAGGCTTTTTGTGGCAGATGCCTGATTATTCCACAAAGCTCAGATTGACGGAGTGCTTAAGTTTGTGTGTGATCGCATTTGTGAAGATATTCGACATCCTTTTATTGTGATTTATGATATCTGAAACACTTTCCCTGCCGAATCTGGACCGTGGTTTGTTTTCCAAATTCATGCTCAATTTGTTTTTTCTAAGAAATTCATTTCAAATTTTTGAAAGTAAAGACTTTCTTCTGTTATATAAAGGAGTTAAATTGAAAACACGACCTCGCGGAATTGAGAGTTTGCACAAATAAGCGAAACGTGCTTTGTAATCAAGTTAGCATGTTACCCACTTAAGCAAAAATATGTATACTTGTTTCCAAACAAAGGAACTAAAACCATTATTAAATTTTTCACAGGTGTTGAATTGTTTGTCATCGGAAAATGTTTCTTCCAAACAAAATAACATCCACGACTTTACAAATAGTTGCTTCGATTTGTCAACTTTAGTTATTTGGAAACATCCCTAAAGATACTGTTTCCTCTTTTGCAATTGATGTTTTAAATTTAATTGAACACATTGCCCGCTGGGCTCCTCTTTTTCTGCTAAATTTGTCAATTGTCTTGCATAGCTTTCTTAATTGCAACGGGATTAAAGAAATTGTATTGACATCCCGTTCTTAATAAGGATTTTGATCAGAAAGTTCTTAACAATGTCATATCCCGAAGCTTGTTAAACCCATTTCAAAAGGTTGAGCCATGTTTTAAAATTCGTGCTTAGATCACTAAATGATTTGCAATCAGAAAAGAAGCTATGATTTACATTTAGTCTGATGCATAAACTGTTTTTGTCGGCAATTTATAAACTCAGTATTTTCAAATTGGATCATTGTTGCCTCTGCCAGAATTATAGCGCCCTTAATTGCGAGCAACAAAACTCGAAAGCTACCTGGAACATATTTATTGGATGATCAAAACTTTCTTCGAATTTCACCATATTATTTTTTTGATAATATTTTAAGGCAACCCTGCTTTTTAATAAACTTTTTTTAACACCACATTATAGTTAGTCGTTGCTGTGAACATTTAAATATCAACCAAATATATATAAACATAAAAAACGATCAACATTCAACACTCGACTACATTGTTGGTGCCTAAATTCTATATAATTGATTTTAAACAACGATTCATGATAATTAAACCTTCAATCCTTGCCAAAAATAACTGAAATGCCTTCCCATTGCAGAATGCAAATAAGCAAAGCAAGTCTGAAACTTCCTTACCAAAATATCACTACCGCTTCAAAAATTTCGACCCCTTCTCCCCACGTACAATGTTGATTTATTTTCTCAATTCTGTCATACGGCTTCTTCAACGTCAAAGCAGCCGAATTGAGCAACATTGCAATGGGGGTAGGGGGGGGGGGAGATTTTTCAAATGAAGCTTCAGCTTTGCACAAGTGTTCCAACAATTTTGGCAAGGATTGTTGATTCCCACAGGTTTTATTTTTAACTTAGGAATTACCAACGCTATAATCTCGGATAATTACATGTGTAATTGCACTTCCCCGATGTTCTTCAAACATGTGCTAGAACTACGTGCTCTCCCATACTTAAATAGAAAAGGGTAGTAAGTAAACAAAACTTTTGTCCTATATTGCGCGGAGAATTTGATATAAATCTCCAAGATTTATTTTCAGAAATCATATTTTGTGGTGTGATTCGACCATGCCCCTGCCCACCACCCTTGTTAGTAATGCCACCGATTCTTCGCTGTGGCTAACACGGAATCACTCATGACAGGTTTGGCTCACCTCGGTTTGCGATTATCATCCGACAAGGAAGAACGTTTCCTTGGTTTTACTATCTCACACTTTTTGATAACACGTTAACAGCTGGGAGTAGTCTCTTGGTTTATTTTTGAACTTTGCAACTTATTCTCCGAACGTGCCTACGTTTGTTTTTCGTTGACCCTAAAAGATCTCCAATCAAATGGCATTTTAAATACAATGAAGCCCTGAATAACCTTACACGGACACTGGGCTCTTCGCTGTTCAAATATTCTTAATATATGGTTTCCGACTTGATATACGAAACTATTCTATTTCTAGCTTCAGACTTCCGGCAAAACATAAAAATATATTTCGACTGAAGAAACCCACGGTAAATGCAGCATTGATATTGCATCATAGATAAAGTTCTACGATCAGAGAGTGGCGTACCAGCAAATACCGAAGCCCGAATTCTCCAGTTTTGTCTGCAAAAGAATTCGTTGCTGAAAATGAAACCTAAATATATGATTCAAATAACAAAGGCAATACTTTATAATAATGGGTAATTTTATCTAAGGATGTATGTGTAATTATTTACTGACAGGATTTGTTAAAAAGAAATCCCGGGATCCGACCGCAAATTATCTGCTTAACAATAAAGTCTGCCTTTGTGAGTGGGTCCAAACGCTGCTCAATTCAGGAGAGAACCATTTATCGAGAGACCTTTAGTAACAACAACAGCAACAACAACAGCAACAACATTAAGCGACAGAAACCTTAAGCAGCAACATTAAGCAGCAACAATGTAGCTTAAAGTAGACAAGATGATCATAACAAAGAGATAGCAAAACGTAGATCTTACGGTTCCGAAACTTGATCACAAAAGCAGTAATATTTGACAGAATTTCAAAACTGCAGTGCAATGGTATATTGCCTTAGAGTATTAATAAGAGTTCCCTAAAATAATGCGAACAAACAAAATGCCTCACCCATGTGCTTTGAGGTTTGTTTTCCCATTTTACATATATTTTCAACTGCCAACATAGCTCCCTTCCATAAAATAATATACTTTTGTTTTCCCTCATCACCATGTTACCCACATCGAAATGTTATGGGCCTATGCCAACTTCGTGGACAAAATTACTTAGTTTATTTTGACCAATAAACATAACTGCTTAATTAAAAATTCATGTGCTCTCGTGGATTTCTCAATTTTTGATTTGCTCATATTAATAATGGCTAATCTCATGTTGTCGACCATAATCTTGTCGAAATTCCGCTTATGTTGTCGTATGCTATACAGCTCCATAGAACCCATTTTCTTGCTTATATTTAACTGCGGTCCTTTAATTTCTCCACCCATCTTAACGTTTCATTCTTACACAAACACGCGACAGCTTCGCCTTATTATTATCCGACAATCCGACATGAACTATCTTTAGGGGTTTTTTCGACAATCGACAGTAGAGCTTCAATTTACACCATTAAGCGAATCATCTCATCTCAGAACTTTTTATTTATTATTTACATTTACTATATTTGTTCGAGAAACTAACTTGGATGTCTGCCATGTCACGCGTTACGTCACACCATTTCACTAACACACCAGTGACCTGTTTTGCCGTGGTAAAGTTCTTCCTGAAACAGCGCACTTTGAAATTATCCCATCCAATCAAACATTTTTACATGCGAGTAACGTCAGACTTCAGAAAGTAAGATTTTAAACGTCTGTAAAGTCGCTTGACACCTGTTCTGCTAAAGGGCACCTTTCCCACCTTACAACACAACTTTTTTCCTCAAATCGGAGTATTTGAAAATCTTATTTCCCCGCTTAATCCACGAATTCCTGAAAGCAATGGCGGCAGATAGGCCACTCCAGCAGTCTCCAGTAATGCTTCCTTTTTGACACTGATAGTTTGGTGTAGCAAAGTTTTCTTCGCCGTGTGGACAGATTGTGTTCAAAATCGAGGGTATACTTTGAAGTGTACTCGTGGCTTTCTGCTTTGTAAGGTATTTTGGAGAGCCCTCTTTGCACCACATTATTGTTATAACGGACTATTAAAATGCTGGCGTGGCGATGAAGCTCTTATAGATCAATCTTTATCTTTTACCAAATCTATCAATATTTTTCTTTTATCAAATGTTTTTAACCATCTCTCTTCTTTTACACGTTATAGATCATCAAACAGACAAAACAGCTTGCAGGAATCACTCGATCGTTTGCTTCTGTTCCACAAAAACATGATCACTGCTCTGACGTGGTTGAGCTCAGCTGAGTCAAAGGTAGCTGACCTCGATTCCATCGTGGAGGCAAGCCATACAGAAGAGCAGATAGAAATGGACGAGCTGCACAAAGAACTTGCGGTGTGTTGTCTTGCTAATTGCTAAATATTTTGCTATACAGAGCCTGCAGATATTGCTTGGAACGTCAAGTTGTTTTCATTATTTTTTCTTTAATTTTTCTTTTTTTCCAAAATATATTTTATTCTGCCTTCTTGCCCCAACATAGACATGGATTGGCGGTATGGATTTAGGGGATGTTCGGTAATCATTGGATTTTAGTGCCCATTTTTATAATTCACTTTTAGCTTTAATTCTGACAACCAAGGAATGTGTCCACCGTATCGAAGCAAAATTTACCGAAGGACACAAGAATGTGGGGGTGTCCACACCCCACACCCCTAAACAATTTTGATAGTATACAAAACGTACTTTCAAATCTCCTACATCGTTTCCTGGTCAGCCAACAATGTTTGTGGGGGAAGAAAGGGACAGCTGCATCTGTCTATGAAAAGTGACGTCAGTGTAGACAGATGGAGTTCGCTCTCACCCTTGACTCCAATAAAATATTTTTCGCTGATTGGCCTATTCGATTGATTGCTAGGTATTTACATAAATGTCAAGCTATCAGTCTATCTTTACATTTTATACGCTAAGGAGTGTCAGCCAAAACGTTTTACATTCAGAGTCTAAAACGTTTACAAAAAGTCTAAAAATATTTACTTTTTTCAAAACCATTGTAAAAAAGCTTCTTTGAAAAAGGGTTTTGCTTGTTAAAGCCTATGTCAAACATAAGGACATGTTATGTAAAATGAATAAAGGAATTTGCTTTTAAGTGAAATATTGCAAGTTCTATGCTATAGAAAACCGCAAAGCTTGGATATTTGAAGAATAAGTGCCAACAGTTCCTGCGGAAGACAGAACTCTTTCTGTGGCTTCTAATCGCCATCTCCCATCTTGGAAATCTTCTTTTAGGAACTAAACACATCACTAGTTTAGGCTTTATTCACACCTGTGGAGATATTAAAGTTTCCAATTAGCTTTTTCTGGGAAGCGGGCGCCCCTTTCTGAGGATCATCAGAGGTTTAAAGTATTTCGCGTAAATTACGCACAAGAAAAGTTACTGTTTTTCACAGCGCTCGGTAGGAGTAAACGGTTAAGGGGCTTTCAGCTTTTTCGCAAATAGATTCAGGTTTCTTTTCTTTCGTGAATACACGTTTTCTGGATAAGTTTAAACTATCTTTTGCATCAGAACTGAGTTTGCTGGCGTTGTTTGTGTAGGTTGAGTAACTATCTTGAAAGATAGAAGCCAGTCGGTTTACGTGGAATTTTCATCACCAGCGGCAAGTCGGAGCTTGGGAAATACAGAATGATTTTTCTTTTATAAAGTGCTGTTTACTAAATAAAGTACATACAGCATAAAACGGTGCTTTCCATTTTGTTACGTACTGGAAAATGTCTTTTTACCACTGATTCGCCTGCCCTATGTTTGGTATGCCTTTATATAGATTCTTACAATCGTTTTGCTCATTTTGTCCCGTAATTGAAGTATCTGTATTCCACAATTGGTCTCAAACAGACATTCGATTTTTGCAGCAACTCGAGGAAGACATCAGTGATCACCAGTCAATGTTTTCTACCTTAAACGAAACTGGTCAAAATATAATCGCCGATTTGGAACCAGGGGAGGTTTTAACAGCATTGCAGTCGAAACTTGATGATATGAATGATCGTTGGAACAGCCTTGGTGTCCGAGTGGTCGACATAAGGGACAGGTACTACACATTTTTATGCAGACAGAATAAACTAACGTGTTATTAAGATGAGACCCGTTACCTAAGGCTTTTGAATATCGCCAGCTGGTTTACCGCTGCATTATTAGTTTTTGCTAACGAAAATTGATTATTGCAACTGATTATCAAGATTCGCGCTGTTGGAGGTTTTATTTTTCGGTTTTATTTTCCTAAATTTTTTTAGAATCTCACACTGCATGTTTTCCGTGTGAAAGTACCAGCAAGATCAGAATATTTTAAGTGTGGTGTTTTGCAGTAGCAGAAAACGTTCTTTCTCGCTGCATGTATTTGATTTTCAAGTTATTTCACAGTGCTTATGCCAAGTTTTGTATTTTCTCAAAAGTACGTATTTAGCTTTATCCTTGCATCGTTGGTTAACTCTTAGCGACTCAAGTAAAGAATGCTCTTAGTGAGCTTAATATCTGGAATGTTTCACAAACCTTGCCAATGCGATTCGATGCTTTTGTAGGGTCAGCGACGGTACTGGTGAGTGGAGACAGTTGCTGCTTGACATGCAGGAAATCGTCGATTGGTTGGTTAGAGCCGATCAGGAATTGACATCACAAAAGCCAATCGGTGGCGATGTGGAGACAGTACAGCAACAGAACGATAACCACCAGGTATGCCCAGCTCTAAACACAAAACAGACTAATTCTTAACAGAGCAGAAAAATTTATTCAGTAGTTTCTAGATTGAGCATTCAAGATACGTTTGTTGTGATGATACGGATGCTACTTAAATTCTTCCAGGTAGAAGCAACTTTTTGCAGAAATGCGAACAATATATCCAGTAAGGGAGAAATATATAAATTTCTGCTCATTCTAGTTTCATATTCGCATCATTTTTGCAGTTATCAAGAGTTTTAGCTTTCTGTGGATAATTCTTATCCAGATTAGGACTTTCTGGGAATCAAAATGTTTTCTAACACCAATGGTTTAATGATGCGATACTTTTTATGATCGTTATACTTGCTATAGATTTGAACGATCCAAAGATGGTTATGTCTCTTAAAGCATTTGCTTTAAAAGAATTCCAGATTTGAGTAGAATTTTCATTTGAATCGCCAATATGACTGAATTTTGTTCGTTAAAACATAGATTATTCGTAGGACTAGTGAGAAAAATCTGAAAAGCTTTGAAAACTTACTACTCGAAAAGCTACAAGAAAAGTATGAAAAATTAAGGAACGTCTATAAAAAGGGGCCCTTGGAAAAGGCTAATTTTAGATAGTTTAATTCACAAGAATAGTTTTCAATTGGTTGTATAAGCTCCAGAAGGAGGTTGTTTGAAAGTGCAAGTTGCCAAGTAACTGTCGATGAAGTTTAAGTTGCCTAGAGCCCAATAATGTTGCCAGTTGTATGCATAGCTAGATATTCTGAAGTTTTTTTCTATGTTTCTATTATGGTTCATACTTTTAGGCCTTCAAAGGAAAACTAAACGTAAGACGATTAATCATCGAGCAAGCATTGCAACAAGGAAAGCAGTTTCTAAGCAAACACGAGGGTACTCCAGAAGGAGGCAGAAGAGACAGCAACGCGTCGTTATTGCTACGGGTTATCGAAAACTTGCGAAGGCAGTTGTCACATGTCGAAGAGCAGTGGAAGCAGCTGATTCACAAATCAGAGGAATGGCAGAAAATACTGGATGAAGTTCTACATGTATGTCTTATTTTTGCGGGTTTTCGTTGGTTCCCAATCTGATGTCACTGCAAAATGCTTCGTGTGCATTGCCGAAGAATTAGCATTGATTGAATAGTCGTATATTGTTAAATGAATCGAAATGCCAGTTGTTGCCACGACCGATTTCACTCTGCAATCAAATAGCTGTTTTACATGTTACTGCATTAGCCTGTAAATTTTTTAACTGAACTGACTTCCAATGCCTGTTTTTACTGTCATTTTAAAAAGTTAGATTTGCCTCTACTTTGTCAAATCTTTGAGGTCTAGCTGTGGCAAACGTTACGCCGAACCTAGTTCTGTTGATTTGTAGCATCTTTTGCCTTTATAAGCTTTTATGCCTGTCTTTCAGTTTTTGTCTTTTTTATCCTTTCAGCTGATGCATATGCTAGTAGCCCAGATTGACGAAGTAAATATGCATTTAACAAAAGCTGAGAAGATTCGATCCACATGGCCGCCAGTCGAGAATACTGATTCACTGCAGGACCAACTCGATGAAGTCAAGGTTTGTTCTTAGTTATTTCTTATATTGCTCTTGTTATTTGCGATATTGTGATGAGTAAACCTAGAATTGTATTAGGTCATTTTCCATAAGTCAGTCCAGCTATCCCTCCCCCGCTCCCTCTTTATCCACGCTCAGCTCAATCAAACCTAATATGAATAAAACCTTATATCGTTTCTGATATCTGAGCAAGTGTATTAGTCTTTGTGCAAGTAAATAAGAATATTCACGAGGCTTAGATGTCGGTTGAAGAGAAACCTTTCTTTTTTGAACTAAAAACAAATATCAAGTTAATGAGCTGCATTTCCCTGCCACAACAACTAGATCGGTTTGTTCTATGTAGCTTATGAAATGAGAAGTTTGTCACCGAGAGACTGGATCTGCCTTTTCTTTTGATTTGATCCGATCTCGGGGCTCCTACCTCTAATGCTGCCAATTCACTATAAACTTTATCTTTTCCAGAGTTTTTTGGAACAGCTTTCTGGTCTCGAAGGACAATTTGATAACATGGACGGTTCTGCAAAGGAGCTGCGCCAGTTTCACTGCGTGGTACTTTCTGGATCTCTTGAGAGTGAAATTGACCAGTTGCACAGGAGATGGAACCAGCTTCACATTGGATGTGTGGAAAGGCAGCGAACAATACAAGAATTGCTTTCTGATTACGATATCCATGGATCTGGAGAACTGGCAGGTACGTTTAGAAATGCTTTTTCACCCTCAACGATACGACACAAAGAACACAGACACTTTTCCTTGCGGGGAGTGTGGCACCAAACACGATCCTCCTCAACATCGTGTCATGTTTCTAACCTTTGTATGTCGAAGGATCCTTTAATTAAAACAAACTTGTGGTATTGCAGAACTGTAAGCTTGTGTAAGAGATTTATTTAACATTGGCAACTGATTTTAAAATGTCATAAATTTCAAGTCGTCAGTGATTAGATATCCAACGCTAGCAATTTGTTTTACAACAGAGGGATGAACGTTTAGCTGCTAATTGGCTGTTCTGGCGCTCTGATAAGCCTTAAAAACATAGCCGGTTTTCTTTGCTATTGTTTTTCGTACACTGTAAATTAGATTAAATCGGATTTTAATCCAACTCACGTTTTAATACCTCAGGATTCGGTTAATTAGGCATTTACCGATTGCTTAGAAAGTATCTTTGTTTTTCCACAACGACTCTTATTTTAAATAAACTTAAGTTATAGTCTGTGGCAGAATATTAATCTCGCAGTATTACTTGAGCTGAATTTGGAAGGCTTTTCTGCATCGTAAACTATCAGACGATCATTGCTGATATCAAAAATGCTGAAAACCAGACCATATTAATTAAGGGGTATCAGCCTCTGAAATATCTGTAATGCCACTATGAAATTTTTATCATGTATGTATTAAAGCCCTGTTGTGCAAATGTTCACGGTTGTCTTTAGTTTTGCCGGGGGATCATTAGAAGAATCACAATGCAGACTATATAAGATAATGATGGTTTATTAAAACTTTCGCTGTTTTGTCTGCTTTGCCCAAAAGCGTTTCGTTCTAATATAAATATCAGTGAAATTATGACAATATATAGCTAGGCCTAGACGAAACTTCTTCAATTTAAAATTAAACCTACTTCACATTGCTGCAGTATGTAAAGATACTAGAAAACTCTTGAGAAAATACTGAGGTTTAAGAAATTATAACTGGTCTCTCGGGGTACCTCTGGTTAAAATCCGAGGATGTAGTGAATTGAGCAACAAATTTCCTTATCGCCACTAGCTTCATATAACAAGATCTTATATTTAATGCACATTTGAAGAGTTACATGCATTAAGAAAATGTAAAACTAGCACATGTCTTTTACATTAAATACATTGATAAGGATCCTAAATTGTTCTTAGCTGTTACCATTCTTTATCTAATAACTGAGGAGATTGCCCCCTTTACTCTTAAAGAATATGATACTGTTTGTAACCCTGGCTGCTGGCTTTATAATTTTGTAAATATTTTTAGACCCAACAAAAGTATAGACATTGCAAGTTACTTAAGTTGAGAAAGCTCAGTGATAAAACTGTTTACCCCCTAGTTTCTTCGTAAGCTGTATTTAAAGGACCACACTTAGCAGAATTTCAAACAGTTATCGTATTGAGGTTTAGTTTGCGCATGGAATGAGTGAATATGCTTGCCTTGCTATTTCCGTACTTTCCAGTTGATAAACAACGTTTTCACGTGCGACCTTTTTACTTTAATGCAGGAAGTGTGAATGCACCATGGGAAAGATCTGTTGCTGTTAACAAAGTCCCCTATTACATAAAGTGAGTAGAATGGAATTTGAAACATATTCATGTATATTTTTAAAATCTTCACTTGTAAAAATACTTTGCTCCTTTATGGAGTCATGCCTGAAATCAATCGACTTTCTTATAAATGCTCGCATCTTTTTAAAAAAATTGTGGTTTTACAAAAGCTTATAAATACATATGGGTGCGTGTAGGATTTGATATGAATTTGGTTTTTAAGGAAGATCAGATGTAGCAGGTCGTATAGTAGTATATCCATACACAGCGATTCACAAAGATTTATTGCGGAAGCATCTCCAAACAATCATTAATCTTGTAACTGCTCTGTCTTGCTGTTTTATCATTTATATATGGTCTTTATAAAGAACTTTTCAAGAAGTTCTTGAGACAAGAAATATTTTGAAGTAAAAAATCAGCTTGTCAATTTATTAAAAAGTGGATTTCTGTTACAATAATGAATAAATAAACAATTATTTGATGATTAATCGAGTGATTCCCTTATTTATATGATCCTGTTGGCCGACCTATAAATTCAATAAATAGATTTGATACAAGCAAGTGATGAGTAAACAAGGTTATAGTTCTCCTCTTCAATCAGTTGTTAAAAATCATGAGTTTCTAAATTCAACTTGAAATCTTTGTTTTCTTTTGCAGTCATGACACAAAAACCACACAGTGGGATCATCCAAAGATGAGTGCAGTTTATCGAACTCTCTGTAAGTTTTTCCTGATTTTTAGTATCTTCTTATTTTTAGTAAACTTTTCTAGTCTTCCAACAGGATGAATCAATTTTTAACTGATGCTTCTTTCTGACTGGTGTGGAAAGATTCGGAAAGTTGAGAACCCTTGACGAATATGATATATTTCAAGTCGTTTTCTATTCTTTATAAATCTTCGACGTTCATCTTCTTTTTTTCATATTTCCTTTATTCTTCTTTCAGCCGATTTGAACGATGTGAAATTTGCAGCATACAGGACTGCCATGAAGCTTAGATGTGTACAGAAAGCTTGTTGCTGTATGTTTTCTATTTTCAAAACTATTTAATCGGCAGCAAGCCATCTATTTCATCGCTTTAGATATTTGCATTCCTTTTATGGTTTTTTCTGAACCTGTTTTTTTACTAAAAGGTATTGATATCTTTATACTTAAGTTATTGATACCCAGCTAATGTGACTATTACCTTGTATTTAATTTCCCTTCTACAGGTTTTGGTCTCAATTTATGTCTAAACTAACATTATGTACTCACTCTTTCAACTTATAGGCGCTAGACGACAACAAATCAAGTTTCCTTCTAACTTTTCCTTTTCAATTAAATATGTTTTTTGCTATTTTTGTAACTATTCCGCCCCATCGTCCATCGTGCAAATCGTTGATTTCGCAAATGCAAATGGTGCAAATCTTACAACTTCACAATTCATTTGGCCTAAAAAGAACTGCCCTTGAGTCCTTATTTTATTGGTCAAAGTAAGCTCATGAGGTTTTAAAAATATATGTGAAAAATAACAAATACCCCCGTTATTTCAGACCTACAAAACTAACATCCTCTTCACTTTGATCGTCGCAGCCTCCATAATAATCATCATAACCATCACCATCCTTTTCATCACGTAGTTTTCGTATTCCAAAGATGCTTACTAACCTGTGTTATTTCTATCCACAGTGGACTTGGTAACCATGGATGCCATGAAGCACGCCTTTGATATTCAAGAGGCGAGGTCTGCTCTGGGTGACATCGATGCCTTGGTTGATGTGCTCCAGATTATAAATGTTGTGGTTGCTGCATTCGAAAGGGCTGAACACAAAGAGAGTATCAACATTGCTCAGTGTGTCGACTTGGTTCTCAACTGGCTTCTGAATGTCTTTGACAGGTATCACCATACTCTTAAGTGTGATCCAGTTTTTTTTATCGTCTATTTTCAGCGCTGAAAAGTTAGTCGTTATTAAGATGTTATTTAATGTTGCGATAAGGAGCTTAGAATCGTCCTATTCTATCGTCCTATTCTACACACATGGCGTATACTTGGTATTATGTACTTTTGATTCGTTTATCTTGTCCTCAACATGTTCCTCTCCTTTTGAACAATTTTTATTTGTAGTCAATAATTTGTATTGATACCCACTTGCGAAGTTACAAGTTTATCTGTCCAGAAACCCAATTTGTTTATTTCTTTTTCCTTTAAAATTTCTGGATTTTTCATATTCATTTTCTTCCCATTTCTTCCCATTTTCATTACTGACTTCCCTCTTTCTCTCCATTTCCTCTTTTATTTTTATCTCTTTTGCGTTCTTCGTTTTGTTTTCGAATTCAGTCTTTTCCTTTTTGCTTTCTTTTTCTTCCTTCTGCTTTCTTCTACTTTCTTCTCCTTTCTTTGGATTACTTGCCCAATTGCTCCTTTTTTCTCACGCCCCTTGACTGCTTTCTTATTATAATAAAATTTTGCTTTTATTATCACAGTGTCAGATATGGTAAGCTGAGAACTTTGTCTCTGAAGACTGGATTGATCTTGCTCTGTAAAGGCTCTCTTGAGGAGAAGTGGAAATGTAAGCAAATCTTATAATTAACTTTTATGCCCAAGTACATTAATTCTTAAAATTGAAAATACCGATTTCAGCTGTACTATCTTGTTAGCCAGAATATTTTATCTTGAATATCATGTTCCTGCTGTCTTTGTAGCTTAGTCATGCAATACCTTTGACTATTACAGCAGTATATTCACATTATGCTTTCTCGATTTACAAAAATCCTTACGTCCACTTGGTTAAGCTGACTCCATTGTTAAACACTTGGTTAATTGATGTAAAGTTAGAAACACACTGTTAATTTTTCATATTTTTTTCTGCCAGACCTGTTCATGTTAGTTGCCAATAAGCAGGGTCATCTTGACCAGAAGAGACTTGGCCTTCTTTTACACGACTGTGTCCAGGTTTGTCTTTTCATCGCTTTGTGAATAAGAAGTTTTCTCTAGGCTGTTATGAGTATTGCATTGAAGTCAAGAAAGTGACAGCAACAAAATACTACCTTACATACAAAAGACGTGGTTAGTCGTTCTCATCTGACAAGGGGTTGAGAGTGTCAAAAACCCAATTCTACATCAGATGGTCCGCAAAATCTCCACTTTGTCTGTAAAAATGCCTGGTTGAGGTTTGAATAGGGTCAATATTGTCCTCGTCTATAGTGCAATCGATGGCTAGGATTGCCAGTAAACTTTGTAAACAAATGAATCAGCCGTAGCTTCGTCGGTTACGACTCGTTTTCATTGTAGTTGTCTGCTTCTATATTGATGCCTATCGGTAGCAGATAGCATATAGGCAGCTGTTTCGTCGTGTAGCTTATTATTTCAGAAGATATTATCAACTAATCAAAATCTATTTTGAGTCTAGAATTTCTTATTATTGAGGTACAGCCATTCAACTGTCACCTGGAAACTCTTCATATCATGATCGATGATCTCATAGAGACTAAAGCATTGAGAAAGATATCGATTTGTTTGCTAGAAATTAAATGAAGATTATAGTTGTTTGGCAAATTATGTGCTTATGTTTCTGCAACATGAATTTCTGTGCTAAAAATAAATTCGGATAACATTTTAAAGGATGAAGTGTGGCCTGTCTTAGCTCCATGCGTCTAGAAGAATATTGGGTTTCCTATGTCAAAAAATTTATCCCCATGCTCCAATTCAAATTTTTTATCAGTTAAGCGTTAAACAAATTTTAAATCTTGTGTATTAAATAGTATTGTGGTGTTGAATAGAATTTCTTCCATCTTTTCTAGATCCCCAGACAACTTGGAGAAATTGCAGCCTTTGGCGGCAGCAATATCGAACCAAGTGTCAGAAGCTGTTTTGAAATGGTAAATTTTCATTTTAATGTCAGTATTCTATGTTTATCCATCGTCAGTCCATTTATGTTCAGTTTTTTTCTTAATTTACCTTACCTCGTATGATCCTAGATCAAAACTTCGCAATTTGAATTTCTTCACTTATTGACTTTAAAGGCAAAATCAGCAACACATATTGATATCACCAACTTCCTTGGTTGGGTCTCCCACGAGCCACAGTCGGTCGTATGGATGCCAGTTCTTCACCGATTGGCTGCCGCAGAAACAGGTAACTTTTATGAATGCTTCTACGAATAGCTAGAATTTTTGAGTTTCTACTCATTTAGTTACATATATTTGCGAACCATTATATCTCTGCTTTATATTTTTTCTGTCCATTCACCCCTTATATCTTGATATTGTCATCTTCATTGCCCACATATTTTCATTAATTTAGCTTTGAAGATGACGTCAGAATGCTGCCCTCATAGTAATTTTTTTAAAGCGAAGTGAGGTCGAACTTTGTACTTACGTTTTGTTTGTTTGCAGCGAAACATGAAGCCAAGTGCAATATTTGCAAGGAATACCCAATTGTAGGGTTCAGATACCGCTGTCTGAAATGTTTCAACTACGACATGTGCCAGGTTTGTGTTTCATCAGCTTCAACAAGCTCTTAAAAATTTAGCCTATTTTAGCTTAAAAAGCCTATTAAATCTACCCTGGTTGTTGTTTGATATCACAAAAACACTGGTTTCATTTCTGTGGTAGTTTTGCGTAACCGTAGGGGTACTAGACACGCTTCCAAGGCCTTTGACCCTGGAACCATGTTTACAAAATATCCTTTGGTATTGAGCGGTGGTAACTCAATCTCTGAAAATGAGGATATGCCTGTCAAAATTGTTTCAAAGTTGAGCACTCGATGCTCTTATTTTTATCTGTTAAGCAAATGATAAAGTTAAGGTGAAAACAGAATTTAGTTTTGCACAAGTTGGCACGCCGTGAAGTTCTAAACCCAAACCTATAGGTTGTTTGTTGTTTTCAGCCAACAATTGTTCGTGCTTCGTATTCCAATAAAAAGAAAATTGATTTTTGCAGCACTAGTTTAGCAATAGTGAATGATTTATTGTTTCGTTTCCAGAGTTGCTTCTGGTCTGGTCGAATCTCAAAATCACATCGTATTACACATCCAATGCATCAGTATAGTTTAGCGGTAAGTTTGAATGCAACAGATTTTCATCTTGGTTTTTGTAAGATAACAGATGCAGAAAAATCCTGTTAGAATTCTTAATATACAGCATATCGATCGTTTTCTGGAATCTTACAATAAACAGTTTTGTGTTTATTTTCAAAGAATAATTGTCTTGCTCACGGAAATTATAGAAAATGCCAGTTTTTGCAATTATGAAGATCCGCTTAATCTTTTGTTTTGTTTGCCCCGTATTCTTTTGCCTGTCTTTTCATTGTAACATCCGGCTGATTTTCTATGGTACTTTAGAATTTCGTTACTCCCCTTCACTTTCAATTGAAAACGAAATTTACTTTTCTATGATTGATAAATTTCTTTTTCATGCTGCCGAATCGCTGGTTTTCACCAGATCATAATTTACGTTAATCTTGATTTAGAGGATTAACACAAGAAAGCTTAAAGAAAAATGTGATTGTTTGTTGTTTATTTGTATCTATGCATTCACGTAAATCAACAATTCCTTCCTGACCAGCCTGTCATTACTTATATCCTTTCCAGACCACGACAGGCGAAGATATGGCTGACTTTGTGCGACTTCTTAGAAACAAATTCAAATCGAGGCGCTACAGAAACAGGCCACCACGAAAACTCGGTTACTTGCCAGTCCAGACGGTTTTCGAAGGAGGAAATATCGAAACGTAAGAATTATCTCATTTTATTTGTTTGTTTCAACATTATAACAAAGAGTTCTTTGAAGAAAAACCGGCAAAGTCATCAAAACTTTTTAAAAAATATTCAGTCAAATAAAAAATTTAGTTTAATATGAATGCAACAGTTGCTTTCTGGAACCTTGTTTCTTAATTTCTTTAAAGCTTCCAGCTGTCGACGCATGCGTAGTAATAACCCGAATATAAAAACCTACTGATATCAGAACCAAGAAGGCTTCTTTATTTTAAATATCAGTAGTGCAGCAAAATGAACAGAAAAGTTAGGACAATTTGTAAATAAAGCTTCAAGTTCCAAAATGATAACATAAAGTACATCTTTAAAGAACAATTGGAGCAATGATTTTATAAAGCCTAAACCATACTTTAATAAAAAGATACTCATTGACTAAGATCTTGCCGAGACTTGACTCACACAATGTAGGTTCTTATATATGTTTCTACTGTATTGTTGGCTGCCAAATGTCTTTCTACCTGATATGCAGACGTGTCTTTACCCTTGTTGTTCAGCCCTCTGAATTCCTATGTTGCACTTTTCACCTGGACTGCCCCTCCTTGCTTTAGTGGTTATTCGTATCAACTTCTATCCTACCCAAAAGTCGACAAGATTTGCACGCTGAACAATAATCATCTGAATGAAAAGGCAAGAGGTTTCGTGAAAACTCAACGATTTAGATAACTTCCGGCTCTTAACTTGTATGTGGGGTTTCGAGGGCGTGAAATGCTCTTTGGTTCCTTACGTCCATCCAGTTACATTTTTACCTTATCCAAACAGGTGTTCTATATAGATAGGATTATCGCATTCGGGTGATATTTCATAGAAGTTAGTAAGAAAACAACTTATTTTCCTTATTTAAGTTAAGCAACAATCAATCATTTGAGTCCCGTCCAACTAAAGTGCCTCTGAGAATAAGTAGCAATTTTATATCAGTTTACTCCGCAAAGTAACACGACACACTCTTGAACGACACAGTTCTCATGGCCAGAATTTTCTTTAGGTCGAATTCTTCAAAGCATCCTGTCGTCAGCCCTTTTGCAGTAGGACTTGCGCACCTGTCCTCTCGGCGTTCTAATTTGTTTGTTTTTCGAACAATTCATTTCTTAGCCTGATCGAAACTTTTGTTTAGACATTAAAATAGGAGATATGACATTTAATTAATAAAATACCTCTGTTTTTGTTTGGTATTTCACATCTGCTTCGCAGTAATCTAGGTATTGCCGGGGGGGGGGTCTGTTTTAGCCCTCTCCATATTTCTAAGTCAAACTTTCAAGTGACCTATAAGCTGTATTCGTCAAATTAGAGAGCAAAAAACAATTGCCCTAATATTTTAATTGTCTATAAGCGTCAGTTGGAATCAGCGGGTATTAAAGACTTGACATTTTCAAATATTATTACTTTACAGAAAGACTTAAATGCTTAAATTCCCTATTTAATTTGTTACTGTTATGCTCATAAGCTGTAAGAACTGACTAAATTTGTAAATAAAGTTTTGAATTTGAATAAGAATGAATTGAAATTTTCAAAAACCTGTCAAATGCTGATGGAACTGAATCCTTTGCGTTAGATAAAAACTTTCACCTACTCTGGCGCCTTCCTATTGCTTTTGATGAACATCATAGATTGTATTTGATTATGTTCTTGTCTAAAGCATTATTAAATTGTATTCAGATTATCATTGAACTGAAGTATCTGCACCAACATGGATCCCAGCTCCCATTTTACCCATGAAAAGCTCTTTATCACTTCGATGTTTCACAAAGACAGTTTTTATCTCTTAGCTCGGCACCAGCCCGTTCATAAGGCTTAACCCCCGTGCCCACGATGTTTGAATTACGTTATATGCCATCCTTGGTTGTAATTATTTGAATGAAAAATGACTGCTGATGTATATGTGTGTGTATACGCACCCGTTACTCGCGATAGCCGTTATCAAACAGACGTGAATGCTAATTTAATAGAGAAAAGCACTCGAGTGAACATTATCAGTGGCGTTCAATTTGCGATTTCGCCTGAATCTTTATATACAAGAAAAAAGTTCAAATCAACTGCAAATTAACTAGCACTGGATATCACAGGGATTAATATTTAAGGCATAAATACCAGGAAATAAACCATTCTTCGTTATGAACACGCTGCCAAGAAAGAAGAGTCTTATCAACATATTTTCAAGTTTTCGTGCTCTAAGCGTTGGCTGCCTAAGGTATGCATAATCGCTTGTTAAAAGACTAAATTGCTTGTCAAGATACTTGGATGACATTTAGGAGCATTTGCCATAGAATACGGTTCAGTGTCACACTTGGAAGCAATCAACATAGGTATAACGTGTTTCATTTTGTGGCATTATTGAATGCTCCTTGTTCTTTTAGACCTTCTACGCCATCTTCACCGGACATGAGTGAATACTCTACAAACAGGTTGGTTTTTTATTCTTGTTGTATGTTTTTAATATCTCCTTTCAGTTTCATAAGAACTTTGTTTTCGTTTTGCAACTGTTTATCTCCAGCTAAAGAATTTGTGCTTAAATTGTTATGCTTTTTTCTCAATTTTTCATTCAAGAGGTACCCAAACATTCTTCATTGTCACGAGGAATGAAAAAAAATAATAATAATAAGATTTATGTTGCGTAACCATGCTATTCAATATGTGTAGGTCTCCGTTTCTTCTTCATTTCTCCTTCATTTGTTTTTCATTTCTTCTTCTGCTCTTCCGCTCGTTTTCTTTCATTTCATCTCCTTTCTTTTTTATCGTTTTTATCCTTTCTTTTCTTATTCCTATCTTCTTTTTCTTCTTCCTTTTTTTTTCTTTTCCTCTTTCTTTTCCTCTTCCTTTTCTTCTCATTATCTTCCTCTTATTTTCTTCTTTCTTCTTCAACTCTTCTTTCTTCATTTCTCAATATGACTATTGGTGGCCCCTCCATTTTGTACAGTTGATTGCATTTGTCTGTTAGCTGCATTTTTCTTAGTTTCAGAAATGAAACAGATGGTCGTCCAAAAGGCAGAAAGACTCACATGTATGCAGATTTTATTAATCTTTCAACCTGATTTATAAATCATGGTGGAATGCTTCTAGTGAATTTAAGTTGACATTGAAAGAAAAACCAGCCTTTCATAAAACATGTAAGCTGTAGTTGAATCAAATCATGATTTTTCCGGACAGGACTTGAAGAGGTAGTCAATGAGAGAATCCTACTTTCTCTGCAAGATTCCTGCAATATTCAATTCTGTTTTGTAACCTCTTAATAATTTGCAGGGCTGTCCCATAGTATTACATCAAAGGCGTTTCCATATTATCATTATGCCTAATCTAGTGGAGGGCTGATCGTTGTGTAGAAATATTGAAACCCAGTCGCTTCAGTTTTAAGCAGCTTTGTTGTACCTTTTTTGTCCTTGAAAAGTCGTTTTGTATGCAGTAATTGATTATTTGGCATCTCTTTTTCTGTTTAACAGGGATGATGAACATCGCCTAATTCAACAGCTTTGTAGCACCTTGAATTCGGAGAGCTCGTTGTCTGTAAGTCTTCCTATCATATATCTGTCTTAAAAAGCCGCGTTTAGATCTGCTTAGATATTCAGATATGATCCTGGGTTGTTACGTCATTATGTCATCTGAAGAGTTGAAAGTTTTTTAATAATTGATTTTAAAACCTAGAGTACTAGGAAATTGTAAATGCATTGACAAATGATTATTATCATTGTATCCAGGGTTAATTTCACGATATTTTTCAAGTGGTTTTCGCTTAGCATAATCAGCTGTTATTTCTATGTCTAAACAATATCACTAACGTCTTTTCATCGGTTGATTTCCGTTCCGTTGACGTTTGAACGGGCCTAATGAATTTTACAAATATATTTCTCATCATTTCTTTCTCCTATCTAATCAGTTGCTAAATGGTTGTGTACCTCGTCAACATTTAAGCAAATCTTAATGTTCTTGATTTTAATCTCGAGGCAAAGGAAACTCTTTGTCTACTGAAAAACATTAGCAGTAGTTGTATGTTTAACTTCATAGCAACTTATGTTAATATTGCGTTTCTTGCAGCCAAAAAGCCCAGCCCAGATTTTAGCCACCCTCGAGCGAGATCAAAAGGATGACTTGGATTGTACAATTAAAGAATTAGAGGAAGAACACAAGTACGTTTTTACTTCATATTTTGTTGAAAGCTCTGTGTCAAATTTTTTGTACAAACCTCTTTCATTTGAATATAAGAATTTCTGAGCATTTTTATCGTATTCAAAGTCTGTAAGCTCAATTGCAAAGCTCTGGTTACTATGAGTCACGAACTGTTCCTCTTTTTTCTTAACAATACCTCCAATATTTGATAGCCTACCACAAGAAGTCGATTCGAATAAGCAAGAAGTCGATTCAAGTTCAGACATGATCTAAAATATCTTGCTTGTTTTCTATTAGACATCGTAAGGGGCGTGAAAGATCTAAGGTTTATACCTTACCAGTTATTTAGCTTTTTATCTTCAATTTTTTTAATATATAACCCCACGTCTATTTAATTCAACTGGTTTGAAAAAGTAGTTGCCTTCTTCCAGGGCATTGCAAGATGAATACGAGCGACTAAAGATTGTTCGTGCCCAGGATATGAATGGAACAAACGGCAGCAACGGGTCAAATGAATCGGGTCGAGATGCTGAACTCCAGTCTGAGGCAAGGACGCTAAGGCAGCACAAGGGCAGGTTAGAAGCGCGAATGCAAATCCTCGAAGATCACAACAAACAATTAGAGGCTCAGCTGCAGAGACTGAGACAGCTCCTCGAACAGGTAATAGGAAAGACAACTTCATATCATGTGTTAAATGGTTTTGGTGTTGTTATCGGGGTTGACTTATGCTACAGGGGGGGGGGGCGACTTTTTACCAAAGTCCCCAGTGATCAGAAGTGCCCTGAATTCTAACGTCCAGCTCAACTAGACTTTGTAACAGAGCTGTGAAAGTAGCTTTCACTTATTGAATCCAGTTTGTATAAACTGGCCCTTATATGACAAGCTAAGCGAATTCCCAAAAAAATTTGATTGGTTCGTCACAACTTTTCCTCTTTCTAAAGATAATAATATTTGGAAGAGAGAAAAGAGAGAGAGAAAACAATGCGCTCCTGATGCCGGCCTCGCCCAGTTAGCTCCGTAACAATTATAACAAGGCGAATATTTTATGTTATATATGTTTTATGTATCCCCGCATAAGAGAGTAAAAGAGAAGGGATTCAAAGGATTCAAAGGATTCACGGGCTTCGTTGCCGTATGTTATTTTATATTGGAAGGGTTTTATTATTTGGCATCTTAATTTTACATTTCTTTCCACAGCCTGCCGGAGAAAGGGATCGAAGCGTCTTGAGCGTTAGCTACAACTCATCGCTGCCTCGTTCACCAACTGGCGCTGCATCGAACCCAATCAATGGCTCCTCTAGCGATGCAGAGGCTATGGACATTGCTAGTGGTTCTGATGAGCCACCTCGTTACGATATAAAAAGCGTCACCTATCAGCCCGAACGAGGTTATGCAATCAATAATTGATAAATGTTGTAGTTAGGTTTTTTGAAAGAACAATTTCTAATTCACAAGCTTTTATAGTTGACCGTAACTAGCTTGGCAGCTTGGCGCTGTATTGGCACATTTAACCTCCATAAATCATTTTAACTTACAAATTAGTTTTTAGAGTTTCGTTTGCTAGGAAGTTGTAAACGCATTGTACTATGTGACTCCTTCTAACTGCTATTATGAAACCATTATCATCATTGTAATCGAGAACAGTTTGACGTCACTCATGCTGGCTCCATGCGGCTTTAAAGCAGTTATTAGACGCCGAGCCCTTACTATCTGTATGCCTGCTAGTTGGTGAGATCTTTTATATCCGCATTGGACACTATTGTCGGCTCACCGGACACTGTTTTGTTTAGTCGATATTTTCATGTAGTTATCTTTTTATTCTTGCTTGTGATGTAATTCAAATAGCAAATTTCCCTTGCTTCACCCACTTTTATGTACATATCCAATTCTTTCATACGGATGAAAATTTTTGTACTTTCTAGAAAGCTGCCCTAAAACTTTTCACATTTTGGGAATTTTCGTCCAAATTATTAAATTTTGGCAGTTCTACTGATTAAAGCATTTTGTCTCGAGAACAAACATGATGTTCGTAATAAATCGTCTCCTATTGTTAGATAAAATGCCTTGGTATCTTCATAACTAGAAGTATTTTTGAACGTATTTTATATTAATGCTAATTACCTGAGCACACTTTCTATCGATCAATCCTTGTAAATGTTTTGTGTTTGTTGGCTGATGCTAAAACATGGGGAAACTTTTTGGTCTACCGTGTCCGGTTAGTTGAAAGACGTGTATTCCCTATTTTGTAACCCCTTGCATATGTTGACTTTCACGAAGGTTTTGTTAATATCTCTACATATTTAGTCGAATCATAGTCGTGTTATTTCAAAATATCAACAATCCATTTTCAGTTGTATAGTTTTCTTACTTGCTACTTTCTTATCAAACTTGACGTGAATACGAAGCGACTTTGTTAAAGGCTTAAATTACAGATAGGATTTCGTTATGTGGCTAGCCTTTTAAGGCAGTAGAGGCCATTTTGTATTTTCGACATTCTTATAAATGTTAAGCAGATCCTGTTTCGTAAGTTCGTAGTACGCAATTTGTCTGTTACCTGTGCATGTTTCCACTTTGGTAAATTAAAATATTATCTGGTTGCCCTGCTTCACCGAAAATATATGCCACCATTTTTTGTACTGGGTTGGAAGAATGTATGGTGAGCACGTTGGAAGAGTTAAAACTTGAATGGCCTATAACTGTGAGCAAGATCATAAAAAAGAACAAAATAGTCTCTTCTATCAAACCAAAATGTAGCCTTTCTCGCGTGTTTTTTAAGAAAGTTTTGCAGGTTTTGGGTCACATCCCGCGGAAGAATGAGAAATTTCCTAGTCTATGGCCGTTTTAAAACCGTATCCGGTACCATTAAATCGTGAGCTGTCTTCCTCAAACGAAAGGCGCTATTTGAATCAGAAGCAGACTGGCTGATTGCGAGCACCGAGCCAATGCACCGGGCCAATTCTGTTCCTAAAGCCCAAAATAATAGCGTTAGGCAGGCGTTGTTGGAAGTGAACCATTTTGCTCACTATCGTCACAGATTAGAGATGACTCGCACTGTATCGATTGGACAGAATGACCTTCTGGTCATCTCTATTCTGTGCCATCGTTCAGTCTACGTAGGTCATGACGCATGAAGAGTTTCGGTACATTCCGCTTTGCTGTTATTGACATTTCTTTGCTATCATTTCCCACCATCGCCAGCAGGAAGTTATTTGACAGCAGCTACTCCGCTTTTGCCATCAAATGTTTCGGTTTTTTTAAAGGGATAGAATGGTTTGGAGTGCTTGCAAATGCAGTGGATTTTCAAGTCGCTTGAATGAATGGTTTTTCCTTTCCTTTAGTAGTTTTTTTCTAATTCTCAGCTTCAAACCTGAACCATTAAACTTATATGATAGAGAATTATAACAAACTCGCTTTACATTGAATTCTAGTCAATAAAAACATGCAATAAAGTGGTACAGAACAGTGAGACTAGCACACACTAATACTTAAAACATCTTTGGTCATAAATCCTTTTTTCTATTACCTTGTTATGTGTAAAGCGTTACAATGCTGTTGGAGCGGGGGCTCGTACCCTACCATAACCTTTTCTGCAACGAATCTTTCAACAGGATTCTGCTCCCTTTTAAGTTAGAGCCAATCTCGGGACGGACCCCTAAATTTTTTGTTAATTAAGTGTCCTCCAGGATGTTAGAGAGTTAATACGGTACAGTCAACGTCAAATATTTCAAACTTTCGGAAAGATTCTTTTGAATCATCAAAATTCGGAATTCCAAAAAGATTACTATGAAAAGAAAAGTCTGTCATTCGAATAAGGAAAAAATTGTTGTGAGCACGCAATTCAGAAAAATGATTGTTTAATCAACCCAGCGTCGAAAATTTTGAAGAAAATAGCTCAGTTTTACATAGGAATAGTTGGGATCAATCCCTGTCCCTCAGTTGTGTATCTTTTTTAATCGATTCTTGTTTATGGGGCGTTAATCTGCAGAAGATTTTAACGATATAGATTCAGCGGAAATTCATAAAATACGGACCACCGAATTTACATTATGATGATTATGATGATATAACCCAGTGAAAATCGTTGAGGTGCGTGTCCCTGAAAGAGGCTGGCAGTTCCTGTCAGACGAAAACGGGAAAGTCCTGAGTCGTTAGAGTCGTTACTCGAAAGAAAAGAAGGACGATATACATTTCGAAAGTAATTGCCTAGACTTTGTGGGGTTGCTTTATAATGCCCATTTTCGGAATTTAGCTCGAAAGATGGAGGAGTATCTAGACTACGAAAAATACGAAGATAGGCTGAGAACTTTCACAACCTGGCCTTCAGACGGCCCTATGATCATAAAGGATCTTGTTGAGGCTGGCTTTTACTATACAGGACGAAATGATGTTGTTTCTTGCTTCTTGTGTGGAATAGAAATTGGAAATTGGAAAGAGAATGAACAACCATTAGTCTTGCATTCGCAAAGAAGTGAACAATGCCAATATTTAATCGAAAGAAAAGAGAAACACGAGAAAGTTAAAGGAAGCAGCTTTAATGATAACGGTAACCAACTAGTTACTGACCCTAGCCCTAGGACCTGTTCTGTTGACGAAACATCTCCAAAAGATTGTGCAGTATTGTCACCGCCAAATGAAAGCTTAAACGACTCAGACGATTATTCTGAAGTGTATGCCCAAGTTGGATTTTCAGCTTGTGAGAATCGTTTAATTTCTATCAACAAATACCAACCGTCAATTTCAACTGCTCAGGCTAAAAGAATCAGTGATGCTGGTTTTTTTTTCAATGAAACTGGTAAATGTTTTGAATGCTACCATTGCCATAGCCAGTTTGATATTGCTGAAATGGTTGAAAGCAGTGACCCAGTCCTACTACATGCAGAGGCATCTCCAACGTGCAAATTCATTTCCCTTGCAATTGAGGACCAAGCCTTGTATCATCATCATCACGAAAATTCTAAAGCTGAGACGTTAGTACCTGACACACGTAATTCACTGCCAGATAGGACAAGAGGTGGGCATGATGAGGGAAATAGTAGGACATGCACTGTTAGTCAGTTTATTGATGACCAGGAGTGCAAGCAAGTCAATTCTTCATCTGAAAATTGTTTGAGATTAAAAATGCCTGGTAGAAACAATGGACAGTCTATAGTAGTGGAGACTCCATCAGTAAAAACATATTTTCGATCAGAGGCTCCTGACACTTCTAGACATTTGACTACCAGCTCTGTAGTTATTGGATCATCGCAATCAATTATGCCTACCAATGTTTCACCTGGAAATTTTCTACTTCCTTCAGGGCAGCCAGATAACAATGCAATTCAGAACAGTCCAGGTAGTCCTATAAGCTCAACAAGCAGCCCATTATATGGACCAAGGCATCATTTTTTACAACATCAAGACTCTGTTAAGAGTAATACTTCAGATGATGAAATGATGTTCAGGGAGTATTCTAGTGGTGGCCTTGTCCAAAGACAGAATTCTTTTGGCTCCAAAGCATCACATAAGTCATCTGATTTGAAGTCAAAGTATGTCAGACTGAGTACATTTTTCACATGGCCCCAGAATTCTCCTATTCAACCCCTTGAGCTTTCTGAGGCAGGGTTTTACTTTACTGGAGTAGATGATGGTGTAAAATGTTTCAAGTGTGGTATTGCTTTAAAATCATGGGTGCAAGGTGATACAGCATGGGGAGAGCATAGAAAGTGGTCTCCACAGTGTCCATTAGTGATAGAACATATGAACCAAAATACAAACCAAATATCTCAAAGACAAACAACAAATCATGACCCAAGAATACAACAAAGAAGAGAAATAGATAGGACAAGTGATTTTTTTCATGGAAACGCAGAGATACAAAGGCAGAACGATCCAACATCATTGCCAACTCAGATATCACCATTTTTTCTACCACCTGCAAACAGCATGAATATTATTCAACCCCCAACATTGATGACGAGTATGGATCCTTTTGGTAGACTTGGGAATCCTGATATTTCATTTGCTCTCCCTGGTAATAGAGATGCAAATCAAAGTGAGCCAGCATTTTACCCCACTGGTGTGCCCGAGACAAATGCTGAAGAGAGTAATGAGGTAGAGCAAGTTGGCCCTTTATCCATAGTTGACTTTGATAAACTTCTAGAAGCTGGTTTTACTGTTGAAATGATTAACAAGACTCAATCCCTTGCACTTGATAAGTATGGGAAGTATTTTGATAATTTGGAGGCAACAGCAGATGCTGTTTTGTTTGTTTTAGAGCATGGGAATCTTGATGAACATTGCTTGTCTGAGAAAAGGGAAGACTCTGGGGAAGGTCCTCAAGATTTAAGAAAGAAACAAGCTAATTTAGAGGATAAACAATCTGGGCCTCAAAGTGATCTCAAAAGAGAGCTGGACAAAATGAGAGAGATGCAGCTATGCAAAATATGCATGGATGAGCAAGTAGGTATTGCTTTCCATCCATGTGGCCATTTGTGCACTTGTCATAACTGTTCTGTTGGTATGACTCAATGTCCTCTTTGCAGAGCCAATATTCAGTCTTCTTCAAGAGTATACCTTGGATAATGTACTGATGAGTTTAATGTGATTTAATAGCTTCAATTAAGATTGTTAAGAACATTGTTCAACTTGAAACTATGCACAAGTTTCCATATTAACAAATCATGATAAAAAAATATATACTTAGTTGTAGCAAAAATAAAAATATAGAAAAAATATGCACTTTACTTTTGCATAGCAAAAATTATAGACATATTGCCATCACAGTTTTTGCTCATGCCATACTGCTTGTTATTGCAAGACTTGTCAGAAATGGTAGTTAGAAAATCAAATTCAAGGAACCTGATTCTGCTATAATTGACTGATTGGCTCATGGAAGTGCAGGGACGTAGATACCAAGGTGTGTTGGGAGTGTAACACTCTCAATCTTTGAAAATCTTTAAGTTAGTCTGAGATTTGAGAGAATGGGAAAAATGAATTGACACAACAATGTAATATCAAAATTCTGTAAGTAAGGACATATAACAATTTTATTACCATCCTAATTTTAAAATCCTCCACTGTCTCAAAATTATCCATCAATTTTCATTCCTAGGGAAGTGTTGGGTTTTGTGGTTCTCTGTAGGGACATAAATTGATGGATATTTTTGGGAGTATGGAGGATACAAATTTCTGATTGACAGAACCTTACAGAACCTTAAAAGGTTCAGTCATTTCCTTTCTGAATTGAGAAAATTCTCAGCATTAGCAATATTATAAATCATTCTCTGATGTACAAATCAGCATTGAAATTATGGCTTAAAATTTCTGATTGCTCTCAAATTTCAAACTGGTTCAAAGAATTTCAAAGAGTAAGTGGTGTGACACCTCCAACACCCTCTCCCAGCATTTGTCTGCTTTGGTCCCTGCTTTGGTCCCTGCTTTGATCCCAAAAAATTGTCGCTTTGATGCCAAAAAATTGTCTAACATTGGAGTGTCAGTCACATGCCTGTTAATACCTTTGAATGTGCTGTCAGATTTGCTCTGCCAGGATCAGTAATCAGATTATTTGTAGATGTTAATTTTTTAATGATATAAATCATAGTTTTTTAAGTTTTCCCCTCATAACTGATTAGATTACCATATAGCAATAACAGACATCAGGGCTTTTTTATGAACTGTGAATCAAATATGTTTGGTTGGTGTGGTTCTGTTGCTTTTTTTATATTCCTGTTAACATATTCATTATGTTTTGTTGCTTTGCTTCTACCATTAATGAAAACAAGACCAGTATCCAATCTAAAGAACATCAAAATTTCCATAATGGAAAGGTCATAGAATTTTTCAGTATCCCTAAAACTTATCAATGGTGAAAATTTTTCCCTTATTTTAAAATATGAAATTAACAACAAAGTAAATTATATCCTAACATGCTAAAATTTTCTGAGCTGTCTTTAAAGACTCTCCAATGTAAATAATGAAATTTGCAAATCTTATCTTAAAATATTTGAAGGAAAAATAAAATTCAATTATACAGCAATTCACATTGAGTTTGGTATGAAAGTATTTCTCTCTCAACCCCCTCCCCCCGTTGTACCCTTGAGAAAAATTACCGAGATGTGCCCGCCAGAAAAAGTTTTTGGTTTTGAAAATTTTCGCCACCAAAAAAAGTTTCCACGGAATGGTTTTTAGAGGTTCGATGTGATAAAAATAATGATAATAATAATAATAGTAATGATAATAATCTACAATAATTAGTGACATGTTAGTTAATTTTTACAGTAGGGCTTACTAGAAGTAAAAGTAGCTAAAACAAAAAGGGAAAAATCTATGAATATATTGCAGTAGGAAAATTAAATAGTGTGCTAGTTATAACGATAAAAGACTGGTTTTAATTGTAAAATGCTTTTCTTCGATGTTATTGATCCGAGAAAGTAATTCCAACTTTGGTTCATGGCCTGCGCCTTTTCTATAGAGGGGGGGGGGGGGTTAGCAAGAAAATGCTTAGCAATCCATCATTTACAAAGTATCCTGCTGACAATTGTTGGGGGAGCATGTTCCTTGATAATGTAACACCAGTTTGAAATCAGGAATACGTAATCAGAAAACCTGGGACAGCCTGTTCTTTTCATTCATTTTCATTTCATTTTTGAATATTTATACAGATTTACAGATTTCAGTAATAAAAAAATAACTGTTTTACAAATCGACCTGTGCAAAAACAGAAAAGCCTAAATTAAAGAAAATTACAATGTACAAAAAGTTAAAATCAAAATAAGCAACACAGAACTAAATGTAGAAATAAAATGTACCTCTCATATGTATTTTTTAAAGGTAGCAAGGGACGATGCCAATTTAGTTTCCTTATTCAGCTCATTCCATAATTTTGCTCCGCGATACGAAAATACTTTTTGGCCTGTGCATGTTCTTGAAAGAGGTATCTGCAAGTTTGTTTCAGTTAGGCGAAAATTGCAAACACTGCCCTCTGAGCATTTGCTGAAAAGTTCTCCTAGATATTGAGGAGCAAGAGAGTTCAATGCCTTATAGGTCAGTGTTGCTTTTTTTTTCGATAAGATCTCTGATTGAGGGCCAGCCAAGATTTTGGAGCAGCAGGAGCATCATAAGGACTATTTGTAGTTATTCTTGCAGCTCTGTTCTGGATTTTGTGAAGAGAATTGAGTTTGGTTTCACTACAACAACCCCAAACCGAGCAGCAATAACTAAAATGTGGCTCAACAATTCCTCTATACATTTTCTGCAAAACCCCTGATAGAAGAAATTTCTTGGCATGCTTAATAAGACCGAGAGCCCGTAGTGCCTTAGCCTTGACTTATTCAATATGGCGATCCCATTGGAGTTTGTCATCGATTTGAACTCCCAGATACTTAGTATCGGCTATCATATTGATCTTTTGTTCACCTATTTCGAAACTAGGCTTAGCCTCAGTCTGCTTTTCGATCTTTTGAATATTTGGTCTGGATCCAATAATCCCTAATACTTATTTACCCCATCTGTCTGTTTTTCTCAATTCTGTCTGTAAACTTTTTTTAGTTATTTAGTAGCATATTTTTATGTTACTAAATGACCATGTGTAGTCAATGTATCGTCCCCTGGTTTTTTAGCAATAGTCGTATAGCAAAAAAAATGTACAGAAGTTAAAAGGTATTGTAGATTTAGTTCGAATCTGAGTTCAAATCAATGAGCTGCGTTCAAATCAATGAGTTAACAATTTTTTGAAGATTTATTCATTGTCTTAGTCACACCAATATTGTCATTGTCATTCTGGCCTTAAAGATAAATCCCAGGGGGGGTTGGGGTACTCATATATATTCAGGAAAGGGGTGCCCAGGTTACTTCTTTGCGTTCATGAAATGCCGAAATATTTTTTGGGTCTTGAATGTGAGAACATTTTAAGAAATAGAGAAAAATATGGTTTACACACTAAACATGATTTATTTTTCACTGATTGCAGATGAAAACTTCATAATCATAAGAGTATTCAGAATGATATAAGGAAATCCCACAAAGCTAACAACTGGCTGAGTCAAAAAGAGTTCTGTATATTTGATTTCTATGTGTCCATATTTGTAGCTGTAGGAATACTTTGAAAATTCGTACCCTTTTCAAGTTATTTGCTCAATTCTTTTGGTTGGCAGCGAAATTAAACCAACCAGCAAAATGGAATGCATATTAGACAAATTCTTCTTCAAGCTACATATGAAACTTTCAGGACGTGATGGAATCATTACGATACATGTAAAACTCACAATAAACGTGATCGAATCACATGGTTTTGATTTCTTACTGATGGAGCACATAGAACCTTCCTTTGATAATTATAGTACATGTGTGTGCATATGATCTCAAGATCATCCATGTGGCAGTATTCCTTGTTATTTTTCTGGGTGTGCAAGACAAGAAAAATTATTTTTGGGTCAATTTCTATGCTAAAAGCTATTTTTTTGCGCTGGTACCCTTATCCTAAATATATATGAGTACCCCCCCCCCAAGGGAGCAAAATTCATTCTTTTTTAAGAGCAAGATAATTTACCGCGACGTTACAGTTTTCCACCACCTCGACTACCCCGTCAAGATTCACGGGAAATGAAAAAACCCCCTTTATTAATTTTTCTAGATATAGCAAAGTTTCTTGAAAAAAATTAAAAAAATTTCAATTGAAAAAGTTTTGTTTTGGAGCGCTGTGAATATTTTCACGTGAAAAAGTGTTATACAGAATGCTGTATTTTCAAAATGGGATCAATAATCGTATTTTGATTGCAAGGCAACGATAAAAGAAAGCAATATTACATTTAGTTAGTCCAAAATTTCATCAATCATGCAAGTTGGTAGGGACTTTGTGCTATTAGGGGACCCTATAGAAAACTTCTCAAGAACAATGGCAAGAGGTAAAAAGGGTTACTTATTTGAATTAACAAGGGGACTCAGCTTAACCCTCTCTCCTACATCACTGTTTTTAGCGGAGGGTCGCTGTCGATTCGTTGAAGTAAAGAGCGACACACTGATTCTTCCTGCTTATAGTCACCCCTCCCCTGTCCACAAAGGCAAAGTCTAACAGATTATAAGAATTGACAAAATACATGACAATAATTGCAGTTGGTGGTGGTCAAAGTGTGCTTTGGTACACGTGCAACACACTGTTAGCAAATTCCACAAAATCAAGTGTTCCCTTTTGGGGAATTTAATCCCTAGTGTAAATTTTCTTGACCCAGATTGCATTGTGGGCATTTCGTGCCAAAATTACTGTAGTGTTCACTCAAGTCAGGAACCACTTTCCTGTTGCGAACTGAAAGTTTGTTTTGCACACAGACAAGCAGATAGAAATATCTCTTTAATGTTGGAATGTCACTTTCCTCTCGAATAGACCAAGATTAAAATGCACAGGGAAGTTCAATTTTCCGTTGCAATTTAGTTTTAGTTGATTGTCTGTGCCGCTCTTGACCTGAAGCCAGAGATGTTTTGGTCGAAAGAAACTCGGGGACTCAGGGGTCGAAGCTCTTCGTTGAAAGGTGTTACTGCAGAGATTACCAGTTATTCCCTAAGTCTTGTAAGTCGACCTAAATACTTGTTTCATTGTTCAGATAACTTCATAATAGTTTGTACTATACCAGTATTTCCAGGTTATCATATCAAAGTACTGTAATTTATGAAAACAATCAAAATTGTTGCCAAACATCCACTTGGTGACTTATCTTTTCTGGCGCTTTAGCTGCTAAAGGTTGGAACATATTTTTAAGATTTAGCTGTATAATGAAGTCGTGGAGCGTTCAATTCAAAGTCAACCGCAGGCACCGCGGAGCGTTGAGAAAAGTGGGGGATCTAAAAAAAGTTGGGGGCTAAAACCGTATAAAAGAGGCTTTACTAGAAGTTTACCACTTAATATTTGACATTTTTTGAAGAAGGTGGGGGGGGGGGCTAAAGCTTATAAAAAATAATTAAGAGGGCTAATGAAGTTATTCAATGCCTTAGCAATTTTCTTGGGGGAGGGGCTATTTTGGGTTTTGGGGACATGCCAGCCAGGAGCAATGTCCTTATGTGATTTCGATATCAACACAAGTCATTATTTCAGGCGCGGATCCAACACAAAACCTCACTGAGTTCCAGGCCAAGGCTGAGGTCTTTCAGATAATGCATTGATAATTGTGCCTAAACCAACATTACTACTCATATATATGCATTTTGGTACCATAAGGGGGGAAGGGAGGGGTAGGTACACACCACTCACTAAATCTAGATTCTAAAGGGAGGAGGGTGGGGTAGGTATTCACCATTCACTAAATCTAGACACAAGATTTCTTTCTGACAGAAGACAGTGCCTCTGTGAAATTTGTTGCAACCCCCCTCCTTTTCTCAACACCCTTTTGTTTGTCTTTGATGCCACAGAAAAGTTTTTCCCCTTTGTTTTGCTCGCACTTTGTTATTTTGCCTCCGTAGAAACCAGCCTATTCATCGAAATATGGTGTCCCATCTGAGCATAGGTCTCCCTTGCCATCAAAGACTGCAATTTAAAACAAAGGTAGTTAATGCTCCTGGAAAATTAACGATTTTTCCTGGTTTTATCTCAAACGCTTAAGAATCTGCTAGAATGCTGCTAGGTTCGTGAGTATAAGGGCCTATAACACATCTGCAGTTGCCATTTCAAATTCAATGTTTTAACAATAGGAACAATAGAACAGAAACAATAGGCAGCCAATTAACTCTTGTACATCTCTCTTAGATGGTATCATTTCCGAGTTCCAGATGCTGTTTTGACTGAGTTCCATCCTTGTTCCTAGGCAAAGTGGAAAGAAACCTGGTCTACCATTCTGTAAGTAAGTATACATAGTAATAATTAAATTTGGTCAAAAAAGTCATTGGTACAACGAGTAACAGCTTCGCTAAGGGAATAGATCGAGAAAACTGATTCAGAGAGACTTTGTTGCCTACACCAAATTACGACGTCTTGTTTTTTTTAGAGCCTAAACTTCGTTCCCAAGGTCTATTTGTTGACGGGAAGCTTCTCAAAAAATTGTTGAAATTGCTGGAAAGAAACTTTTTGAGAATATAAGAAATGAAGAATTTTTGTTGCATAATCTTTCATTTTGAGTTGACAGTTATTCTTTTGATATTTCAATGTTGATGGTTTTGGTAAAGCTTGATTCATTTATTTTCTCTTTCATTTCATTTTGGCTCCCTTTTAAATCTAAAAATCTTGATTACGAGCTGCAATTAAAAGGTTATTCCAAAACTTTACAAAAAATCTCCTATTACATATCAACATTACAATAGACGAAATCATGCGACACATTGATAAAAGAAAGCTTGAAAATATTTCCTCGGAATTTCCTTTAGTCAAAATCTATTTTCGATACTGTCTCTGGTCATATCTTAGATATCATATTTCTAAAAATTTTCTTCCCGCCAACCATGGTGGCCTTTCCTAAAACCTATCATACCTTGATTTTTTGGCCCCTCCCCTTTTAAAATACGTTTCACCGGCCCTGGCCAAAGCAATAATCTCGCTGAGTTTAATTATGCCCACTTTTCAAAATAACATTTGGAAAAACTGTAGCCAGACGGGACAAGTTTTGATCAAAATATTAAGTTGGGGGCCCCCCGTGCCCCCTGCAGCTACGTGGCCGTTAGCTTTCTTTTGAACCTAGGCGGAGACGCCGACAATGATATGATATGATAATAAAACACTATCCATTTACATGGTTTTTCATAGTGGCTTTTCAGATCGGAACCTATTTTGAAAAGATCATTAACTGTAATAAGTTTTCTTGGCCGAAAGGATTCTTACAGTATTTTGATAGTAAGGAAGCTATTTTGGAGATTTTTAGAAATTATCAATGACGTTTGCGTAAAATTTCAGTAAAATGGAAATTATGAAAGAAATGTAAATACACATACTGATCTCGAATCAACAGAAAAGACTAAAACTTGATCTATCCATAAATTGGAAATTGATCACATGATATGATTAAACTGATCACAATTTTCCGAATAATTTATAGGTAAATCTCATAGAACAATCATTTTTATCACATTGTAGGAGCAATGTTGTCACGTGATTTAGTCCAGATTATCACGTGATAAAGTAAAACTGGAGAAATTGTATAAGACTGTAAATAAGTTTCAAATGAGATAATTGGTAAGCCTGGTTGATTTTGGTGACTGGTTTTGTTTTTTTAGATCCTCGCACGATCGACAGGCAAAGTAAACCAGGGGCAAAATAAGAATATCGACAAGATAGATATGGAGGTAACTCGAAACTTATTTCAATCTTCGAAGTGATTTTGCTTTTGTGTGAAGGAAAGGTTATATGCATGCTCTAACAGCACATACAATCACTGTCAAAAGTCTTGGAACACTAATGTCGGTTTTTTAAGGCAAATTCAGCCACTCCCCTCTCCCTCTGGGCAAGGCCAGATTAAGGCTCTGAGAATCCCTGGGCCAAAAATATGGTATTGGGTCCTAAAATATGGTGAAATAGAAATTTCTAGGCCACGCCCTTTTAAGCACCAGAAAACGCTCTTTTCCCAACAAGGAACGCCAGTTTTATCTGAAGGAAACGCCCATGACTAACTTTTGGTTACGTAAAAGGCAGTTTGAAAATCATAGGATTACATCACAATAGGTACGTTGCCAAAGTATTACTCCTCTCCCAACATTTTCTTATCGAATTTAGACGAAACAAATAATTTGCTTTTGATGTAAAGTAAAAGGAATATGGTATAAACGAGCAATGAATTCAATGGACATTTAAATTCGATCGTTACACTAAACAGCCTTAACAGTTTATTCTAAAATTTTCCATCGTCATATCAAAATAAAGAATAGATAAGGATTATACCAAACATTTTAAGGTGATATTATCGCCAGCACTTTGTTATTCCCGGCATTGAAATCACGCGGTCTGGTGATGTTAAGGGAAGGCCAAGAAATATCTTGATAAGCATAGCTTCTATGTGTTCCAAAAATTACCTTCATGTACTAGCTAGTAAAAATATAAGTAAAAAGTATTCATGCTGTGAATATTTAAGACGCAGCTTTTGGGCATCCCTACAACATCATATTTGTAATTTCCTTTCCTGTCAACTGTGATAGCGGCCTTTGCTTTACCCCTGAACGATCTAGAAAGTTTGTGCCTCCTTCAAACTCTCAGTTTCATTAAACTGATGTCAAATAATTAAAGAAACTAGCCACCGTTCGTAAGAAGTGGTATGGTATGACGTACTCCTCAATAGTTGTTGTTGATTAGATAAGAATTGAAGGTGATTAGAGAAGAGAAGTCATAGAATTAGAACAGATCGAAGTTGGAACCTTACTTGAATTTACGTTGAATAATTGAAGATTTACAGTCCTCTATTGGAATTAGAATCAGAGCCTAAACAATGTTTCGTTGTCTTTCTGATCCTGTATCTGTAGTACTTAACTTGAGCCACCAGCATATAGCAATTTCGCACATGATCCACCGAACCGTGATGCCGAACGATGGCTACGGACAGTCCGGGATCAACTTATTCTGCAAGGACTAATTCAAGTAACTTAGTTTTAGCAAAAAAGAAGAGGTTTGTGGTGGACACAAAGCATATTTAAAGATAGCAATTGGTAATACAAGGATTTGCTTGGATTCTCAACCTCCTGATGTGTTTGAGGCAAAACAAATTATTGTTAGAAGAGAAGTTGAAAACGATAAAAGATATCGATGACCAAATTTTGGAGTTAGTTGATGACGAGGAGCAAATTGAAAAAGATATAGACGAAGCAGGATTATTTCAAGAGAATGTCCGCATTACATTACTCGAAATCGAAGAAAAATTGAAAAGCTTGGAAATCGGTGAAGTGCAGCCCTGTTAGAAGAGAGCCGTCCAGACTATATATATAAAATAAAATATTATACCTGGGTACCAGACTTTATTCATCTATAAAGTGAGTCTGGTAACCAGGGTACGTCCAGACATGCATAAGACAGCTATGCAACTGGAGCAGCATTATTTAATGGAGCCCGATTCAAGCAAAGCAACATTGTACATTTTGCCACGGAAATCATGTTACAGCTGGGTGCCAAGTGGTCACAAATATTCAAGAGAGAAGAAACATCCTATATAAGAACGGGAAGATGCTTTTTATGTTTACGAAACAGAGGCGGATCCAGAGTGAGTTCCTTGGTACACAGAACTCAGTCAGTTTTCCAACATATGCAAAACAGATGTCTTATTTTCACGACCCTTGCAGCATTCTAGCAGATTATTAGGCATTTGAGATAAAACCAGGAAGTATAGTTAATTTTCCAGGAGCATTAACTACCTTTATTTTAAATTGAAGTCGTTGATGGCAAGAGAGACCTATGGTCAGACTGAACATCATATTTTGAAAAATAGGCTCGTGTCTACGTAGGCAAAACAACAACTTGCGAGGAAAACAAAAGGAAAAACTTTGCTGTGGCATCCAAGACAAACAAGAGGGTCTTTGGAAAGGGATAGGGTTGCAGAAATTTTCACAGAGGCACTGGTTTTTTTCGGAAAGAAATCTATAATCTAGTTTAGTGAGTGGGTAGTACCTACCCCCCCCCCCCCTGGTATCTAGTTTTAAAAGGGGCAATATTGCAAACATTGGTAGGCAAATGCCTGAAAATATTCAGTCACCAGGTACATTTTGCGGGGTAAATACCGTAAAGTACTGCCATGGGAATTCTGTTACAAACTGCTTTGTCGTAGCTAAAAATCCCCAAGACCCATCTCGAAAGGTAAATTTAAGGGTAATACTTGACTTAGGGTCACAGCGATCTTATATTTCAGAAAAGGCAAGGGACACTTTAGATTTGGCTTCTAAAAAAGGTGAAAACATGGCAATAACGGTATTCGGAAAAGAAACATCATGTGACATTGTAGCAGTAGACATAAGTGGTAGAAATTCAAATTTAAATGTCGAAATTAACACACTTGTTGTTCCTACTATTTGTTTACCGATTCAAGGACCAACGATTCGTTTTGCTAAGAAAATGTACCCACATTTGCAAAATTTACATTTGGCAGACTTTCCAATTGAAAATGAAACCGACTTGAATGTTGATGTGTTGCTTGGTAGTGACACAATTTAAAGAGTTTTTACTGGAGAGTTTGTTAAGGGAGAGGACCCCGTTGCAGTTGGTACAAACGTTGGATGGGTATTTTCAGGAGTTATCTTTGAAATTCCTAGAAATTTGCTACCTTGCGTTAATCTGGCAACGACTCGTATTTTAAGAGCAGACTGTAGCAGTTTGATTGTCCCCGAAGAAATCGCCGAATTCACGAAATTTGAAAAGGAGCCTACTTAAAGAGTTGAAAAACTTTTCGAACTTGAAACGTTAGGAATAAACGATATTGAAACTGTCGAAGAACAGTTTATAACTGAATTGAAATATGATGAAGATCATTATACTGTTTCTTTGCCGTGGCGCGAACACCATGAAGTTTTGCCTGACAACTACGAATTAAGCGTTGCTCGATTAAATTCTACCCTTAAACGTCTTCGAAAGGAGCCTGAGCTTTTGAAAGAATATAACAATGTAATCGAAGAACAGCTTAAACGAGGCTCACTATTTAAGCCATCACGCTGTCGTAAGAAAGGATGCCACGACAACTAAGGTGCGCGTAGTGATGGATGGGAGAGCGAAAATATGTTTGAATTACCGAGTTTAAATGAATGTTTACACACATGCCCTAGTTTGACACCTAACGTTTTTGATATCCTGCTGAGATTTCGTAGCTATAAAGTCGCACTAATTAGTGACGCAAAAAAGGCAATTCACATGATACACGTCAGTAAAGGGGTCGAGATGTTTTACGGTTTTTGTGGATAAACGATATCGATTCTGAAAACCCTGAAATTGTCATTTACCGGTACACACGAGTCTTTTTCGGCCTCAATTATTCTCCATTTCTTTTAGGAGCTACATTGTCTCATCATGTATCAAATTACAAGTTCGAAAAGCCAAAGGTTGGGGAGAAATTGAAACAGTCGCTTTACGTAGACGACGTAGTATTTGGAGCTGAAACCCCTGCCGAAGTTTACGAATTGTATAAAGAAGCAAGGTTGTGTTTGTCGAAGGGTTCGTTTCATCTGCATAAACTTCAGTGCAGTGATCAAGAAAGACAAAAATTGATTGAAAGTGAAAATGATCAACAACTCGAAACAAAAGTTATTGAACAGAATCAAGAAACAGTATATCCCAAAACTATTTTAGGCGAAAAGTCAATGTTGCCAAATTCTGAATCAAAGATACTTGGTATGAAATGGGATTTTGAAGACGACCAAATTTTATTGAACTTTCAGCATTTTGTAAACTTGAGTCGACAACTGCCGCCAACTAAAAGAAATTTGCTGAAACTTGCAGCATCTGTTTTCGACCCTATCGGATTCGTCTCACCTGTCATCGTTAGTTAGAATAACCGTACTTTCGAAAGAAATTTGTAAACTCAATTTGAAATGGGACGACGCTTTGCCTGAAAACCTAAATCATATGAGGATGGAAATAATCACAGATCTTGAACAGGTTATACAAATTCGCATACCACGAAACTATTTTCATGCAAAAAGTGGAGGCATTAATGACATCAATCTCCATGGTTTTTGCGATGCCTCTACAAAGGCGTACTGTGCCGTGATTTACATCAATCTTCGTAATGACAATGGCTCGGATATTAAGTGAGGGCCTGTTTACATGAAGTTGGCTTTGAGTGGGCTAGTTTCCGCAGGTGAAATTGCATTCGCAAGTGTTCAAATGATGACGCGATTTATCCACTTAGGAGGTGAGGTTTTTTAGTTTTTGGCGCCACAATAATGTATATTCGTTTTTCTCGACAATGACGAATAACAATTGGATTCCTTTTTTACCGTCAAATTAAACGACATGCTCGGTTTCGTACTCCAGTTACACGTAATTCTGACTATGTGTTCGATGTATTGATTGTATGCGATCGACAGTTTCGTGTTATTTATATTAACTATCAATTAAAGGAACACTTAAAGAGTATGAATTAACTAATTATTGCAAGTGCATTACACTTGCAAGGGGAAGTGTAGAAACTGTATGAGACGTGCTCCTCAATAGTTGTTGTTGTAGTCACTTCACTATATGCTAAGATGTGGACATGCAAATTGAGGGCAAGCTCCGGTGCACACGGCCGGAGGTCCGCACGTTGCCTTTCCGAAAACCCCTTCGTTTGCCCTGCCCCTCTGCTGCTGCCTTCCCCGCCCGCTGCTTCCGTCCAGTGGTGGCACCACGAGCAAGGTTTTTCTTTTTCGATCTGCCTCGGTTTTCCTGCTCGAAAATCCTCGAAACAAACTTTTTTTCGGCGGAAGTTGCCTTGCTTGCGGACCTAATTGCCTCTCCGGAGAAAAGGTTACGTCGGGTCGTTAAGCGTGTTAGGCTTTGTCAGCGAGGTCGTTAACCGCCACCTCTTTGTGCCGAGGGCAATCATCTCCGCAGAGTTGCTCTGCCAAGGCTCTGCTAATCACCGTCGATTTTTTTGGCACGAAAACGGTGCTGCGTCACGGCTCGCTTCTCCCTTCTGGATGCAAGTTTCGATTCGAAATTTTCGGAATCAAAACCGTTCGAATGCGACACCTTTCTCCCAAAAACTCGAGACCGTACGAGCAAAAGTTATGATTGTCATGATCATCGCCTGTACATCGCTGTACAGTACATCACTGTACGAATCCTTTGTGTTGGAGCTCTGGCTCGACCGTGATTGGTCGAAATTTGATCGTTATCGGTGCTAAGAATGCGATCTCATTGTCTAAACTGAGCGCTCATGGTTATCATGCTCAAATTGAGCTGTACTTTTTCATCACGTGTCCGTTTTTGCAAAGCTAACCAAATCATCCTGTCCGAGCCGAGTACGGGGTCGCGGGGGTACGGGCCCCGCGACCCTGGAATAGACTGCAAACAATTGGCCGCTCCGCCCACAAAAATCAACAAGAATTCCCTATTCACATGCACTCAGCACATATAGAACAGCCAATTGATAACGTTTCACGAAATCAAAAAATAAATGTCAACCCCTTGAAAAACTCCGTGATTTAAATGAAAAGCAAATTAAACACCAAAAATCCTAGCTAAAAGGGACAGTTTATCATCGACTAGAGCAGCGTAAACGACAAACTTAGCAAAAATCCTGTCCGTGTGGCGGTACCAGCCCCCCGACCTCTTCATAGACAACAAAGCACTGCCCGGTCGCAAAAAGTTACAAGAATGTCCTATTCGCATGGACTCAGCACAAAAAGAACAGCCATGTGATTAACCTTTAGATTGTGAAGGGGTCCCTAGACGAAAATGAACACCATCGGTCAAGAAAGCGAATTTCCAACTGAGGTCGCCATGAAAGACGCCATTTTCAATATGGCGTCATCAAAGCATTACCACAACAAGCAAAGCATCGAAATTTTTTCAAAGGAACAAAATACATTGATTGACCAAAGACAGACGAAACACGATTAGGAATTACGAGGTGGGACACTGAGCATTCCAAAACATACGTTTGAAGTTAACACGGGCGTAAAAATGCCGAATTTTTCGAAAATCAAAGTTTACAAAAAAGTTTGTTTTGGTTGCGGACGATTCAGGATGTTTCCCTTTATAATAAAACTATAGCATCGACGCGAGATCATTAAGCGCCAACTTGATTGTCAGTGCGGGTCGTTAGCGGTACTTAGGTACTCATTGACCTTTCCTTCTGCAAAGCTCCAAGGTGGAAAGCCAACTTTTTTGATTCGCTAAACTTCCTGCGTCATAGCTTTCCCCGCCGTTGTTTTACGCATTATAAATCTGTTGACAACATTTTTATGTTCGAAAAAACATTCTTATTCGTTTCAAAAACAAATTGGAAGCCTATCTTTTCAATTTCGTTTTGTTTGATTCCAAAGCATGAAGGATGTTTCCCTTCGTTATCAAACTATAGAATTGAGGCGAGAACATTAAGCGTCAACTTGATTGTCAGTGCGGGTCGTTAGCGATAGTTAGGTACGCATTAATCATTCCTTCTGCAAAGCTCCACCGTGGAAAGAGAACCTTTTCGATTTTCTAAACTTGCTGCGTCATAGCTTGCCCCGCCGTTGTTTTGAGCATAACAAATTAATAGACGGCATTTCCATGAAGCAAAAATCGCCCTTAGTCGTTTCCAAAGGAAAATGACAGCTTATCTTCAAAAAAATTTTATTCGTGATATGGGATGATGATTATGTTTACTTTGATACGTAACGGCTCTTTAACCTATTCACATTCCCTTTTAGAAAGAAGGGCGATATCCACTCATAGAAAGGTCCTTAATTCGAGCCAAAGGGGCCATAAGCTTGCAAATGAAGGTGGCTCCCCTATGATTGCCCTGTATCGAGTGCATTTGTGAAGGACGTATTTGGCATGGTTTCGAAATTGCTTTTTTGGCAGGTTGATTAATTAATTAAGTCTTGCTTGATGCATATAGGTACAGTAACGTGCCTGCAACATTAAAAAGGATAATTTGGCTACCCGGACCACACTTTCGATAGAAACGATGTACCATCAAAGCAGTGCCGGTTGAATTCGAAATTCGTTTTGAGGACGAAGCAATGCTCAACAGCGAGTCGCACTTAATTATGTTTGATTCAGATACCTGGGCACTTGGCATAGTCAAAGCCGTTATATTTATTATTGCTCATTATAAATGACCAAACAATGGTACCAAGGCCGTTGCAGTAAATAACATTAGGTCCAGATATCTGGGCACTTGCCACAGACTGAATCATTATATCTCTTATTGCTCATTATGAATAAGGAAACAATGCTACTCAGTCCCTTGCAGTGAATGACCTTAGGTCTAGATATCTGGGCACTTGGCACAGACAAACCCGTTACATTTAATATTGCTCATTATACATGAGGAAACAATGCTACCCAGGCCCTTGCAGTGAATGACCTTAGGTCCAAATATCTGGACACTTGGCACAGACAAAGCCGTTACATTTAATATTGCTCATTATACATGAGGAAACAATGCTACCCAGGCCCTTGCAGTGAATGACCTTAGGTCTAGGTATCTGGGCACTTGGCTCACTAGAGACATGTCAATCAATTGCTCATTAACAACGTCTCAATTACAGCTATTTGCCAAAATTCATTATTAGATTGAGGCTTTGAGCATTCACCTACTTATAATCCGTACTGTAATAAGCACACATGCGCGGCCCATACGGTCCACACGAAACTCCGATTATTTTATATTCAAAACAATGACTGCATTATAACCTATTCAGTTTTTTTAATCAAAAGATACAGCCTTTTTTAATGGGCATTTTTAAACTCACTACCAATTTCCAAAACTACTTCAAACACCCTTTGAAAGAAACATAGTGGCGATAGAAGTAACCAAAATTTCCCCTCCTTTATTAGGAAATCGGAAACTATTACAGCATATAAGTTTTATCAAACCAAATATCGTCACAAATATAAATATTATTTTAATTGCAAGAGACTCTCCCTACATTTGAAAATCGTCACTTCCAAATACGATACACTTCACCACATACAGTAGAACATTTGATCCTTGCCCAAATACATCTCAATAAATTAAACTTTTGAACTACGTCCTTATTTATAGTTATTGATATTTTTTGCCTTTTTATGGAAGGAAGACTAGCTTTTCTTGGAGAACCCGCCAAGGCGGGTTCTTGCAAGCCCCTATACCCGAAACTTTTTTCCCTTCATGGAGAGCCCGCCAAAGCGGGCTCTGGGTGGACCGCCGGCCCGCGGCACACCGAGCCAGTGGACCGCCGCCCGCGGCACGCCCACCCAGTGGACCGCCGGCCCCCGACACGCCAAGCCAGTGACCCGCAAACCCCCCCTCACACAAAACCCCAACACACACGGCTTCGCCCCCCGCAGAGGCGTGCCCCCCGCAAAGGCGTGACTCCCGCACAAAAGAGGCTCCCACCAAAAAGAGGCTGTGGGGTGCTCCCCCGCAGAGGCTGCGACAACCACGCCCTCTGCCATCACAAAATTTTTCCTCAAAAAAATGTGCAAAAAACACTCGCACTCCTGCAGAATTCAGCGCAAAAATCACTCGCGCTCCTACGCGATTTTTACTCGCACTCCTGTCACAGGCGCTAGAGGGCGGGGACCTTTTCTTTCCCCTCTCCTCCCCGCCCTCTAGCGCCTGTGACAGGAGTGCGAGTAAAAATCGCGTAGGAGCGCGAGTGATTTTTGCGCTGAATTCTGCAGGAGTGCGAGTGTTTTTTGCACATTTTTTTGAGGAAAAATTTTGTGATGGCAGAGGGCGTGGTTGTCGCAGCCTCTGCGGGGGAGCACCCCACAGCCTCTTTTTGGTGGGAGCCTCTTTTGTGCGGGAGTCACGCCTTTGCGGGGGGCACGCCTCTGCGGGGGGCGAAGCCGTGTGTGTTGGGGTTTTGTGTGAGGGGGGGTTTGCGGGTCACTGGCTTGGCGTGTCGGGGGCCGGCGGTCCACTGGGTGGGCGTGCCGCGGGCGGCGGTCCACTGGCTCGGTGTGCCGCGGGCCGGCGGTCCACCCAGAGCCCGCTTTGGCGGGCTCTCCATGAAGGGAAAAAAGTTTCGGGTATAGGGGCTTGTCTCAATATACTAAAATCCTACTATGCAAATTAGCTTCGAAACAACGAATGTGCTACTATGCAAATGAGGGGCAAGCACGTCTGCACACGGTCTCACCCACTCGACGCCTCTTCGAACGAGATCGGTTTCGAGGCCTCCTCGAAACGTCCCGCTTTTTCCTCCGTTCGATCCCGTCCGTCGACGTGAGTCTGCAGCTGGCCTTCGATTTTCGATTCGGTCCCGTCTTCCTGCCTGAAAATCCTCGAAACAAACTTTTTCTAGGCGGAAGTTGCTTTGCTTGCGGACCTGATTGCCTCTCCGGAGAAAAGGTTACGTCGGGTCGTTAAGCGTGTTAGGCTTTGTCAGCGAGGTCGTTAACCGCCACGTCTTTGTGCGGAGAAGCAATTAAGTGCGGGATCCTCAAGTTTCTGCGAGCTTCGATTTCCTTTGCAAGAAAACCTTGCTGCGTCACAGCTCGGTTCTCCCTTCTGGATGGAAGTTTTGATTCGAGGTTTTTTTGGAATCGAAACAGCTCGCTTGCGACACCTTTCTCCCAAAAGCTCGAGACCGTACGAGCAAAAGTTATGATTGTCATGATTATCTCATTGTTGTTGCTTAAACTACTAGGCACTCTCATGGTTATCATGATCTTTTGGCGATGCGTTCCGATGACGTAGCGATTTGCATTGTTGCAGGGACAGTTTTTTTCCCGGTAACTGAAAAATTCCCTTTTATGGAGGATCGATTGATAAATGACCGTGCAATTTGTGTCAGAACAGTCTCAACTGGATAAAAGCATGATAAATTGTCGCAAAGATCATTTTCCAGCCAGGTGCATTTTAGAGCACACGGTTGGAAAGAAAGGTTTGGAAAAAGAAGTCGACATGTTTCTCACAATGGACCCTTGATTTTGGACGCAATTTTCAGTGTGAGTATTGTTTATTCTTTTCGCTTATGTTTCTGCACCTTGCCCTGCCATTTTTCTAACAAAACGCCCTGCCCCTGCCGCGAAATATTTAATAGTCGCCCCTTTATTGAATACTATGTTTCTGTTGCTCTTTTATTAGCTACAACATTGAATTTACCGTCTGTTCTTCTGCTGTTTTTGCAGGACAGTGTCGAGAACACGATTTGAATACCTTTCCCAAATTGAATATTCATCAGGTTAGTGCGTTTGTTTTCGGAGTTATTTTCATCCCTTTTCGTTTATCTACGTTTCAAAATAGAGGTATTTTATATTTTATTATTTATCAATTTGTGCAACGAATTCTCAGCGAATTGTGACGCCTAGATTCAGGAAATTCAAACTTTATAGGACAGTTTTGCCTGACGAGTTGCGAACGACGATCAAGCTACGCCCCCTTTGTGATGTGACCCCATTGTCTGCAAGGTCGTTATTGGGGAAACTTTTTGTGAGTGCGGGTCGTTAACGATCATTAGTGACGCATCGATTAGGAATCTTGATCTTCGATGTCGACATTTGATTTTGGTAAACTTGCTGCGTCACAGTTTTCATATCGGTTATTCTTGGATTTTTTGCAGGACATTCCCGTGGCAGATTGACCAAAGTATTGTAAAAGATATTCTCATCCAGCTTCATCACACGGTAAGCGATTTTTGATATCAAAGATCTCTTCGTGTTTTACTTCGTTTATACTCAAATTTTTTTCGCCGTTTCTTAGATAGTTTTGCCTGACGAGTTGCGAACGACGATCAAGCTACGCCCCCTTTGTGATGTGACCCCATTGTCTGCAAGGTCGTTATTGGGGAAACTTTTTGTGAGTGCGGGTCGTTAACGATCATTAGTGACGCACCGATTAGGAACCTTGATCTTCGATGTCGACATTTGATTTTGGTAAACTTGATGCGTCACAGTTTTCATTTCGGTTATTCTTGGATTTTTGCAGGACATACCCGTTGCAGATTGACCAAAGTATTGTAAACATATTATCACCCAGTTTCATCACACGGTAAGCGATTTTTGATATAGAAGATCTCTTGGTGTTTTACTTTGTTTACACTCAAATTTTGTTTCGCGTTTCTTTATATAAATACGTTGAATGAATTCTTAACGAAAAGCCAAGTGTTTATTTAGAAAAATTAAATTTTTCAATGCAGTTTTTCGTCTGTTGCGAATGCCGGTGAAGTTACACCTCCTCCTAACCCTCGCGATTGATTGATTGCTTTTGCGATATTTTCTGCGAATTTTTGCTGCCCCTTTTTGTTTAAATATTCATGCTACACCCTTAGTGACAAGATTTAGTAGAGTTTTTGTAAACTTCATGTTGCCCTCATCGTGGTATAGAAATTTAATAACTTTTTCAATACATTTTTCCATCTATTGCAAATGCCGGTGAAGTTACGCCTCCCCTAACGCCTCACAGTTGATTGATTGCTTTTGCGATATTTTCATGGATTGGAAGCTGCCCCTTTTTGTCAAAATAATCATTCTGCTCTTTTTTTGTACGTGTTTTTCTACCACTTTTAGACCAATTTTACAACTGCTAAGCAATTTTTCCAGCCATTTCCATTTCGACATGGAAACATGCTTTAATGAATTGATTCTACGCGTACACACTAGCGCTGAAATTTAATAACCATTATTCCTCTTTTTTTCAGGGCATTTGTGAGACGTTTTGACACCACGATTTGAATGAAAGACATTTCTTCTTTGGCCTTTGTTTCGTTGTAATTTGATTGATTTAGAGGATCTTTGTATGTTTATTGTAAAGTTGAAGAATAATTCAAGATTTTGCATCCTGCTCTCAAATAGTTTCAGCGATTGATAGGACCCCTATTTCATAGATTTTCCTACCCTACTTCCAATTGGTTTTTTTACGAGGGTGTTTATGAAACACACGGTTCCCTTATTGCATTTTTACAGAGTTTGCCCCCTATGCGTTATAAACATCTATTAGATTTTGCTTTAAATGTGCTATTTAACTTTGGAGGATCCTCAACTCTAGCCATTTATTGTTACCAATCTTGCAATTGGTTTTTTACGAGGATGTTGGTGAAATACACACCTCCCTCATTGTGATATATTTGAGGGTTTGCCTCATATATTTTGAAAACATCAGATTTTAAATTTTGCTTTAGTTATGGATTTTGTTTTGAGGATTCTCCACTCTAGGGTTGGCTCGCCAATAGTAACTACCCTACTTCCAATTGGTTTTTTACGAGGATGTTTATGAAACACACGGTTCCCTCATTGCATTTTTACAGAGTTTGCCCCCTATGCGTTATAAACATCTATTAGATTTTGCTTTAAATGTCCTATTTAACTTTGGAGGATCCTCAACTCTAGCCATTTATTGTTACCAATCTTGCAATTGGTTTTTTACGAGGATGTTGGTGAAATACACACCTCCCTCATTGTGATATATTTGAGGGTTTGCCTCATATATTTTGAAAACATCAGATTTTAAATTTTGCTTTAGTTATGAATTTTGTTTTGAGGATTCTCCACTCTAGGGTTGGCTCGCCAATAGTAACTACCCTACTTCCAATTGGTTTTTTACGAGGATGTTTATGAAACACACGGTTCCCTCATTGCATTTTTACAGAGTTTGCCCCCTATGCGTTATAAACATCTATTAGATTTTGCTTTAAATGTCCTATTTAACTTTGGAGGATCCTCAACTCTAGCCATTTATTGTTACCAATCTTGCAATTGGTTTTTTACGAGGATGTTGGTGAAATACACACCTCCCTCATTGTGATATATTTGAGGGTTTGCCTCATATATTTTGAAAACATCAGATTTTAAATTTTGCTTTAGTTATGGATTTTGTTTTGAGGATTCTCCACTCTAGGGTTGGCTCGCCAATAGTAACTATTAATTGTTGTTGTTTTCAAAATAAGCAAACATTTTGATAATTATTATGATGATGAAGTAAATATTTGTTTTTCTGCTAGAAATCTGCCATTGAACACAAGTTAGGATAGTTGATAATCAGTAAAGTTTTATAGCATGATAAAAAGTCCTCAAAAATGAAACATTAGTGGAAGTGCTCAAAAATGAAACAGTTGTGGAACTATATATATTCTCTTTCGGCAATATTTTAGACACAGGTATTAAGTAAAATTCATATAAAGATTAATTTATTTTCAAATTTGGTCGAGGGTGAAGAGGAAATAGATAAATGACTTTGCTGGATGCCTCTTCGTGAAAATATCGAAATTTGAGCTTCTCCATATAAAATGGAGGTCGGGGGCAACCAAATAACAAGTCTATTGCTTTACCAAATTTGAAGGCCTCATCCATTGGTATTAAAATGTCAAAACGAGGCGGAAACGCCCGAGCTGATATTAACACGCCACCTAGCAACAATGAAATCACGTGATTTGAATCAGAAAGGAAGATTCTGTTAAAAGAAGCTAGATATATGTGAACTGTACCAAAAATAGCGTTAACATGATTATAATCTCGAAAAATCATCTGACCTATAGACAATTAATTGACAAGGTCTTAGTAGTACATTTAAAACGAACACCACCAACCTCTCCAACAGTTGAATGGTTTCCAAATTTCTTTTATTTGGCAAATAAATCAATTAATTGAGTCCTGGATGATAGACCTACTTATAATACGTACAGTAACAAGGTTCCCACATTAAACGCAATAATTAGGCTAGGCTGACCAGCGTCGCAATTTAAGATGCCTGGGTATTGTCAGAAATTGTAATATGAAAGAACCATTTCCACAACATCAAACCTACTGTGCACGTGAAGAACGTTGAAGCTACCAATAAACATCGTTTAATTGCCTAAAAGTAAACTACAGAATGTTTGGAGCACACGGAAACAGCAAAATCACACCTTTGATAATCTACTGAGTTATTGATTTAAACTTTAACTGCTCTCTCACGCTTTTCCTTCACCAATTTAGCAACCACCTTCACTCTAATAACAAATTATGTAAAAAATCATTCCCTAATAATGCAATTTTTCAATAATGTCCTTCCGCGTCACAATACATATATTCTGCTCTCTTCTAAAACCCATTTCAAGTTTCTCTCAAAATGGCAAACGAGCAGGCCCCAATGGTGACTGCTCAATACTCATTCGATTTACTCCATGTTCCATAAAAAATATGTCATAAGATCCCACACTTTATCTAAATAGACTACAATTCACTGAAAAGTTTCTACTGAATGTTATTGTAAATAGACTACAATCCTCCATAAAGTTTTTACTTAATGCTATTGATATTTATTATTATGGAGTGGAAGTAAACTAGCCTTTCTTGGCGACCCCGCCAAAGCGGGGTCTTGCAAGGCCCACCTAGCCTGAGTTTCCATTCTTGACGACCCCGCCAAAGCGGGGTCTGGGTGGCCCGCCGGCCCGCGACAGCCCGAGCCAGTGGACCGCCCGCCCGCGACACGCCCTGCCAGTGGACCGCCGGCCCGCGACATGCCCAGCCAGTGGACCGCCGGCCCGCGAAACACCGAGCAAGTGACCCGCAAGCCCCCGCCAAACCCTAGGTGCAAATTAGCAAAGAACGAACTAACGCCATCCCCAACACACAAAACCCCCTCACACAAAACCCCAACACACACGACCCCAACACACACGACCCCAACACACACGACCCCAACACACACGACGTGCCCCCCGCAGAGGCGTGGCTCCCGCACAAAAGAGGCTCACGCCAAAAAGAGGCTGTACCTGCTCCCCCGCAGAGGCTGCAAGAACCACGCCCTCTCCCATCACAAAATTCTTCCTCAAAAAAAAGTGCAAAAAACACTCGCACTCCTGCAGAATTCAGCGAAAAAATCACTCGCGCTCCTACGCGATTTTTACTCGCACGACTGTCACAGGCGCTAGAGGGCGGGGACCTTTTTTTTCGCCTCTCCTCCCCGCCCTCTAGCGCCTGTGACAGGAGTGCGAGTAAAAATCGCGTAGGAGCGCGAGTGATTTTTTCGCTGAATTCTGCAGGAGTGCGAGTGTTTTTTGCACTTTTTTTTGAGGAAGAATTTTGTGATGGGAGAGGGCGTGGTTCTTGCAGCCTCTGCGGGGGAGCAGGTACAGCCTCTTTTTGGCGTGAGCCTCTTTTGTGCGGGAGCCACGCCTCTGCGGGGGGCACGTCGTGTGTGTTGGGGTCGTGTGTGTTGGGGTCGTGTGTGTTGGGGTCGTGTGTGTTGGGGTTTTGTGTGAGGGGGTTTTGTGTGTTGGGGATGGCGTTAGTTCGTTCTTTGCTAATTTGCACCTAGGGTTTGGCGGGGGCTTGCGGGTCACTTGCTCGGTGTTTCGCGGGCCGGCGGTCCACTGGCTGGGCATGTCGCGGGCCGGCGGTCCACTGGCAGGGCGTGTCGCGGGCGGGCGGTCCACTGGCTCGGGCTGTCGCGGGCCGGCGGGCCACCCAGATCTCAATATACTAAAATCCTACTATGCAAATTAGCTTCGAAACAACGAATGTGCTACTATGCAAATGAGGGGCAAGCCCGTCTGCACACGGTCTCACCCACTCGACGCCTCTTCGAACGAGATCGGTTTCGAGGCCTCCTCGAAACGTCCCGCTTTTTCCTCCGTTCGATCCCGTCCGTCGACGTGAGTCTGCAGCTGGCCTTCGATTTTCGATTCGGTCCCGTCTTCCTGCCTGAAAATCCTCGAAACAAACTTTTTCTAGGCGGAAGTTGCTTTGCTTGCGGACCTGATTGCCTCTCCGGAGAAAAGGTTACGTCGGGTCGTTAAGCGTGTTAGGCTTTGTCAGCGAGGTCGTTAACCGGCACCTCTTTGTGCGGAGAAGCAATTAAGTGCGGGATCCTCAAGTTTCTGCGAGCTTCGATTTCCTTTGCAGGAAAACCTTGCTGCGTCACAGCTCGGTTCTCCCTTCTGGATGGAAGTTTTGATTCGAGGTTTTTTTGGAATCGAAACAGCTCGCTTGCGACACCTTTCTCCCAAAAGCTCGAGACCGTACGAGCAAAAGTTATGATTGTCATGATTATCTCATTGTTGTTGCTCAAACTACTAGGCACTCTCATGGTTATCATGATCTTTTGGCGATGCGTTCCGATGACGTAGCGATTTGCATTGTTGCAGGGACAGTTTTTTTCCCGGTAACTGAAAAATTCCCTTTTATGGAGGATCGATTGATAAATGACCGTGCAATTTGTGTCAGAACAGTCTCAACTGGATAAAAGCATGATAAATTGTCGCAAAGATCATTTTCCAGCCAGGTGCATTTTAGAGCACACGGTTGGAAAGAAAGGTTTGGAAAAAGAAGTCGACATGTTTCTCACAATGGACCCTTGATTTTGGACGCAATTTTCAGTGTGAGTATTGTTTATTCTTTTCGCTTATGTTTCTGCACCTTGCCCTGCCATTTTTCTAACAAAACGCCCTGCCCCTGCCGCGAAATATTTAATAGTCGCCCCTTTATTGAATACTATGTTTCTGTTGCTCTTTTATTAGCTACAACATTGAATTTACCGTCTGTTCTTCTGCTGTTTTTGCAGGACAGTGTCGAGAACACGATTTGAATACCTTTCCCAAATTGAATATTCATCAGGTTAGTGCGTTTGTTTTCGGAGTTATTTTCATCCCTTTTCGTTTATCTACGTTTCAAAATAGAGGTATTTTATATTTTATTATTTATCAATTTGTGCAACGAATTCTCAGCGAATTGTGACGCCTAGATTCAGGAAATTCAAACTTTATAGGACAGTTTTGCCTGACGAGTTGCGAACGACGATCAAGCTACGCCCCCTTTGTGATGTGACCCCATTGTCTGCAAGGTCGTTATTGGGGAAACTTTTTGTGAGTGCGGGTCGTTAACGATCATTAGTGACGCATCGATTAGGAATCTTGATCTTCGATGTCGACATTTGATTTTGGTAAACTTGCTGCGTCACAGTTTTCATATCGGTTATTCTTGGATTTTTTGCAGGACATTCCCGTGGCAGATTGACCAAAGTATTGTAAAAGATATTCTCATCCAGCTTCATCACACGGTAAGCGATTTTTGATATCAAAGATCTCTTCGTGTTTTACTTCGTTTATACTCAAATTTTGTTTGCCGTTTCTTAGATAAATATGCTGAATGAATTCTAAACGAAATGCCAAGTGTTCATTTAGGAAAATTAAATTTTTTCAATAAAGTTTTTCATGTGTTGCGAAAGCCGGTGAAGTTACGTCCCCCTAATCCCTTCGCGATTGATTGATTGCATTCGCGATTTTGTTTTCGGGGTTATTTTAAGGCCCTTTTGTTTATCTACGTTTCAAGATAAAGGTATTTTATTATTTATCAATTTGTGCAGTGAATTCTCAGCGAATTGTAACGACTAGATTCAGGAAATTCAAACTTTATAGGACAGTTTTGCCTGACGAGTTGCGAACGACGATCAAGCTACGCCCCCTTTGTGATGTGACCCCATTGTCTGCAAGGTCGTTATTGGGGAAACTTTTAGTGAGTGCGGGTCATTAACGATCATTAGTGACGCATCGATTAGGAACCTTGATCTTCGATGTCGACATTTGATTTTGGTAAACTTGCTGCGTCACAGTTTTCATTTCGGTTATTCTTGGATTTTTGCAGGACATACCCGTGGCAGATTGACCAAAGTATTGTAAAATATATTCTCACCCAGCTTCATCACACGGTAAGTGATTTTTGATATAGAAGATCTCTTGGTGTTTTACTTTGTTTATACTCAAATTTTGTTTCGCGTTTCTTTATATAAATACGTTGAATGAATTCTTAACGAAAAGCCAAGTGTTTATTTAGAAGCCAAGTGTTTATTTAGAAAAATTAAATTATTCAATGCAGTTTTTCGTCTGTTGCGAATGCCGGTGAAGTTACGCCTCCTCCTAACCCTCGCGATTGATTGATTGCTTTCGCGATATTTTCTACAAATTTTTGCTGCCCCTTTTTGTTTAAATATTCATGCTATACCCTTAGTGACAAGATTTAGTAGAGTTTTTGTAAACTTCATGTTGCCCTCATCGTGGTATAGAAATTTAATAACTTTTTCAATACATTTTTCCATCTATTGCAAATGCCAGTGAAGTTACGCCTCCCCTAACCCCTCACAGTTGATTGATTGCTTTTGCGATATTTTCATGGATTGGAAGCTGCCCCTTTTTGTCAAAATAATCATTCTGCTCCTTCTTTGTACGTGTTTTTCTACCACTTTTAGACCAATTTTACACCTGCTAAGCAATTTTTCCAGCCATTTCCATTTCGACATGCATACAAGCTTTAATGAATTGTTTCTACGCGTACACTGGCGATGAAATTTAATAACCATTATTCCTCTTTTTTTCAGGGCATTTGTGAGACGTTTTGACACCACGATTTGAATGAAAGACATTTCTTCTTTGGCCTTTGTTTCGTTGTAATTTGATTGATTTAGATGATCTTTATATGTTTATTGTAAAGTTGAAGGATAATTCAAGATTTTGCATCCTGCTCTCAAATAGTTTCAGCGATTGATAGGACCCCTATTTCATAGATTTTCATACCCTACTTCCAATTGGTTTTTTTACGAGGATGTTTATGAAACACACGGTTCTCTCATTGTACTTTCACAGAGTTTGCCCCCTATGCGTTATAAACATCTATTAGATTTTGCTTTAAATGTGCTATTTAACTTTGGAGGATCCTCAACTCTAGCCATTTATTGTTACCAATCTTGCAATTGGTTTTTTACGAGGATGTTGGTGAAATACACGCCTCCCTCATTGTGATATATTTGAGGGTTTGCCTCATATATTTTGAAAACATCAGATTTTAGATTTTGCTTTAGTTATGGATTTTGTTTTGAAGATTCTCCACTCTAGGGTTGGCTCACCAATAGTAACTATTAATTGTTGTTGTTTTCAAAATTAGCAAACATTTGAAAATTATTATGATGATGAAGTAAATATTTGTTTTTCTGCTAGAAATCTGCCATTGAACACAAGTTAGGATAGTTGATAATCAGTCAAGTTTTATAGCATGATCAAAAGTCCTCAAAAATGAAACATTAGTGGAAGTGCTCAAAAATGAAACATTTGTGGAACTATATATATTCTCTTTCGGCAATATTTTAGACACAGGTATTAAGTAAAATTCATATAAAGATTAATTTATTTTCAAATTTGGTCGGGGTGAAGAGGAAATAGATAAATGACTTTGCTGGATGCCTCTTCGTGAAAATATCGAAATTTGAGCTTCTCCATAAAAAATGGAGGTCGGGGGCAACCAAAAAACAAGTCTATTGCTTTACCAAATTTGAAGGCCTCATGCATTGGTATTAAAATGTCAAAATGAGGCGGAAACGCCCGAGCTGATATTAACACACCACCTAGCAACAATGAAATCACGTGATTTGAATCAGAAAGGAAGATTCTGTTAAAAGTAGCTAGATATATGTGAACTGTACCAAAAATAGCGTTAACATGATTTTCATCTCGAAAAATCATCTTACCTATAGACAATTAATTGACAAGGTCTTAGTAGTACATTTAAGACGAATGGATGATAGACCTACTTATAATGCGTACAGTAACAAGGTTCCCACATTAAATGCAATAATTAGGCTAGGCTGACCAGCGTCGCAATTCAAGATGCCTGGGTATTGTCAGAAATTGTAGTATGAAAGAACCATTTCCACAACATCAAACCTACTGTGCACGTGAAGAACGTTGAAGCTACCAATAAACATCGTTTAATTGCCTAAAAATAAACTACAGAATGTTTGAAGCACACGGAAAAAGCAAAATCACACCTTTGATAATCTACTGAGTTATTGATTTAAACTTTAACTGCTCTCTCACGCTTTTCCTTCACCAATTTAGCAACCACCTTTTTTCTAATAACAAATTATGTAAAAAATCCTTCCCTAATAATGCAATTTTTCAATAATGTCCTTTCGCCTCACAATACATATATACTGCTGTCTTCTGAGACCCATTTCAAGTTTCTCTCAAAATGGCAAACGAGCAGGCCCCAATGGTGACTGCTCAATCTCATTCGATTTAGTCCATGTTCCATAAAAAATATGTCATAAGTTCCCACACTTTATCTAAATAGACTACAATCCACTGAAAAGTTTCTACTGAATGTTATTGTAAATAGACTACAATCCTCCATAAAGTGTTTACTTAATGCTATTGATATTTATTATTATGAAATGGAAGTAAACTAGCCTTTCTTGGCGACCCCGCCAAAGCAGGGTCTTGCAAGGCCCACCTGGCCTGAGTTTCCATTCTTGACGACCCCGCCAAAGCGGGGTCTGGGTGGCCCGCCGGCCCGCGACAGCCCGAGCCAGTGGACCGCCGGCCCGCGGCACGCCCAGCCAGTGGCCCGCCGGCCCGCGGCACGCCCAGCCAGTGGACCGCCGGCCCGCGGCACGCCCAGCCAGTGGACCGCCGACCCGCGACACGCCCAGCCAGTGGACCGCCGGCCCCCGACATGCCCAGCCAGTGGACCGCCGACCCGCGACACGCCCAGCCAGTGGACCGCCGGCCCCCGACATGCCCAGCCAGTGGACCGCCGGCCCGCGGCACACCGAGCAAGTGACCCGCAAGCCCCCGCCCAACCCTAGGTGCAAATTAGCAAAGAACGAACTAACGCCATCCCCAACACACAAAACCCCCTCACACAAAACCCCAACACACACGACCCCAACACACACGACGTGCCCCCCGCAGAGGCGTGGCTCCCGCACAAAAGAGGCTCACGCCAAAAAGAGGCTGTGCCTGCTCCCCCGCAGAGGCTGCGACAACCACGCCCTCTCCCATCACAAAATTCTTCCTCAAAAAAAAGTGCAAAAAACACTCGCACTCCTGCAGAATTCAGCGAAAAAATCACTCGCGCTCCTACGCGATTTTTACTCGCACGACTGTCACAGGCGCTAGAGGGCGGGGACCTTTCTTTTCCCCTCTCCTCCCCGCCCTCTAGCGCCTGTGACAGGAGTGCGAGTAAAAATCGCGTAGGAGCGCGAGTGATTTTTTCGCTGAATTCTGCAGGAGTGCGAGTGTTTTTTGCACTTTTTTTTGAGGAAGAATTTTGTGATGGGAGAGGGCGTGGTTGTCGCAGCCTCTGCGGGGGAGCAGGCACAGCCTCTTTTTGGCGTGAGCCTCTTTTGTGCGGGAGCCACGCCTCTGCGGGGGGCACGTCGTGTGTGTTGGGGTCGTGTGTGTTGGGGTTTTGTGTGAGGGGGTTTTGTGTGTTGGGGATGGCGTTAGTTCGTTCTTTGCTAATTTGCACCTAGGGTTGGGCGGGGGCTTGCGGGTCACTTGCTCGGTGTGCCGCGGGCCGGCGGTCCACTGGCTGGGCATGTCGGGGGCCGGCGGTCCACTGGCTGGGCGTGTCGCGGGTCGGCGGTCCACTGGCTGGGCGTGCCGCGGGCCGGCGGTCCACTGGCTGGGCGTGCCGCGGGCCGGCGGTCCACTGGCTGGGCGTGCCGCGTCAATGTACTAAAATGCTACTATGCAAATAAGGGGCAAGCAACGGTGATCACGGTCGCAGCTACTTCGCCCCTGTTCGTGTGAGATCTGTTTAAAGGCGCCCTGCCAACGTCCCGCTCTTTTCTCCACTCGACCCCGTCCGTCGGTGGCAGTCTGGGATTTTGCTTCTTTTCTCCCTCTGTCTTGGTTTTCCTGGTCGAAAATCCTCAAAACAAACTTTTTTTCGGCGGAAGTTGCCTTGCTTGCGGACCTGATTGCCTCTCCAGAGAAAAGGTTACATCGGGTCGTTAAGCGTGTTAGGCTTTGTCAGCGAGGTCGTTAACCGCCACCTCTTTGTGCGGAGGGCAATTATCTCCGCAGAGTCGCTCTGCCAAGTCTCTGCTAATCACCGTCGATTTTTTTGGCACGAAAACGGTGCTGCGTCACGGCTCGCTTCTCCCTTCTGGATGGAAGTTTCGATTCGAAGTTTTGCGAATCAAAACCGGTCGAATGCGACACCTTTCTCCCAAAAACTCGAGACCGTACGAGCAAAAGTTATGATTGTCATGATTTTGCCCTGTACTGTAATGTACAGTACACCACTGTACGAATCCTTTGTGTTGGGGCTCTGGCTCGACCGTGATTGGTCGAAAGTTTGATCGTTATAAGTACTAAGAATGCGATCTCATTGTTTGAACTAGACGCTCATGCTTATCATGCTCGAATTTAGCTGTACTACTTTTTACATCACGTGTCCGTTCTCTTTGCCATCTTTGTTTACTTGGTGAAATCGAAAAAATAAATGTCAAACCCTCGAAAAACTTCTTCCTGATTTTTTATAAGGGGCGTTGGATTTAAATTAAAATCACACAGAAAACGAAAAATTAAGCTAACCAAATCCTGTCCGAGTGGGGGTACGGGCCCCGCCATCCCCCATCATTGCAACAAAGAATTGACCGCTCAATAAAATCAACAAGAATTTCCTATCCACATGCACTTCACTGAGCATTCCAAACATACGATTGAAGTTAACACGGACGTAAAAATGCCGAAATTTTCGAAAATGAAACTTTACAAGAAAGTTTGTTTTGGTTGCGGACGATTCAGGATGTTTCCCTTCCTAATCAAACTATAGCATTGATGCGAGATCATTAAGTGGCAACCTGATTGTCAGTGCGGATCGTTAGCGATCATTAACCTTTCCTTCTGCAAAGCTCCGCGGTGAAAAACCAACTTTTTCGATTTGCTAAACTTGCTGCGTCATAGCTTGCCCCGCCGTTGTTTTACGCAGTATAAGTCGGTTGACAGCATTTTTGTGATGGAAAAAACTTTCTTAGTCGTTTCGAAAACAAATTGGAAGCTTATCTTTACAATTTCATTTTGTTTGATTGCGAAGGATGCAGGACCTTTCCCTTCTTGATCAAACTATACAAATGAGGCGCGATCATTAAGCGTCAACCTGATTGTCAGTGCGGGTCGTTAGCGATACTTAGGTACCCATTAACCGTTCTTTCTTGAAAGAACCACTGTGGAAAGACAACTTTTCTGATTTGCTAAACTTGCTGCGTCATAGCTTGCCCCGGCGTTGTTTTAGGCATAAAAAATGACTAGACTTCATTTTCATGAAGCAAAAATTGCCTTTAGTCATTTCGAAAACAAACTGAAAGCTTATCTTTAAAAAAATTTCTCCGTGACATTGGATGATGATTATGTTTACTTTGATACGTAAGGGCTATTCCTTCTATTCACGGTCGCTTTTGAGAAGAAGGGCGATATCCACTCATAGAAAGGCCCTTAATTCAAGCCAAAGGGGCCATAAGCTTGATGGCCCTCCTATGACTGCCCCGTATGCAGTGCAATTATCATAGACCAGTTTGGAATGGCTTCGAAATTGCTTTTTTGCCAAGTTGATTAATTAGTTTTGCTTAACTCACGTACCAATAATCCGTACAGTAACGTGGCTCCAACATTAAAGAGGATCATTTAGCCATGCGGACAACACTCTCGAGTTAAATCGTCCACTATCGACTGCAATGTGAAGGCAAGCTATAGAACAGCGGGGCAAATCACTTCGGCCCCACTGGCTTATAATCTACACTTATTGGCAGTTTTAAGAGCATTTTACGTTAGAAAGGATATACCATCAAAAAAGCGCCACTTGAATTCGAAATTCCATTCCAATTGAACTTTTTCAACGAAAATAAACCCCAATCATGCGAATTTATTTACCTTTGAACAAATAGGAAGGGGTTATAGAAATTTTATCCTTTAATCATCAAATCGTCATTTACCAAAAGTTGCGTGGTGAGAGGTTTCAAAACCAACCCTTTTTTTAAAATGCCCTCCGATATTGTTCACCTGATGCCAAACGAGGACCCCGAAACATGAAATTAGCGCCCTTACGAAAAATTACTACTGTTAATCCAATTAAGGCGCGGTTAAAACTTATGAGGCGGAAATATAAAATTTTGTCTTCTCGAATAGGGAATTGCCATTGAGTGACATTTTCTAAACTAGCCACCAATTTCCAAAACTACTTCAAAGGGCCCTTCCAAAGAAGCATAATGGGGACCTGACTAATCGAAATTTTGCCTCCTATATTATTAAATTCGAAGTTACTAAAGCATATATCTTAAAGTTTTATTAAACAATAAGGGATTCGCAAAATTACCAACAATAAAGAACCCTGATAATCACTGATCCAATTAAAATTAAAAAAGCTTTTATAAAGATAAAGAATTATTTTTTAATTCAGCATAAAACAAAGAAATATTGCGGATATTCCCTACATTTAAAAAAGGACAAACCGTGGTATTCTCAGTAATAAACCACCCTCTCTAAAAAGTCTCTCAAAATTTATGGGCACTTGGCAAACGACAAAGCAATCCTTCACATCGACTCGCACTTCGTTAAATTAGCTCCAGATATCTGGGCACTTGGCACATACACAGCCATTATATCTATTATTGCTAATTATACATGAGGGAACAATGCTACTCAGGCCCTTGCAGTGCATGACATCAGGTCCAGATATCTGGGCACTTGGCACATACACAGCCATTATATCTATTATTGCTAATTATACATGAGGGAACAATGCTACTCAGGCCCTTGCAGTGCATGACATCAGGTCCAGATATCTGGGCACTTGGCACATACACAGCCATTATATCTATTATTGCTAATTATACATGAGGAAACAATGCTACTCAGTCCCTTGCAGTGAATGACCTTAGGTCCAGATATCTGGGCACTTGGCACAGACAAAGCCGTTACATTTATTATTGCTAATTATACATGAGGGAACAATGCTACCCAGGTCCTTGCAGTGAATGACATTAGGTCTAGATATCTGGGCTTTTGGCACATACACAGCCATTATATCTATTATTGCTAATTATACATGAGAGAACAATGCTAATCAGGCCCTTGCAGTGCATGACATCAGGTCCAGATATCTGGGCTCTTGGCTCACAAGAGACATGTCAATCATATTTGCTGATAAACAACGTCTCCATTACAGTTATTTGACAAATTAATTTATTCATTGAGGCTTGGAGGATTCACCTACATTTATAGTCAGTACAGTAACAAGGCTCCCACATTAAACCAAATAATTTGGCTACGCTGACGAAGCATAGGAATTTAGCTGGATTTCATATATCCATTATCGAGTAGATTTCTTAGGCTAAGGCTTAGATGCATCAAATAACACCTGCGCGGTGCATACGGTCCACACGAAACTCCAATTTTTTTATATTTAAAGCAATAACTGCATTAGACCTTACTCATACGTTTGAATCAAAAGGGTCAAAGGCCTTTTTTGATACGATTTTTTAAACTAACCAGAAACAACAAACAATACTGCCCAGACCCTTCCAGCGAAAGAGTTCTAATTCTTAATTACAATTAATCACATAAAATATGTCACAACTTCCATCACTTTATGGAAATATATTATAATCCTCCTAAAAGAGTTTATTTAATGTCATTGTTATTTATTATTATAAAATAGAAATAAACTAGCCTTTCTTAGCGACCCCGCCAAAGCGGGGTCTTGCTTGGGTGGACCGCTGGCCCGCGACACACCGAGCCAGTGGACCGCCGCCCCGCGGCACGCCGAGCCAGTGGACCGCCCCCCGCAACACACCGAGCCAGTGACCCGCAAGCCCTCCCCAACCCGAGCTGCAAATTAGCAAAGAACGAACTAACGCCATCCCAAACACACAAAACCCCCCTCGCACAAAACCCCAACACACACGACCTGCCCCCCGCTGAGGCGTGCCCCCAACAGAGGCGTGGCTGCCGCCCAAAAGAGGCTCCCACCAAAAAGAGGCTGTGGCGTGCTCCCCCGCAGAGGCTGAGAGAACCACGCCCTCTGCCATCACAAAATTTTCCCTCAAAAAAATGTGCAAAAAACACTCGCGCTCCTACGCGATTTTTACTCGCACGACTGTCACTGGCGCTAGAGGGCGGGGAGCCTCCTCCTCCCCGTTTTCTGCTCCCCGCCCTCTAGCGCCAGTGACAGTCGTGCGAGTAAAAATCGCGTAGGAGCGCGAGTGTTTTTTGCACATTTTTTTGAGGGAAAATTTTGTGATGGCAGAGGGCGTGGTTCTCTCAGCCTCTGCGGGGGAGCACGCCACAGCCTCTTTTTGGTGGGAGCCTCTTTTGGGCGGCAGCCACGCCTCTGTTGGGGGCACGCCTCAGCGGGGGGCAGGTCGTGTGTGTTGGGGTTTTGTGCGAGGGGGGTTTTGTGTGTTTGGGATGGCGTTAGTTCGTTCTTTGCTAATTTGCAGCTCGGGTTGGGGAGGGCTTGCGGGTCACTGGCTCGGTGTGTTGCGGGGGGCGGTCCACTGGCTCGGCGTGCCGCGGGGCGGCGGTCCACTGGCTCGGTGTGTCGCGGGCCAGCGGTCCACCCATCTCAATGTACTAAAATCCTACTATGCAAATAAGGGGCAAGCAACGGTGATCACGGTCGCAGCTACTTCGCCCCTGTTCGTGTGAGATCTGTTTAAAGGCGCCCTGCCAACGTCCCGCTCTTTTCTCCACTCGACCCCGTCCGTCGGTGGCAGTCTGGGATTTTGCTTCTTTTCTCCCTCTGTCTTGGTTTTCCTGGTCGAAAATCCTCAAAACAAACTTTTTTTCGGCGGAAGTTGCCTTGCTTGCGGACCTGATTGCCTCTCCAGAGAAAAGGTTACATCGGGTCGTTAAGCGTGTTAGGCTTTGTCAGCGAGGTCGTTAACCGCCACCTCTTTGTGCGGAGGGCAATTATCTCCGCAGAGTCGCTCTGCCAAGTCTCTGCTAATCACCGTCGATTTTTTTGGCACGAAAACGGTGCTGCGTCACGGCTCGCTTCTCCCTTCTGGATGGAAGTTTCGATTCGAAGTTTTGCGAATCAAAACCGGTCGAATGCGACACCTTTCTCCCAAAAACTCGAGACCGTACGAGCAAAAGTTATGATTGTCATGATTTTGCCCTGTACTGTAATGTACAGTACACCACTGTACGAATCCTTTGTGTTGGGGCTCTGGCTCGACCGTGATTGGTCGAAAGTTTGATCGTTATAAGTACTAAGAATGCGATCTCATTGTTTGAACTAGACGCTCATGCTTATCATGCTCGAATTTAGCTGTACTACTTTTTACATCACGTGTCCGTTCTCTTTGCCATCTTTGTTTACTTGGTGAAATCGAAAAAATAAATGTCAAACCCTCGAAAAACTTCTTCCTGATTTTTTATAAGGGGCGTTGGATTTAAATTAAAATCACACAGAAAACGAAAAATTAAGCTAACCAAATCCTGTCCGAGTGGGGGTACGGGCCCCGCCATCCCCCATCATTGCAACAAAGAATTGACCGCTCAATAAAATCAACAAGAATTTCCTATCCACATGCACTTCACTGAGCATTCCAAACATACGATTGAAGTTAACACGGACGTAAAAATGCCGAAATTTTCGAAAATGAAACTTTACAAGAAAGTTTGTTTTGGTTGCGGACGATTCAGGATGTTTCCCTTCCTAATCAAACTATAGCATTGATGCGAGATCATTAAGTGGCAACCTGATTGTCAGTGCGGATCGTTAGCGATCATTAACCTTTCCTTCTGCAAAGCTCCGCGGTGAAAAACCAACTTTTTCGATTTGCTAAACTTGCTGCGTCATAGCTTGCCCCGCCGTTGTTTTACGCAGTATAAGTCGGTTGACAGCATTTTTATGATGGAAAAAACTTTCTTAGTCGTTTCGAAAACAAATTGGAAGCTTATCTTTACAATTTCATTTTGTTTGATTGCGAAGGATGCAGGACCTTTCCCTTCTTGATCAAACTATACAAATGAGGCGCGATCATTAAGCGTCAACCTGATTGTCAGTGCGGGTCGTTAGCGATACTTAGGTACCCATTAACCGTTCTTTCTTGAAAGAACCACGGTGGAAAGACAACTTTTCTGATTTGCTAAACTTGCTGCGTCATAGCTTGCCCCGGCGTTGTTTTAGGCATAAAAAATGACTAAACTTCATTTTCATGAAGCAAAAATTGCCTTTAGTCATTTCGAAAACAAACTGAAAGCTTATCTTTAAAAAAATTTCTCCGTGACATTGGATGATGATTATGTTTACTTTGATACGTAAGGGCTATTCCTTCTATTCACGGTCGCTTTTGAGGAGAAGGGCGATATCCACTCATAGAAAGGCCCTTAATTGAAGCCAAAGGGGTCATAAGCTTGGTGGCCCTCCTATGACTGCCCCGTATGCAGTGCAATTATCATAGACCAGTTTGGAATGGCTTCGAAATTGCTTTTTTGCCAAGTTGATTAATTAGTTTTGCTTAACTCACGTACCAATAATCCGTACAGTAACGTGGATCCAACATTAAAGAGGATCATTTAGCCATGCGGACAACACTCTCGAGTTAAATCGTCCACTATCGACTGCAATGTGAAGGCAAGCTATAGAACAGCGGGGCAAATCACTTCGGCCCCACTGGCTTATAATCTACACTTATTGGCAGTTTTAAGAGCATTTTACGTTAGAAAGGATATACCATCAAAAAAGTGCCACTTGAATTCGAAATTCCATTCCAATTGAACTTTTTCAACGAAAATAAACCCCAATCATGCGAATTTATTTACCTTTGAACAAATAGGAAGGGGTTATAGAAATTTTATCCTTTAATCATCAAATCGTCATTTACCAAAAGTTGCGTGGTGAGAGGTTTCAAAACCAACCCTTTTTTTAAAATGCCCTCCGATATTGTTCACCTGATGCGAAACTAGGACCCCGAAACATGAAATTAGCGCCCTTACGAAAAATTACCACTGTTAATCCAATTAAGGCGCGGTTAAAACTTATGAGGCGGAAATATAAAATTTTGTCTTCTCGAATAGGGAATTGCCATTGAGTGACATTTTCTAAACTAGCCACCAATTTCCAAAACTACTTCAAAGGGCCCTTCCAAAGAAGCATAATGGGGACCTGACTAATCGAAATTCTGCCTCCTATATTATTAAATTCAAAGTTACTAAAGCATATATCTTAAAGTTTTATTAAACAATAAGGGATTCGCAAAATTACCAACAATAAAGAACCCTGATAATCACTGATCCAATTAAAATTAAAAAAGCTTTTATAAAGATAAAGAATTATTTTTTAATTCAGCATAAAACAAAGAAATATTGCGGATATTCCCTACATTTAAAAAAGGACAAACCGTGGTATTCTCAGTAATAAACCACCCTCTCTAAAAAGTCTCTCAAAATTTATGGGCACTTGGCAAACGACAAAGCAATCCTTCACATCGACTCGCACTTCGTTAAATTAGCTCCAGATATCTGGGCACTTGGCACATACACAGCCATTATATCTATTATTGCTAATTATACATGAGGGAACAATGCTACTCAGGCCCTTGCAGTGCATGACATCAGGTCCAGATATCTGGGCACTTGGCACATACACAGCCATTATATCTATTATTGCTAATTATACATGAGGGAACAATGCTACTCAGGCCCTTGCAGTGCATGACATCAGGTCCAGATATCTGGGCACTTGGCACATACACAGCCATTATATCTATTATTGCTAATTATACATGAGGAAACAATGCTACTCAGTCCCTTGCAGTGAATGACCTTAGGTCCAGATATCTGGGCACTTGGCACAGACAAAGCCGTTACATTTATTATTGCTAATTATACATGAGGGAACAATGCTACCCAGGTCCTTGCAGTGAATGACATTAGGTCTAGATATCTGGGCTTTTCGCACATACACAGCCATTATATCTATTATTGCTAATTATACATGAGGGAACAATGCTACTCAGGCCCTTGCAGTGCATGACATCAGGTCCAGATATCTGGGCTCTTGGCTCACAAGAGACATGTCAATCATATTTGCTGATAAACAACGTCTCCATTACAGTTATTTGACAAATTAATTTATTCATTGAGGCTTGGAGGATTCACCTACATTTATAGTCAGTACAGTAACAAGGCTCCCACATTAAACCAAATAATTTGGCTACGCTGACGAAGCATAGGAATTTAGATGGATTTCATATATCCATTATCGAGTAGATTTCTTAGGCTAAGGCTTAGATGCACCAAATAACACCTGCGCGGTGCATACGGTCCACATGAAACTCCAATTTTTTTATATTTAAAGCAATGACTGCATTAGACCTTACTCATACTTTTGAATCAAAAGGGTCAAAGGCCTTTTTTGATACGATTTTTTAAACTAACCAGAAACAACAAACAATACTGCCCAGACCCTTCCAGCGAAAGAGTTCTAATTCTTAATTACAATTTATCACATAAAATATGTCACAACTTCCATCACTTTATGGAAATATATTATAATCCTCCTAAAAGAGTTTATTTAATGTCATTGTTATTTATTATTATAAGATAGAAATAAACTAGCCTTTCTTAGCGACCCCGCCAAAGCGGGGTCTTGCTTGGGTGGACCGCCGGCCCGCGACACACCGAGCCAGTGGACCGCCGCCCCGCGGCACGCCGAGCCAGTGGACCGCCCCCCGCAACACACCGAGCCAGTGACCCGCAAGCCCTCCCCAACCCGAGCTGCAAATTAGCAAAGAACGAACTAACGCCATCCCAAACACACAAAACCCCCCTCGCACAAAACCCCAACACACACGACCTGCCCCCCGCTGAGGCGTGCCCCCAACAGAGGCGTGGCTGCCGCCCAAAAGAGGCTCCCACCAAAAAGAGGCTGTGGCGTGCTCCCCCGCAGAGGCTGAGAGAACCACGCCCTCTGCCATCACAAAATTTTCCCTCAAAAAAATGTGCAAAAAACACTCGCGCTCCTACGCGATTTTTACTCGCACGACTGTCACTGGCGCTAGAGGGCGGGGAGCCTCCTCCTCCCCGTTTTCTGCTCCCCGCCCTCTAGCGCCAGTGACAGTCGTGCGAGTAAAAATCGCGTAGGAGCGCGAGTGTTTTTTGCACATTTTTTTGAGGGAAAATTTTGTGATGGCAGAGGGCGTGGTTCTCTCAGCCTCTGCGGGGGAGCACGCCACAGCCTCTTTTTGGTGGGAGCCTCTTTTGGGCGGCAGCCACGCCTCTGTTGGGGGCACGCCTCAGCGGGGGGCAGGTCGTGTGTGTTGGGGTTTTGTGCGAGGGGGGTTTTGTGTGTTTGGGATGGCGTTAGTTCGTTCTTTGCTAATTTGCAGCTCGGGTTGGGGAGGGCTTGCGGGTCACTGGCTCGGTGTGTTGCGGGGGGCGGTCCACTGGCTCGGCGTGCCGCGGGGCGGCGGTCCACTGGTCTCAATATACTAAAATCCTACTATGCAAATTAGCTTCGAAACAACGAATGTGCTACTATGCAAATGAGGGGCAAGCACGTCTGCACACGGTCTGACCCACTCGACGCCTCTTCGAACGAGATCGGTTTCGAGGCCTCCTCGAAACGTCCCGCTCTTTCCTCCCTTCGATCCCGTCCGTCGACGTGAGTCTGCAGCTGGCCTTCGATTTTCGATTCGGTCCCGTCTTCCTGCCTGAAAATCCTCGAAACAAACTTTTTCTAGGCGGAAGTTGCTTTGCTTGCGGACCTGATTGCCTCTCCGGAGAAAAGGTTACGTCGGGTCGTTAAGCGTGTTAGGCTTTGTCAGCGAGGTCGTTAACCGGCACCTCTTTGTGCGGAGAAGCAATTAAGTGCGGGATCCTCAAGTTTCTGCGAGCTTCGATTTCCTTTGCAGGAAAACCTTGCTGCGTCACAGCTCGGTTCTCCCTTCTGGATGGAAGTTTTGATTCGAGGTTTTTTTGGAATCGAAACAGCTCGCTTGCGACACCTTTCTCCCAAAAGCTCGAGACCGTACGAGCAAAAGTTATGATTGTCATGATTATCTCATTGTTGTTGCTTAAACTACTAGGCACTCTCATGGTTATCATGATCTTTTGGCGATGCGTTCCGATGACGTAGCGATTTGCATTGTTGCAGGGACAGTTTTTTTCCCGGTAACTGAAAAATTCCCTTTTATGGGGGATCGATTGATAAATGACCGTGCAATTTGTGTCAAAACAGTCTCAACAGGACAAAACCATGATGAATTGTCGCGAAGATGATTCCAGGTGCATTTTAGAGCACACGGTTGGAAAGAAAGGTTTGGAAAAAGAAGTCGACATGTTTCTCACAATGGACCCTTGATTTTGGACGCCGTTTTCACTGTGAGTATTGTTTATTCTTTTCGCTCATGTTTCTGTACCTTGCCCTGCCATTTTTCTAACAAAACGCCCTGCCCCTACCGCGAAATATTTGATAGTCGCCCCTTACAACATTGAATTTACCGTCTGTTCTTCTGCTGTTTTTGCAGGACAGTGTCGAGAACACGATTTGAATACCTTTCCTAAATTGAATATTCATCAGGTTAGTGCGTTTGTTTTCGGGGTTATTTTCATCCCTTTTCGTTTATCTACGTTTCAAGATAGAGGTATTTTATATTTTATTATTTATCAATTTGTGCAACGAATTCTCAGCGAATTGTAACGCCTAGATTCAGGAAATTCAAACTTTATAGGACAGTTTTGCCTGACGAGTTGCGAACGACGATCAAGCTACGCCCCCTTTGTGATGTGACCCCATTGTCTGTAAGGTCGTTATTGGGGAAACTTTTTGTGAGTGCGGGTCGTTAACGATCATTAGTGACGCATCGATTAGGAACCTCGATCTTCGATGTCGACATTTGATTTTGGTAAACTTGCTGCGTCACAGTTTTCATTTCGGTTATTCTTGGATTTTTTGCAGGACATTCCCGTGGCAGATAGACCAAAGTATTGTAAAAGATATTCTCATCCAGCTTCATCACACGGTAAGCGATTTTCGATATCAAAGATCTCTTCGTGTTTTACTTCGTTTATACTCAAATTTTGTTTCGCGTTTCTTTATATAAATACGTTGAATGAATTCTTAACGAAAAACCAAGTGTTTATTTAGAAAAATTAAATTTTTCAATGCAGTTTTTCGTCTGTTGCGAATGCCGGTGAAGTTACGCCTCCTCCTAAACCTCGCGATTGATTGATTGCTTTCGCGATATTTTCTACGAATTTTTGCTGCCCCTTTTTATTTAAATATTCATGCTACACCCTTAGTGACAAGATTTAGTAGAGTTTTTGTAAACTTCATGTTGCCCTCATCGTGGTATAGAAATTTAATAACTTTTTCAATACATTTTTCCATCTATTGCAAATGCCGGTGAAGTTACGCCTCCCCTAACCCCTCACAGTTGATTGATTGCTTTTGCGATATTTTAATGGATTGGAAGGAAGCTGCCCCTTTTTGTCAAAATAATCATTCTGCTCCTTTTTTGTACGTGTTTTTCTACCACTTTTAGACCAATTTTACAACTGCTAAGCAATTTTTCCAGCCATTTCCATTTCGACATGGAAACATGCTTTATTGAATTGTTTCTACGCGTACACTGGCGCTGAAATTTAGTAACCATTATTCCTCTTTTTTTCAGGGCATTTGTGAGACGTTTTGACACCACGATTTGAATGAAAGACATTTCTTCTTTGGCCTTTGTTTCGTTATAATTTGATTGATTTAGAGGATCTTTGTATGTTTATTGTAAAGTTGAAGGACAATTCAAGATTTTGCATCCCGCTCTCAAATAGTTTCAGCGATTGATAGGACCCCTATTTCATAGATTTTCATACCCTACTTCCAATTGGTTTTTTTACGAGGATGTTTATGAAACACACGGTTCCCTCATTGTACTTTTACAGAGTTTGCCCCCTATGCGTTATAAACATCTATTAGATTTTGCTTTAAATGAGCTATTTAACTTTGGAGGATCCTCAACTCTAGCCATTTATTGTTACCAATCTTGCAATTGTTTTTTACGAGGATGTTGGTGAAATACACGCCTCCCCCATTGTGATATATTTGAGGGTTTGCCTCAAATATTTTGAAAACATCAGATTTTAGATTTTGCTTTAGTTATGGATTTTATTATGAGGATTCTCCACTCTAGGGTTGGCTCACCAATAGTAACTATTAATTGTTGTTGTTTTCAAAATTAGCAAACATTTTGATAATTATTATGATAATGAAGTAAATATTTGTTTTTCTGCTAGAAATCTGCCATTGAACACAAGTTAGGATAGTTGATAATCAGTCAAGTTTTATAGCATGATCAAAAGTCCTCAAAAATGAAACATTAGTGGTAGTGCTCAAAAATGAAACATTTGTGGAACTATATATATTCTCTTTCGGCAATATTTTAGACACAGGTATTAAGTAAAATTCATATAAAGATTAATTTATTTTCAAATTTGGTCGGGGTGAAGAGGAAATAGATAAATGACTTTGCTGGATGCTTCTTCGTGAAAATATCGAAATTTGACCTTCTCCATATAAAATGGAGGTCGGGGGCAACCAAAAAACAAGTCTATTGCTTTACCAAATTTGAAGGCCTCATCCATTGGTATTAAAATGTCAAAACGAGGCGGAAACGCCCGAGCTGATATTAACACACCACCTAGCAACAATGAAATCACGAGATTTGAATCAGAAAGGAAGATTCTGTTAAAAGTAGCTAGATATATGTGAACTGTACCAAAAATAGCGTTAACATGATTATAATCTCGAAAAATCATCTGACCTATAGACAATTAATTGACAAGGTCTTAGTAGTACATTTAAAACGAACACCACCAACCTCTCCAACAGTTGAATGGTTTCCAAATTGCTTTTATTTGGCAAATAAATCAATTAATTGAGTCCTGGATGATAGACCTACTTATAATACGTACAGTAACAAGGTTCCCACATTAAACGCAATAATTAGGCTAGGCTAACCAGGCTCGCAATTTAAGATGCCTGGGTATTGTCAGAAATTGTAGTATGAAAGAACCATTTCCACAACATCAAACCTACTGTGCACGTGAAGAACGTTGAAGCTACCAATAAATATCGTTTAATTGCTTAAAAATAAACTACAGAATGTTTGAAGCACACGGAAACAGCAAAATCACACCTTTGATAATCTACTGAGTTATTGATTTAAACTTTAACTGCTCTCTCACGCTTTTCCTTCACCAATTTAGCAACCACCTTCACTCTAATAACAAATTATGTAAAAAATCCTTCCCTAATACTGCAATTTTTCAATAATGTCCTTTCGCCTCACAATACATATATACTGCTGTCTTCTGAGACCCATTTCAAGTTTCTCTCAAAATGGCAAACGAGCAGGCCCCAATGGTGACTGCTCAATACTCATTCGATTTAGTCCATGTTCCATAAAAAATATGTCATAAGTTCCCACACTTTATCTAAATAGACTACAATCCACTGAAAAGTTTCTACTGAATGTTATTGTAAATAGACTACAATCCTCCATGAAGTGTTTACTTAATGCTATTGATATTTATTATTATGGAATGGAAGTAAACTAGCCTTTCTTGGCGACCCCGCCAAAGCGGGGTCTTGCAAGGTCCACCTGGCCTGAGTTTCCATTCTTGACGACCCCGCCAAAGCGGGGTCTGGGTGGCCCGCCGGCCCGCGACAGCCCGAGCCAGTGGACCGCCGGCCCGCGGCACGCCCAGCCAGTGGACCACCGGCCCGCGGCACGCCCAGCCAGTGGACCGCCGACCCGCGACACGCCCAGCCAGTGGACCGCCGGCCCCCGACATGCCTAGCCAGTGGACCGCCGGCCCGCGACACACCGAGCAAGTGACCCGCAAGCCCCCGCCCAACCCTAGGTGCAAATTAGCAAAGAACGAACTAACGCCATCCCCAACACACAAAACCCCCTCACACAAAACCCCAACACACACGACCCCAACACACACGACCCCAACACACACGACGTGCCCCCCGCAGAGGCGTGGCTCCCGCACAAAAGAGGCTCCACCAAAAAGAGGCTGTGCCTGCTCCCCCGCAGAGGCTGCAAGAACCACGCCCTCTCCCATCACAAAATTCTTCCTCAAAAAAAAGTGCAAAAAACACTCGCACTCCTGCAGAATTCAGCGAAAAAATCACTCGCGCTCCTACGCGATTTTTACTCGCACGACTGTCACAGGCGCTAGAGGGCGGGGACCTTTCTTTTCCCCTCTCCTCCCCGCCCTCTAGCGCCTGTGACAGGAGTGCGAGTAAAAATCGCGTAGGAGCGCGAGTGATTTTTTCGCTGAATTCTGCAGGAGTGCGAGTGTTTTTTGCACTTTTTTTTGAGGAAGAATTTTGTGATGGGAGAGGGCGTGGTTCTTGCAGCCTCTGCGGGGGAGCAGGCACAGCCTCTTTTTGGTGGAGCCTCTTTTGTGCGGGAGCCACGCCTCTGCGGGGGGCACGTCGTGTGTGTTGGGGTCGTGTGTGTTGGGGTCGTGTGTGTTGGGGTTTTGTGTGAGGGGGTTTTGTGTGTTGGGGATGGCGTTAGTTCGTTCTTTGCTAATTTGCACCTAGGGTTGGGCGGGGGCTTGCGGGTCACTTGCTCGGTGTGTCGCGGGCCGGCGGTCCACTGGCTAGGCATGTCGGGGGCCGGCGGTCCACTGGCTGGGCGTGTCGCGGGTCGGCGGTCCACTGGCTGGGCGTGCCGCGGGCCGGTGGTCCACTGGCTGGTCTCAATGTACTAAAATGCTACTATGCAAATAAGGGGCAAGCAACGGTGATCACGGTCGCAGCTACTTCGCCCCTGTTCGTGTGAGATCGGTTTAAAGGCGCCCTGCCAACGTCCCGCTCTTTTCTCCACTCGACCCCGTCCGTCGGTGGGAGTCTGGGATTTTGCTTCTTTTCTCCCTCTGTCTTGGTTTTCCTGGTCGAAAATTCTCAAAACAAACTTTTTTTCGGCGGAAGTTGCCTTGCTTGCGGACCTGATTGCCTCTCCAGAGAAAAGGTTACATCGGGTCGTTAAGCGTGTTAGGCTTTGTCAGCGAGGTCGTTAACCGCCACCTCTTTGTGCGGAGGGCAATTATCTCCGCAGAGTTGCTCTGCCAAGGCTCTGCTAATCACCGTCGATTTTTTTGGCACGAAAACGGTGCTGCGTCACGGCTCGCTTCTCCCTTCTGGATGGAAGTTTCGATTCGAAATTTTGGGAATCAAAACCGTTCGAATGCGACACCTTTCTCCCAAAAACTCGAGACCGTACGAGCAAAAGTTATGATTGTCATGATTTTGCCCTGTACTGTAATGTACAGTACACCACTGTACGAATCCTTTGTGTTGGGGCTCTGGCTCGACCGTGATTGGTCGAAAGTTTGATCGTTATAAGTACTAAGAATGCGATCTCATTGTTTAAACTAGACGCTCATGCTTATTATGTTCGAATTTAGCTGTATCACTACTTTTTACATCACGTGTCCCTTCGTTTTGCCATCTTTGTTTACTTGGTGAAATCGAAAAAATAAATGTCAAAGCCTCGAAAAACTTCTTCCTGATTTTTTATAAGGGGCTTTGGATTTAAATGAAAATCACACAGATAACGAAAAATTAAGCTAACCAAATCCTGTCCGAGTGGGGGTACGGGCCCCGCCATCCCGCCATCCCCCATCATTGCAACAAAGAATTGACCGTTCAATAAAATCAACAAGAATTTCCTATCCACATGCACTTCACTGAGCATTCCAAACATACGATTGAAGTTAACACGGACGTAAAAATGCCGAAATTTTCGAAAATGAAACTTTACAAGAAAGTTTGTTTTGGTTGCGGACGATTCAGGATGTTTCCCTTCCTAATCAAACTATAGCATTGATGCGAGATCATTAAGTGGCAACCTGATTGTCAGTGCGGATCGTTAGCGATCATTAACCTTTCCCTCTGCAAAGCTCCACGGTGGAAAGCCAACTTTTTCGATTTGCTAAACTTGCTGCGTCATAGCTTGCCCCGCCGTTGTTTTACGCAGTATAAGTCGGTTGACAGCATTTTTCTGATGGAAAAAACTTTCTTAGTCGTTTCGAAAACAAATTGGAAGCTTATCTTTACAATTTCATTTTGTTTGATTGCGAAGGATGCAGGACCTTTCCCTTCTTGATCAAACTATACAAATGAGGCGCGATCATTAAGTGGCAACTTGATTGTCACTGCGGATCATTAGCGGTACTTAGCTATTCATTAACTTTTCCTTCTGCAAAGCTCCACGGTGGAAAGACAACTTTTCTGATTTGCTAAACTTGCTGTGTCATAGGTTGCCCCGCCGTTGTTTTACGCGTTATAACCCCGTTGACATCTTTCAAACTTTACAATTGAGGCGCGATCATTAAGCGTCAACCTGATTGTCACTGCGGGTCGTTAGCGATACTTAGGTACCCATTAACCGTTCTTTCTTGAAAGAACCACGGTGGAAAGACAACTTTTCTGATTTGCTAAACTTGCTGCGTCATAGCTTGCCCCGGCGTTGTTTTAGGCATAAAAAATGACTAGACTTCATTTTCATGAAGCAAAAATTGCCTTCAGTCATTTCGAAAAAAAACTGAAAGTTTATCTTTAAAAATATTTTTCCGTGATATTGGATGATGATTATGTTTACTTTGATACGTAAGGGCTATTCCTTCTATTCACGGTCGCTTTTGAGGAGAAGGGCGATATCCACTCATAGAAAGGCCCTTAATTCAAGCCAAAGGGGCCATAAGCTTGGTGGCCCTCCTATGACTGCCCCGTATGCAGTGCAATTATCATAGATCAGTTTGGAATGGCTTCGAAATTGCTTTTTTGCCAAATTGATTAATTAGTCTTGCCTAACTCACGTACCAATAATCCGTACAGTAACGTGGCTCCAACATTAAAGAGGATCATTTAGCCATGCGGACAACACTCTCGAGTTAAATCGTCCACTATCGACTGCAATGTGAAGGCAAGCTATAGAACAGCTGGGCAAATCACTTCGGGCCCACTAGCTTATAATCTACACTTATTGGCAGTTTTAAGAGCATTTTACGTTAGAAATGATATACCATGAAAAACGTACCACTTGAATTCGAAATTCCATTCCAATTGAACTTTTTCAACGAAAATAAACCCCAATTATGCGAATTTATTTACCTTTGAACAAATAGGAAGGGGTTATAGAAATTTTATCCTTTAATCATAAAATCGTCATTTACCAAAAGTTGCGTGGTGAGAGGTTTCAAAACCAACCCTTTTTTGAAAATGCCCTCCGATATTGTTCACCTGATGCCAAACGAGGACCCCGAAACATGAAATTAGCGCCGCCCTTACGAAAAATTACTACTGTTAATCCAATTAAGGCGCGGTTAAAACTTATGAGGCGAAAATATAAAATTTTGTCTTCTCGAATAGGGAATTGCCATTGAGCAACCATTTTAAGTGACATTTTCTAAACTAGCCACCAATTTCCAAAACTACTTCAAAGTGCCCTTCCAAAGAAGCATAATGGGGACCTGACTAACCGAAATCCTATATTATTAAATTCGAAGTTACTAAAGCATATATCTTAAAGTTTTATTAAACAATAAGGGATTCGCAAAATTACCAACAATAAAGAACCCTGATAATCACTGATCCAATTAAAATTAAAAAAGCTTTTATAAAGATAAAGAATTATTTTTTAATTCAGCATAAAACAAAGAAACATTGCGGATATTCCCTACATTTAAAAAAGGACAAACCGTGGTATTCTCAGTAATAAACCACCCTCTCCAAAAAGTCTCTCAAAATTTATGGGCACTTGGCCAACGACAAAGCAATCCTTCACATCGACTCGCACTTCGTTAAATTAGCTCCAGATATCAGGGCACTTGGCACATACACAGCCATTATATCTATTATTGCTAATTATACATGAGGGAACAATGCTACTCAGTCCCTTGCAGTGAATGACCTTAGGTCCAGATATCTGGGCACTTGGCACAGACAAAGCCGTTACATTTATTATTGCTCATTATACATGAGGAAACAATGCTACCCAGGCCCTTGCAGTGAATGACATTAGGTCCAGATATCTGGGCTCTTGGCACATACACAGCCATTATATCTATTATTGCTAATTATACATGAGGGAACAATGCTACTCAGGCCCTTGCAGTGCATGACATCAGGTCCAGATATCTGGGCTCTGGGCTCTTGGCTCACAAGAGACATGTCAGTCATATTTGCTGATAAACAACGTCTCAATTACAGTTATTTGACAAATTAATTTATTCATTGAGGCTTGGAGGATTCACCTACATTTATAGTCAGTACAGTAACAAGGCTCCCACATTAAACCAAATAATTTGGCTACGCTGACGAAGCATAGGAATTAAGATGGATCTCATATATCCATTATCGAGTAGATTTCTTAGGCTAAGGCTTAGATGCATCAAATAACACCTGCGCGGCGCATACGGTCCACACGAAACTCCATTTTTTTATATTTAAAGCAATGACTGCATTAGACCTTACTCATACTTTTGAATCAGAAGGGTCAAAGGCCTTTTTTGATACGATTTTTTAAACTAACCAGAAACAACAAACAATACTGCCCAGACCCTTCCAGCGAAAGAGTTCTAATTCTTAATTACAATTTATCACATAAAATATGTCACAACTTCCATCACTTTATGGAAATATATTATAACCCTCCTAAAAGAGTTTATTTAATGTCATTGTTATTTATTATTATAAAATGGAAATAAACTAGCCTTTCTTAGCGACCCCGCCAAAGCGGGGTCTTGCTTGGGTGGACCGCCGGCCCGCGACACACCGAGCCAGTGGACCGCCGCCCCGCGGCACGCCGAGCCAGTGGACCGCCCCCCGCGACACACCGACCCAGTGACCCGCAAGCACTCCCCAACCCGAGCTGCAAATTAGCAAAGAACGAACTAACGCCATCCCCAACACACAAAACCCCCCTCGCACAAAACCCCAACACACACGACCTGCCCCCCGCTGAGGCGTGCCCCCAACAAAGGCGTGGCTGCCGCCCAAAAGAGGCTCCCACCAAAAAGAGGCTGTGGCGTGCTCCCCCGCAGAGGCTGAGAGAACCACGCCCTCTGCCATCACAAAATTCTCCCTCAAAAAAATGTGCAAAAAACACTCGCGCTCCTACGCGATTTTTACTCGCACGACTGTCACTGGCGCTAGAGGGCGGGGAGCCTCCTCCTCCCCGTTTTCTGCTCCCCGCCCTCTAGCGCCAGTGACAGTCGTGCGAGTAAAAATCGCGTAGGAGCGCGAGTGTTTTTTGCACATTTTTTTGAGGGAGAATTTTGTGATGGCAGAGGGCGTGGTTCTCTCAGCCTCTGCGGGGGAGCACGCCACAGCCTCTTTTTGGTGGGAGCCTCTTTTGGGCGGCAGCCACGCCTTTGTTGGGGGCACGCCTCAGCGGGGGGCAGGTCGTGTGTGTTGGGGTTTTGTGCGAGGGGGGTTTTGTGTGTTGGGGATGGCGTTAGTTCGTTCTTTGCTAATTTGCAGCTCGGGTTGGGGAGTGCTTGCGGGTCACTGGGTCGGTGTGTCGCGGGGGGCGGTCCACTGGCTCGGCGTGCCGCGGGGCGGCGGTCCACTGGCTCGGTGTGTCGCGGGCCGGCGGTCCACCCAAGCAATCTCTACAATAATACTAATGTGCGGATATGCAAATGAGCCCCGAACAAAAGATCCACACCGCACGGCGGTTCAACCCCTTTTTCTCCCCGAAGGGCAGAGCGGATCTTCCCCGGCAAGGTCTCAAATCGAAGCTAGATAATTGATTTGCTATCATAAAGGTATAATGTTTTTTTTCCTGCCTTTTTTCTCGAGATATTTGGCGTTTTCTGAAGCATCGTCTCGATCACCGTTAGTGCTCTCCGTGGTCTTTGTCCCGTGTTTCTAAAGGTTCTTTCTCTCTCTTTTCTCTTACTCTCTGCAAAAGATTGCCACACCGCCCGGCGGTTCAACCCCTTTATCTCCCCGAAGGGCAGAGCGGATTTTCCCCGGCAAGGTCTCAAATCGAAGCTAGATAATTGATTTGCTATCGTAAAGGTATAACGTTTTTTTTGCTGCCTTTTTTCTCGAGATATTTGGCGTTTTCTGAGGCATCGTCTCGATCACCGTTAGTGCTCTCCGTGGTCTTTGTCCCGTGTTTCTAAAGGTTCTTTCTCTCTCTTTTCTCTTACTCTCTGCAAAAGATTGCCACACCGCCCGGCGGCTCAACCCCTTTATCTCCCCGAAGGGCAGAGCGGATTTTCCCCGGCAAGGTCTCAAATCGAAGCTAGATAATTGATTTGCTATCGTAAAGATATAACGTTTTTTTTCCTGCCTTGTTTCTCGAGATATTTGGCGTTTTCTGAGGCATCGTCTCGATCACCGTTAGTGCTCTTCGTGGTCTTTGTCCCGCGTTTCTGAAGGTCCTTTCTCTCTCTTTTCTCTTGCTCTCTACAAAAGATTTCAAAACTTTTTCCTCCAGCAACCCTTCAATTTGAACGGAGCCTTTTCAAATTCGTTTCGCTTTCCACAAAGGATCCATTGGATTTTTCGTTGTTAGAGGAGAGGATAGCTAATAATAAATCTACGTGCACTGCTGCTTGGCATTTCTTTTCGAACTCGAAGCGATCCTCGACGGTCGTGGTCTGTGCTACAGCTTGGAGCTTCAGTCATTAGTAGCTGCTCTCGATCTCAGGTGAGTCTTCTTGGCTTTTTTTATCAACTGGTTTTTTATTGATCGATGATTGAACCCCGTTTCTTATTTCGTTTGCAAGAGCCATGTAATTCGTGCTTTTGACAATCTTCCTTTTCGTTTTAATAGCTACGTACGTACGGTACACACGCTGCTGCCCGTTTTTTTGGTTCTGCGATGGCTGCTGGCTGTTCCCCTTCTTCGCTGGCATCAGAATCGATGGCAACCGAATACAGGTAAGCGTTGTTGTTCTTACGTGTTTTCGATATTCCTTATTTCAAATGGTTTCGTGCTCATTTCGTGGAAATTTCACTAAAACCGGCCGCTAGACCCCCGCCGCGAACGAAAAATTTTTACTTCTTCTCGTGGTTTTGTGCTAAAAGGAAACTGGATTGGCTTTATTGCAATCAACTGCTGTTTTATTCTTGATGCAAGGAAATTTGATTTTCATAGGAAACCCGTTGTAATGCGAATTATGTGATGCCAGCCCCCAACTTTTTATGCCTAACGAGAATCCTTTGCAGCAACTTTTCCTAACCGCCTTCCTTCCTTTTTTGTAGATGAACGATCGGATTCGCTGACTTTTTGGTACAACAAGTGAGTAATTTTTCGATTAAAAGATTTTCCCACCGAGACAAATAGGATTTGCCTGCCTCTCAAGTTAGAATTATTTATATCTTTGACAGCATTTTCGCAATTGTAAGTGAATCATTCTAGAAACCATTTCAAATGACTTTATGCTTATTTGGGCGAAATCACACTAAAAACCGGTTGCTAAAAGGAGTCCCGCCACGAACGTGTTTCTCTTAATGTTTTACCTCTTCGTAGTTTTGTCCTTAAAGGAAAATGGATTTGCTATATTGCTCGCTTAACAAGAACAATTTCAAATGATTTTATGCTTAATTTGATGAAATTATACTAAAAACCAGTCGCTAAAGGGGTGGCTAAGCTCTCGGGGCGAACGTTTTTTCTGAAATTCTACAAAGCATTATGACCATCGATTTCCTTAGAACGTGCTTTCATTAACCATGGAATAACATCTTCATTATTTTTTTGTTCTTCATCTAGACCAAAGACCGTTTCAAGCAATAATTATGACGCAGACGTGATTCTTGGACCTTCGAAAGGAAATTTATGGCATTTATGCTGGCGTTAAATCGAACAAAGAAACAAGAAAAAACCATGACTGTGGAGAAAATTACTAAATCTGTGAAGATTAGCAGTTGTCCATGAATTGTATTTTGTTAATTTGTTGTTTGAGTAAGAATCCTTTCTGATGCACGAAACTTTTGCTGTTTTCTATCTTTCAATTTCTTAAGTGCTTTGTTGCTGTAGTGTTTTAAAAGCTAATTGTGACGAAGATATGATACCAGGCCCTCAAATGAAATAACTGTATAATTATTTTAATTTTTGGAGTTTAGATGAGAAATCGTTAAAATTTTTTATGAATCAACATACTTTTTTAGGAATTTTTATTCTTAAGAAATTTTCAGATGATGTTTGTCTAAACGAGCACCATGGACCAATAACGGCTAACAGGAATATTGTGTTGGAAAATTTTAATATTTGATTCAGAATAAACAGGGAGCTTTGAGGGTGGCCCGCAATTATGTCTTAAAACAGCATCACAAGTGAACAAAGATTGAACGAAGTGCTTTAAAATGAACATTACAGCTCTAAGAATGACCTTAGAAAATATTTAAAAAAAGCCCCTTTAAGTCGACAAGGGCTAAGAGTGTACGACTAGAAAATTTTAAAATTTGTTGGAGAACTTTAAAATTTGATTCTGACTAAATAGGAGAACTTTTAGGAATAACCCATGAAATTGTGTCAACGAGGATTAATAATTGGTGGGGGCAGGCAGAAGCATGTTGTTGTCAAGCTTTAAAGTAGAATTCAGAATAATAAGCAGAGCTTTTAGATAAGCCTGCAAAGTATTTCAACGATTCGTCAAGAGATAAAAAAAGATGGACACTTAAAAACATTGCAATTAGAATAAACAGGAGAAATGAAGAGGGTAACACGTGAAAATATTTAAACGAGGACCACGAATAGACCGGGGCTTGCAAAATGTTTTTAAACAACTTTCAACCCTGCCTCTACATGACAAATGTAATGTATCAAATTGAAAGTATGCACATTTCGATTAACAGAAGACTAGCTCCCCTACGAAGCCCGCTACGCGGGCTTGCCAGTGGCCCTACGGTTGAATATTAAGATTAGCCTTGGAAAGACAAGAGTGGCCCTACAGTTGAATATTGAGATTAGCCTTGGAAAGACAAGAGTGCCATAAACCTCGATTCCAAAATGAGAAGAGGTCACGTGATAAAAAAATTGCTTGCACTCCTGTGCGAATTAAATTCACACTTTTGTGACTATCGCTAGGAAGGGGGGAGCCTCAACCCCATCTTTCTTTTAAGGCTCCCCCCTTCCTAGCGATAGTCACAAAAGTGTGAATTTAATTCGCACAGGAGTGCAAGCAATTTTTTTATCACGTGACCTCTTCTCATTTTGGAATCGAGGTTTATGGCACTCTTGTCTTTCCAAGGCTAATCTCAATATTCAACTGTAGGGCCACTCTTGTCTTTCCAAGGCTAATCTTAATATTCAACCGTAGGGCCACTGGCAAGCCCGCGTAGCGGGCTTCGTAGGGGAGCTTAATCTACTCATTGAAGTATGCATTAGAAATTAGATTAGAATTGAGTGTGATTAGAGAAGTCATAGGATTAGAACAGATCGAAGCTGGAACCTTACTTGAATTTACGTTGAATAATTGAAGCTATACAGTCCTCTATTGGAATTAGAATTTGAGCCTAAACAATATATCGTTGTCTTTCTGATCCTGTATCTGTAGTACTGAACTTGAGCCACCAGCATATAGCAAATGATCACACCTTTAAAATACCTATATTAGTAGTAGACTCTGTCAGTCAATAATGACTATGGTTTATATCACGAAATTTTTAAAGTCAGTAAAAATGAATGTTCAAAGCTTGCACTTGTTCAAGTGGCTGATAAGTCCGATACGGGCATGGCAGTCTTTCCCACATTTTCATATGAAGTCACTTCTGATGTTATCCTGACACACTTTTCTTTCAGCATGCTTGGTACCAGCACGGTTTTGTTGCCTCCATGCCGGCCGATCGGTAGCAAGCAACTCCCAATCGTCAATGCTTGAGGCTTTGAGATCACGTTTGCACACATCCTTGAAGCGTAGGAGTGGCCGTCCGGTGGTACGAGCTTACCATATAAAAGTTGTTTTGGGATTCTATCAATTTCCATTCTTTTTACGTGCCCAAGCCATCTGAGACGACGATGGCTGAGAATTGACTGAATACTGGTGGAATTTGCTCTTTTCAAGACCTCAGTACTGTGGATCCTGTCTTCCCAGTGGATTCCAAGGATTCTTCTCAAATGACGTAGATGGAAGCTATTCAGTTTAGGTTCTTCCTTACTGTAGATAGTCCACGATTCACTACCATACAGAAGTGTACTAAGTGCACATGTTTTATAGATTTGCATTTTGGTATTGATGATGAGATTTCGTTTTTTCCAGACTCTCTCTTCTAATTTGGAAAAGGCTGCCGCAGCTTTCCCTGTTCTTGCATTTATTTCGCCTGTAAGGAAGAGGCCACTTGATATAGTTGATCTCAAGTAGTTGATTTTGTTTGCATTTTCAAGCTCGTTTCCATCTATTTTTATGCTTGTATTTGGATCTGTTACTCATTGAGCAAGTATCTTTGTCTTCTTGATGCTTATTGTCGGACCAAAGGCCTTACATGCATGGAATAGCTTGTCCAATAGCTTCTGGAGACCAGCTTCAGAATGTGCCACTATTGCAGCATCATCAGCAAAGAGAAGATCTCTAATTAGGGCTGAGAGTACCTTGGTCTTGGCACATAGGCAGGCTGTGCTGTAGAGTTTGCCATCACGGGTTCGGATGTAGATACCTTCTGAAGGGTCACCAAAGCGTACATTAACATAAGAGCGAAGAATATTCCAAGCAGGGCTGGAGCTGATACATCTTCTTGTTTAACTCCACTCTCAATGCTGAATGGTTCAGATGTATTCCCATCAATAGTAACAGTACCTTTCATTGTTTCATTGAAGGATTTTATTATGCTGAGCAAGGTGGGGGGACATCCTATTTTTTCAAGTAGTTTAAACAGTCCACTTCGGCTTACTAGGTCGAATTCCTTTGTAAGGTCAAAAGCAATGAAATGTGGCATTCTTTGTTCTCTGCATTTTTCTTAAAGCTGGCGTAAAGAGAATATCATTTCTACTGTCGATCTTCCTCCCTGAATCCACACTGTGAGTCAGAGTAGACACGTTCAGCAAGTTTTTGGAGTCTTCCTAGCGCAACCCTAGCATAAAGCTTCCCAACAATCAGAAGTAGCGATATACCACAATAGTTGTCGCATAAACCACGATCACCTTTTTTGAATAATGTTGATATGCTAACGTCTCTCATTTCTTGAGGCACAGCCTTTTCTTTCCAGCATTGCAAGAGGAGATTGTGTAGTGGCTTTAAAAGGATACCCTTTGCATGTTTTATTTATTCTGGAGGTATACCATCTATAGCCGATCAATAGCCTTGCATACTTCATCAAGGGTGGGTTCAGTGTCTAGTTCGAACATAACAGGAAAATTTGGAATTGCTTTCAGGGCTTCAGGTGTTACTTTGTTTTTGGTATCCTTTTTATACCCTATCAAATATGTTTTTGGTATCCTTTCAAATAATTAAAGAGACTAGCTACAGTTAAAATACCTATAGTACACAATTGATTACCTGGTAATAAGAAATAAATAAATAAATAAATAATCAACTACAACCGAAAATACACTTAAAGCACAAATTACAATACTGATTATTGCTTTTTAGTAACCTTAATTGAATTTGCCTGTTTCTCTACTTTTAGTACACTTTTTCACGCTTTTCTACCTCCAAATGAAAACTTATATCCGGAGTTTTTAGGCAACTGAAAGGCAGTATCTGTATTTGGCAGTATCTGTGTGCCTTTGCCTTTCTTTCCCACAAAGAGATCTCGAAGAATGATAAGGGCTTACACCAGGAGCGGATCCAGCAAAAACCTGACTGAGTTCCAGGCCAAGGCTAGGGACTTTCAGATAATGCATTGATAATTGTGCATAAGACAACATTATTATTCATATTTATGCATTTTGGTACCATTGAGGGTACTATCCACTCACTAACTCTAGATTATAGATTTCTTTCCGACAAAAAACAGTGCCTCTGTGAAAATTGTTGCAACCCTCCTCCTTTCACAATACCCTTTTGTTTGTCTTGGATAGAGACTACGATAAACCTTTGAATTTTTAGGTTACTTGTTTCAGGCAACACTTAGATATATGTTGGAAAACTGACTGAGTTCTGTGCATCAAGGAACTCACTCTGGATCCGCCTCTGCTTACACCACAACATACATTGGTTTGACGCTTAAGTTATATCGTTCTAAAATATATAGCTAGTCAAATAGATCCCTGGCTTTGATCACAGGAGAAATTTTGGTTCCTAGCGATTCTCAAAATATATTCTCATTCATGCGTTTACACGGGACCGGTTCCATTTGGCGATTCAAAGTACCGACGCATATAACTGAACGCGCCAACTCAACATTTCGCTAGCGTAGATTCCGATTTCTGATTGGCTGAGAGATTCAAAATCTCTTGTTGGCCAATCAGAGTTAAGAAATCCTGGCACTGGTCAGCAAACTTTCATATCTTTACATAAAGCTATAGAAAATCGTACAGAGAATTGGACCTTCTTATTCGTCTGTTGTTGCTAACCTTAAGCATTGAGCGAACATTGTTGTCTTTAATTACAAATGCTACAAAATTTCACGTTGTTTCGAATAGCGACTGACTTTGTATTAGTGAATCAGAAGAAGTTTAAATGCGGATAACTGTTCGAATTCTTAACTATCCTCGATTTGATAGTACGGAGAGGCAAAGCTAATGGAAATGCAGGGTAAAGAAACAAATTTTGATGCCAGTATACTGATTTTTGTAACTCTCCTTACTATCCTTACTCATTTGAAACCTTCTTTCAGGACCGTTCCAAATGGAGCTTTTTCTAGGCGATCCCTACTTGGTACAGCTAGCAGTTCCATTTGGAATGTTCCAACGGGCCCCATGTAAATAGATGACCTAAATAGAGTCATTTAAGTACGGTTCCGAATGAAACCGATTACATGTAATCACTGCCTCTGTATCAAGGGTATTCTGAAAGCGTCGAAGCTGCTGTCAGTCACAATAGAGTTCTAAAGTGATGACGTCACAAAAAATCTATTTTAAGAACTCTTGAATTTAGATTCCATAGCCTGAAAGAGCATCATGAAATTCCTCTAAATATGCAAAATCAGTCAAATGTGTTACCAATTGGCTGAGATATGGTCACGTGTGTATTGGCTTTTTCCCAATCAAACCTCTATGTTTTTTTCTCTGTCCATAACTTTATGAACAGAGCAAAAATAACAGTGATCCGTTAGCAAACTTCAAATATTTCATTGTGATTAAGATTCAAAAATTCTAAGAATAGGTTTTGATGACGTCACACTTTAGAACTCTATACTGCTGTCGGGATGATGTCCAGCTGCTCTACATAGATACTTTGTATCACAAGCTTAGATAGACACTTCGAAGGTATTAAACTTGAAAGTCTTTACTCTTTGTTATAAAAAAGATAAAGGAATAGATCAAGAGAAGAATCCTGAAGAGCTCCTCAATACTCTCTCTACTATAATCCGCTCCAATAAATCCACAACACTGTTTTCAGTTTTCAAGATAACTGTCAAATACGTTTCTAAAGAACTGGAAAAGACATTCATTCACTCATTGATTTGGAAATCGACGTAGTTAAGAGATATGCTGTAATTTTGTAGAGATATGCAACCAATGTTTAAGAGGGCAGGTTTAATTGATCTTAAGGCTAACATAATCTGCTTGCCTGAAGTAGAGGCTAGAAAGTACGAGGGGCTTCTCCATAATAACTTATTATCTCCAGGTGAAGGCGCTAAATCTCCCGGAATGACAATTATTTACCATTTTCGGTCTGCATCCTGTAAATGTTTGAGTTGGGTCCTTTTTCGGCTACAGTGGGGATTATTATACACCAGAGTCCCCCGCCCAAATAACTGTCAAATTGTATACATTTCCTTGATAACGGTGTACTGAATATGAATAATACAATGGCACTCCCCCCTTAATACCCCTTCCTCCTCAATATGACTTTCGTTCCGACGACACTTGTTTCCGTTTCAAGGAAAAAGCACTGGAAAACAGGAGCCTGTGTTGAACTGTTGTGTTGAAGCGTTCGGGGCGGATCTAGAAATTATTCTGAGGGGTTCTAAAACGTAAGGCTTGGTAACCCAGGGTGTTGCTATGCACAAACTCCGTACCCCTGCTAATAAGCCATAATGAAATGAAAGCCTTCCATAAACTAAAAAGCCTGGATGCCTTGATTTATATAGTAATTTTTGGTATCAGCTTTTATGCCAATTGAACGCAATTTGCAGCTCGCCCCTCTTATATTCACTTAGGGTACAAAAGTATAGAAACTGTAGTCAAAGATGATATGATGGCCCGCAGTGGCAAAAGGCCCGAGCCCACAAATTTTCAAAGCAAAATTTAATTTTTGACTCTTTGCAGCCATTTATTAGAACTTGATCAGCTTGACGAAAAAAATAACGTGGCTGGTGGAATGAAGCCCTTGAAGTGCAGTGCAAAAGTTGAACACAGGGATTCAAACACAGCATTCAAACCAAACAAAGAAGGCCCTGAACGTTTCGCTATGGGCCTGGCGTTTTGAGTATTTTTATGTATTTGAAATTCTTAGAGAAAAAAGGATTCGCAGGAATATAAGTAGGTATAAAAAGGAAACCCCTTTTGGTCAATAATAGTAAGGGCAAGTTTTTGAGATGTTTTTTATGTAGTTCTTGAATGATTAAAAAAAGAATAACAAGGGCTCGGGCAAGCTTTATCCTCTGAATACAAATCATACCTCATGGTCTATGAATAAGACATGAAACACGGAGTTGAAACTTGAAACCGTTCTGTTATATAAACCACAGCGTTTACAAGTTCTGCCGTTACAGCATCGAGCATCAGGTAAAGATCGTCAAAAGATCCACGAAAACATATTGCAAATTTGCGCCTAAGCATTCGTCGCGTGCTGTATCATAATTCAACTCCCCCTGGTCAACCTCAACTCCCCCTGTTCAAGCTCAACTCCCCCTGGTCATAAAACCACTTATACATTTGACTGTAGATTGAAGCGAAGAAACTCCCCCTGGTTTGTCGGTATTCTTTGATGTTTTGGATTTTTGAAATCCATGGGTTCTCGCGCCAAAGTTTAGAACCCCTCGACCTGGCACCGTGATTGGCTAGATTCACTTCCACGGGTGCAGAAACTCGTATAATTTACAGGCCACGGGTTCCTTAAGTGGCTGGATATAAGAGGAGACAATGCTTTCCGAGTCTGTAGAATGCTATACAGGACAACCAGGGGGAGTTTCATAACACTTCAATGCATGGACTGAAATAACAATGTTGAACAGTTGTGAGACGGGGCATTGAAGCGGAAATAACAATTTCAGGAGATGTGCATACTTCCCGGTATTATTTAAATGGTTTAAATAATAATAAACAAAATTGCGGTAGAATAAGCTTTAATCCCCAAAAAGTTTTTTCTCAAATCTGAGGGGTGCTCGAGCCCCCTTCGCACCCCACTGGATCCGCCCCTGGTTCTAATTGTCTACTGTACAACTGTTTGCAAAACTCTAGTTGACGTTGGATTTATTTCTTCTGGTATGGGCTTGGTTTTGGCTTGGTAATCGTAATCTAAAACGTTTTTTGCTAATCCTTAAGAGCAATGAAATCGCTGGATTTTGCGGGATTTATATTAGCTGTCAGCAAACAGTTCGACTTGACAGTTTATAAACATTTATACAAAATTTGGTTCCCTGCGCAGTAACCTCTTTGAAGCAGCAAATCAGATGACTGAATAAAACCAGCAACTGTGTGAGATGGTTCTTAGATTGCAACAACGTGCTTCAAAGATACCACATAAAGCCCCCGTACAAAACCAATTGGAAATGGAAGCCAGGGACTTATACTGGATAGCAGCTTTGATTATCGGTTCGTCAGCAATAGCTGCAAATTTGACTGTGATTGTGACGTTTTGTCGCTTCAAAAGACGAATTTTGCGTCGCAAAGTCAACAAATTTCTGCTATCACTTGCCTTCGCAGACCTGCTTGTCGGCGTGTTCAGTGTGTCCTTAGCGTCGTGCTTGCTGTCCAACCAACGCGGAATGGTATACAAAGTGGCTGGTAACATTCCCCTCTTTGGTAGTTTTTTCGCATCCATTTTGTCTCTGTCGCTGCTGTCTTTTGACAGACTAATAGCAGTTGAAATGCCGCTAAGGTATTGCTCGATTGTGACTTGCAGGCGCATAGCAGTTGCTCTTGCTTCAAATTGGGGATTTACCTTTCTAATGTGTGTACAGCAATATTCTTTTTATTTTGGCTTTTCTTACCGAGTTGAGCTCAGAGCACGTGGAACAATAATGATTATATGCTTTTTCGTTGGTGCAACGATACTAACCCTCACAAATGTGTTACTGTACAAAGCTACAAAGGAGCAGTATTTAAAGACTACAGAAAGTGAAGGTTTCTTTCATATAGAGAAAAGCTGCGGAGAAGATACCGGGAGAGGCGATACGCCGAAAAGGAGACGCCCAAAGATGTCGGATCTAGCAGCAACTAGAGAATGTTTATGCATCGTTCTAGTTTTCATTTGCTGCTACCTGCCGTTGTCGTTTTACCGTCTTATTTATACATACGGCTTTACTTTCAATGATTTGCACGGAAGGAGAATATGTCTTTTAATTGCGCTACTTAGTAGTGTTATAAACCCATGGATCTATTTTTTCAAGCGAAAGCATTTTAGGGCCTTACTTTCAAAAAGACCTGCAAAACCGGATGAAGAAACTTTCAATCTGTAAAGTTACACGAATGAATAATAAATGCAAAGGGAACATTTCTTGCAATATGTCAGATAACAAGGGATTTTAATTTATCCAAGCAAGCAATAAAGCGATTATATAATTGTTGTTAACTAGTATGAATCCATGCTGCCCATAATCTGCTATCGATATACAAATCTGTATATAAGAAGAAGAGCTGCTAAATCATGACCATGTGCGAAAAACCTCCAAAGAAAACACCAGAATATTCAATCAAAATTACTGTTTACTCGTCTGTCATAAAGTGCTTAATGCTATATAGGCAGAACTGTAAACGCAACAGTTGCCTGATTACTTGATTAAGTTTGAAACTCGGTCAGAGAAGCAACTTAAAACCGTCCTGTTCTATACACCAAAATCGTAACGTACGAATTCGTCGGCAAGAGTAAGCAAAAGTAGCTTGCCCTGGGTACCAGAGCCTCATTAATCCGGAGATAAAGTATTGCAGACAGCTGCGATTTCTCATTCAAAAAGATTTTCTGAGACTGGAGACTCTGGTACTCTGGGAAGATGTACCTGAATTAGATTTGCACTTTTGTTTGTGATCACAACTTCCTCTTTATTGCATTTTTGCATATTTTGCACATTTTACTTGTATCCTTTATTGACCATGTGTACTATGTTGAAGGTATTAACAGACTAACGCAGTTTGATTAACGCAGAGGTAATAATATGAATAACTGACTTACCTAATACAGAAATACTCTTTGATATATTTTTTTGTAATGTTCTAGAAGTTTCTAGAAAAGTATCATTCCAGAAGGTTCGCGGAAGTATTTATTTTACAAAAAATAGAATTCAACTAATACTACGAATGTACTAGAATGATATGAAAATATGAAAAATAAACTAGAATGTTATACAGTAGCTAAACAATCTGGTAAGAGTGTATGTTTCCAACATATTATTTAGAATAAGGCATATTTCGTAGCGATAAAATTGTCATCATCAATAGAGTAATACACATAATAGTAAAAAATGCCAAGCAAATTAGTCCGAATATGACTAGCAGAGTGAAGAGAAGACAGCTATAAATTCTGACATATTCCGTAAAACAAGTTTATTTCGGCTTATATATGAGCTGTAATTACATTATTGGTGTTTCATCGACAAAATTAAGTTTATCTGAGGTGTAGAAATAAATTTTGTAGAAAATATAAGTTGCAAATGTATGAGGATATTAAATCAGAAAAGAGACTTATCCATTGGTTTGACAAAGTCTATCGCCTCTTCCGTGATCTGATGTGTACTCGCATAACGATTAAGCAACCATCTGTATGTTTTATTAACATCAACCTAAGTTCTAGAAGTAGATCTCTTCTCAGCAAATTTCTCTCCCTATTTTTACCTAATGCAGGATCAAAGTCATATTAAAATAATTTTATTAAAACAACTTCAAATTCAGTACGGGAAAAACAAAAGAATTACATAAAAACTGCAAGTCAAGGTGGATAATACCCTGGGTTCCAGAGCGTCAAGTGTAGCAAGTGGGACGTCGAGGAAATACACTGACGCTCTGGAACCCAGGGTAGGTAGATAAGAAATTTTAATTAAAGTATCAATCACGTGGGATTAACCTGAAAAATTGGTTCTAGTATTCCCTGACCGGAAGTATGCTGATGACTCGAAAAGTACTAGGGATTGAGGAAGTTTGAAAAGATGACGAAATGTGAAATTTCAGGCGGAAATAGTTTATAATGAGGACATTCAAATGTTATAAAAAGTATTTTTAGTTTCTCTTGTACCTTGATTGTTAGATATACTAGGAAAAAATGTTAGATATTTTATAGATTTTATGAAAAGAACACATTCCGGCCCTTCCGTTTTGGAAGCTTTCTAGCATCTTCATTTTTCCAAATATAAGAATATACTTCAGATATAATCGTAAAATCTGGCTATTCTCGGGAGTTTAGAAACGTTACATAACAAATTGGAATGGCATGAAAAAATTGATGTTTCATTCAACGATCTTTTGGTGATACAAAAATTAAAAATGGCTTTGACAAAGCAAACATTTGAGCTGGAGCTTTTCGTCTGAAACTCTTCAGAGTATAAAACGTCAGAACATAAATCAAAACACTATGCTAGGAAATATATATACCCAGTTGTGGATCGAAATAGGCCAATCAGAAATGCGAGCACATGACTGTTGAGGCTGTCCAATCAGTGCCGCTTGCCTATTGAAAATGTTACCAATGGAGTCCTAGGGTGAAAACGAACTCCTTCTGTCTACACCGCTTTTGTAATCTTTTGTGAATCTCCCTTTGTCTGCATCGTTTCTCTTTCAACTGATAGCATTGATAATCATTACGTTGTATGGAGTCAATGGACAGGTGATAAGCACGTAGTTATGATAACTTGGTCTATACCAATCATTAGGTATGATATCATGCTTTTTGGATCGATATCCTTGAAGATAAAATCAAAAGCTGTCATCATTTCAAAGAAGAATGATACAAAAGAAGAATCCATTATACGAGTTGTCTATCAACAGCTGCAAAACCTGATTTTTAGAACCTTTTAGATTTTAGATATTGCCAGGGAATAAGCCATGAACGATTTTGTTTGTTATGGTTAAAGGCGGGCATCTAAAGACACACTAAAGCTTTTTACTTGAGAGAATAGTGATAAAAAATGTGATCCTGCGGGTCTAGAACAACCTAAAATACTTTTGGAATCGCAAAGGTTTGTTATGAAAACATTTAATCTACTGCTGGTACTCCAGAATATTGCACCCAAACATTTCATCCAATCTTCAATTTCTCATCATATTCATCAATCTCTGTTTACATTCAACGCCTACACTCTACACTTTACACTCCCAATCTGTATACCGCAAAAATAATTTCTCTAAAGACACTCCCAATTACAAAACATAACAATAAAAGGTATTAATGAGCTAAATATTAGTATTATGTGATTTGCACAATTGCTCTGTAGCCAATCATATATAAAATCTCAAGATGAAGTGTCAAGCTTAACAAATTAGTCATTAGTGTAACATAAAAACAACAAGAATATCACTTATTGCGATGCTTGCGTGGGACTGTGATGCTGCGCAGCGCAAAGTTCCCCCACACGGTTGCTTAACGGAGGATATACGATAATTGCCAAAAACAGGGTTTGCAGCCCCATGCTCCAACGCTCTGTGTTTCAAATTAGTTTGCTTGTTATTGTTACAACCTACCGCTGGGTCATTTTTAGCATACTTACTAAGAGAGAGGGGCGATTGCCCCTCAAGCCCAAATAATTTTCTATTGTTTTAAACAAAAGGCAATTGTCATTTTTATTCACCTCGAAAATGCTCTGACTTGTCTCAAGGTGGTTTCAGGTGACTTGCATGAGATTTCAGATGATTTCACGTGATTTCAGGTCGTTTCAGGTGATTTCAGGTGATTTTAACTTTAATAACATACGGTCTAAAAGTCTAAATAGATATATTTAGCTTGAAGATAATAAAAACAAAGCTATAATTAAAGAAGATACTAGGAAAATGAACAAAAAGGGGCTCCCAGTTAAAAAGAACTGCTACTACGTAAGATCTGTTAGAGTAAGCTTTCCAAAGTTGTGTTAGAGTTCACTTTCCAAATATTTTCTAAACCTATTATTGCAAGAAAGTCAGGGGGCTATAGCTGTGCGGTGCCTGGGAATAACAGAAAGTTGGCCACTCTCCGCACTCTAAGTGGAGGTCTTTTCGTGTCAGTAAATCGAGCCACAGAACCTTTTTGTCCTCAGCCACTGGTCCTCTCAAGACAATCTGGCTGCTGCTAGAAAAATTTTTTCGAGTTTCTCGATCTTGTATCCGCGACCAAAGTTAATCAAGCTCGGGACCTACCTGGCTAGGGCTTACTGAGAATATATTTGGGTATACCTTCTAACTTATATAGCTTTCTACTTTTCAAAAACTCAAATAAACAAAAAATTTAATTCTTGTTGAAGCAAGGGCCTTGCATTATTCTTTAATTATTCTTAAATTTCGGCGATTTTGAGCCTTAATATTCTTATAGACTATATTCCTATATAAAAAGTGTGTACACTGCATATTTCCCGAAGTTTCCATTTACAAAATCACACTTTTAGTATGTCAATTTGCTTTGTTACACACTCGACGTACAACTCGCTGAATCGCACTGACTAATGGAAAATTTCGACCTTACTCTTCTCCTACGTATAAATACCTTTTTAATAGTTCAAAATAATTGAATGAACGATCCTGGATTTCCATTACACTCATTCTTCTTATAAGAAACAAAGGTCGATGTTGAGTACTCCAGTTTCTTAATGTTTTGGAAATTTCAATACTCATTGTTTCTGAAGAGTTTTTTAATTATTTATGATGTCATGAATTTTATATTTGGGGTTCCTTATAATTAATTTTTCATGCTAGGAAGAAATTTTAGTTAATGTTAGGAACTATAACAGAAGATGAGAGACTTTGAATCAATTTTTTTTACTTTTCCAAAGACAGTAACACCTTTGTAGAACAAAACGGAAAAAACAGCAACAAAAAATGACTATCAAATCTTACTAAAGTAAAAGTACTTCAATTCCATCAATGTCTTTTAAAGAAACCTCTTGCAATTTTCTGTTGCACCATGATATTGCTCCAACAAAAAACTTTCTTCATAAAAAACTTTCAATTTTCTGCCAACAAGCTCATGAGTGTAGTCAAGGTCAGCTTCATAATCGACCTTTTCTTTCTCGTTGTCAATGTGCTGTTCAAAGTTCTCTGTGATTTCTTTGTTGTCAACTTCTTTATGACTTGCTACTGCTGGTTACTCACAGGCTGGTACCTCTGCTGGCCCGGTCATTGGTAAAGGAGGTGGAACAACAACATGAATTTTAAGGATTTCTTTAATCGTCGGCAGATCCTTCAACTGTTATCAAACATCCGGTTTTCTCGATGCATCTGGACCTAACTTTGTCAAAATCTTCAGCAGAAAACTTTTCTGTAGCATTTCCAACCCAAAGAGTCAACAATATTAGTCTCTTTTTGCATCGAGAGAATCTTCAGAGTTCATAACCACAAATCTATACTAGAAATAGCTCTTGCTAGTACTGCCCGCAAACAATTAGTTCCTTGATAATGATTGTTTTGAAAATGTAGGTCAGGATATTCGAAGAAGACACCATCTTGGGTTTTCACAATTCTATAAAAACAGCTGCTCTAGTTGAAGCTAAACTATTCTTTTTATCAAGAATTTTTGGTTTTCAGTTTGCCTTTGATTTAAGTCCAACGCCCTTTTGAAAATCATGAAGTTTTTCGAGGGTTTGACATTTATTTTTCGATAATCACGACAATCATAACTTTTGCTCGTACGGTCTCGAGTTTTTGGGAGAAAAGTGTGGCATTCGACTGGTTTTGATTCCCAAAACTTCGAATCAAAATTCCATCCATTGCGGAGAACCGAGCTGTGATGCAGCACCGTTTTCGTGCCAAAAAAACCGAAGGCCTTTAACAGAGTCTTGGCAGAGCAACGCTCCGAAGATAATTCCCTTCCGCACAAAGAGGTGGCGGTTAACGACCTCCTCGACAAAGCCGATTGATTGACAATGAAATTGATTGACAGTTGTCATGGCAGCAGAAAAGTGACAAAATCTGCTGAAAAAGTGCTGACAACATGAGCTGAAGCTTCCATATGCTACTTATACGCGGGGCAGACTATAAGCCCTTCACTCGCGCGCTATCGCGCGCGAGTTGCGGGCAATTATCTTTTTTCTCTAACCAGTCGTCTTGCTCTGCCTGTATAAGGGATTTTAGTAATCTACCATACCCACAATAAACTGGCTACCATATGTCTGTTGCACCTGCGGGGCCATACCACACTATTCCACCGAGACTTTTGACTGCTGGCTGAAACGGAGCAGTAGCTTGGGCCTCCAATTTATCACAGAAAAGAACAAATTCCTTGAGTTTGCTATATGCTGGGGCAAATGTACGTTCGACCCAATTGATACTGAAAGCCGTATCAGCCCAGGCACTGCTTTGCTAGAAGACGTCAACCCCTTAGTGATAGGCTGCTATTTTATCTTTACTAATTCGTCTCCCAGAACCACGAAAAATTATTGCTGTTTTTATTAAAGTTTTTTGGTCCAAAAGCCACTTGTAGAGTGCACTGGCTCTTATCCAGGCCACTTTGGCCGTCTCAACCATACCCTATGGTGCGATATTTCTTCCTTTGCAACAGGAACTTGGTATGTTGTTTTGCGATCGACCGCGAATAGAAGTGGGATTTGATCTACGTTAAATCTCCTCTCAGGTGGAAACCTTACCCATTTTGCATCAAAGTCAGCTCTTTCACTGCCCGTGGCAAATAATGCTGCTTTTCTGCATGTTTTTTCCCTGTACGCTTCTAAGTTTGATCTTGTACCTTCGAATGAACTAACTAATTGTGCTGAAGGGAAATTTATTTGACGGTTGTGGATTTAAAGACTGGTTTATCTTTGTTGAGGAAAACCTCCAATCTCGCTGGTATCAGAATAGAGAACCCAAGAGCAGAAATATGGATCCAAGAAAATACAACTATTTGCTTTACATCTCCGTCTTTTTCCAAATCTCAAACGATTACAACACTACGACGACTCCTACGTCGAACACTCTACTTTTTCTAATAAATTTGTGGGATATATACGTTTACTTATGTTGCTAATTAGTTCTGAGTCATGAACTTTTAATTATAACTACCAATCAACTTGCATATATGTTAGTCAGATGTTTATTTAGGATAAGCATAATAACTTAATCAGCGGGCGTGGTATAACTATTTCCAATAACCTCGGACGGATTCAGCTAAAAGCGAGGTTTTGACGCAAATGCTACTCTAAAACAACAAGAAGAAAATACTTGCATGACTAACAAAGAACCCGACGGAATCAATGAACTAATTGTAAAAATACACGTGCTATATGCAAAATGGCGGATTCCCAACAATCTTATTTGTATGTGTGTGGAGACATGTTAAGGAACTTTTCATGCCTTTTGAACGAGCTTCGACAAACTTCTGGTAATGCCGGACATAAATCTTGTTATGTTTGTTGGAGGGTCGATTTCTGTTAGAAGCTTCTTGTGTTCCAGTGCTGCAGAATCGACTATGCAGACTTTTTGTTGCTTCTATTTTGTTACTTATGATTTGCTGATGTTAATCTTCTTGGCAATGTTTGTGAAACATTCCTTTTCCTCATTCAAACTGTTCAAACATCTTGAATTGAATTGTGTACGATTTTCTCTCAAAGGCACCTCTCCTCTCTTTCCCTTTTGTGTGAGAAGTTGTTTCCAGTTAGCCATTCTCATCATCGCTGGTCCTGTTATTTTCACGTGGCTAGCGGCCTTACGTGATTTGCTTTCGAAGCTACTTCGTTGTTCTAATCCAAAGGTCTTGCCTTCTTCTTCTGTAAAAACTCTGCTAAGTTTCTCAACATCATGGTGGTGCCATGTGAAAATTTTTTCGCAGGAACTACATTTGATTTTAGAACCGTTCTCTTCGTCTGTTTTACCCGACGACACTGGTAACCATTGCCTTCGGTGAAAAACGTGTTTTGAGAAACCAAGCAAAATTTCTTGGTGCTCAGAACTCAGTCAGTTTTCCAACATAAAGATAAAAATAGTGTTGCCTAAAATAAGAAATATTTAAACTAAAAAAGTGTAACCTAGAAATTATAATTTTTATCACAGTCTCTTCAAAATCTTAAAATTCCCAGTTTGATGTAATTCGTTCGCCCTTCCCCTTCCTTCTTCTCTGTAGTGATTTTGAAACGATTTTTCCAGACGCTGTGGAGGACAACAACAGTCAATCCTAGAACTCGGAAATAGAAGTTTTGTGCCTCGGACGGAAGTGTTTGGAACACGGATGGAACTCAGTCGAAACAGCATCTGGAACTCGAAAATGATACCATATTTCTAAGAGAGCTGTACAATAGCCAGTAGTTGATTGGCTACCTATTTTTCTTCTTCTCATCAATGATTCAACATTTGGCGCTGTTTATATACCGAAAGGCCGCCGGTTCACACATGTTTAGAACAAAACTTGAAAAACTTGAATCTTATTTTATTTTTATTTTTGTTGATTGGCTTCCTATTGTTTGTGTTCTGATCTGTTGTGGAACTGCAAAACTTTGAATTCGAAATGATAACTGCAGATGTCTTATTTTCACGACCCTCGCAGCATTCTAGCAGAATTTGAGAAAAACCCAGAAGGTATCGTTAATTTTCCAGGAGCTAACTACCTTTATTTTAAATTGAAGTCGTTGATGGCAAGAGAGACCTATGGTCAGACGGAACACAAAATTTGGAAAAATAGGCTGGTGTCTACGTAGGCAACACAACAAATTGCGAGCAAAACAAAAGGAAAAAACTTTGCTGTGGCATCCAAGACAAACAAGAGGGTCTTTAGAAAGGGAGGGGGTTGCAGAAATTTTCACAGAAGCACTGGTTTCTGTCGGAAAGAAATATATTATCTAGATTCAGTGAGTGAATAGTACCTACCCCTCCCTCCCCCTCCCTCCCCCTGGTATCAAAACGCATAAATATGAATAATAATGTTGTCTTAGGCACAATTATCAATGCATTACCTGAAAGATCCTAGCCTAGGCCTGGAACTCAGTCAGATTTTTTGCTGGATCCGCCCCTGTAGAGGGGTTTTCACAACAAATTAGACTTGTCAATGTTTCTACTGTCTGGAAATTATGCTATGTTATGAAGTGTTCGTGACCTTTTTTATCACGTCAAGAGATTTGCTTCCGTTCTGATGCTGTATTTAGATGTGGGAAGTATATTTTTAAAAATGGCTTAGAAAAAAGCAAACATTTAGTAAACTAAAGCTTTTGGTCTGACACTCTTAAGAGTTTAAAACGTCAGAACATAGACCGAAAACTCTACGCTAGGAAATATATATACCCAGCTGCGGATCGAAATAGGATGACACATACACCATTTTCAAAACAGAGGCTGAGTGTGATACTTTCCTAAAACGCCTTAATGGCCTTCACACAGCCTTACAGTTTACATTTGAAAACTGTAAAATCTGGCACTGGATTTCTCACTAGTGTATACCGTAAACCCACATTTTCGGGGTTATACACTCGATGGAGTTAGTTTTGCCCAAAACAGAGAAAAATCAGCCACATCAAAACCCTTACACATAGGGCACTGATGATTTGTTCCAAGTCTAAACTCGACTCGGAACTTGAAAAACTAACTAAGATCTTTCTGGAGAACGGCTATCCAGAGGATGTTATTTCAGTTTACATTAAGGAGAAGATAGGAAATTTCTCGGCTGACGTAAAATTTGGTCCTAAAAAGTGCCCGGTCTATCTAAAACTACCCTGGATCGGTGAGAGTTCCCGACGTTTTGAAAGCCAAATAAAACCATTACATACCATCACAAATTGTTTCTTTGCCGTCAACCCACGTGTTGTTTATAGTACGAAAAAGGCCTTCCGTCCATTCACAAGGTCTGCGTTCCTGCCTCACAAAAAAGTTCCGTTGTATATGAATTTACGTGCCAGTGTGATTGGCTACGTAGGACGCACTACCCAAAGATTGGGGGATAGAATAAAACAACATGTACCGGCTAGTATTAGAAACAAAACTCGTCTCCAAAGAGAACAGACACCTCGGTCTTGCAGATCTAAAAGTACAACTAAAAGCTGCGATTCTGCTATTGGGCAGCATTTACTGGAAAACCCAGATTGTGCAAAAAACTATCATGCGATATGTTTCGGATTATTGGTAAAGCCCGATCGTCGTTCCACCTAGCAGTTTTGGAATCTATCTACATAAGCACGAAAAAACCGCTACTGTGTAGACAAAAGGAGTTCGTTTTCACCTTAGGACTCCATTGGTAACATTCTCAATAGGCGAGCGGCACTGATTGGTCAACCTTTACAGTCATGTGCTCGTGTTTCTGATTGGCCTATTTCGATCCACAACTGGGTATATATATTTCCTAGCGTAGAGTTTTCGGTCTATGTTCTGACGTTTTAAACTCTGAAGACAAAAAGCTTTAGTTTACTAAATGTTTGATTTTTTCAAAGCCATTTTCAAGTTTTGTACCACCAAAAGATTGTAAGTATATTTTTGTACCTTGTGTCTTGAGTTCTAGGCCAACAGGGCAATCGTGTTCTTGGATTTTACAAAATTTCGTTGTTCTGTGTTTATTTCACGATTCAATAATTTCTTGATTTTTTGCTTCGATTACTGAAGTGCTTAATTCTTTCTGACTGTCCAGTACTCGTTTCTTATAGCCAGTTTCTTATAAAAAATGAGTGTATGAGCACGTGTCCCAATTGGCAAAAACCTTGCTTCGACTTAGGTCTCGTGTTAACTTTATCATGGAGATGAATAAATTTGGCCCTTTCTACCGACATTTTCAAAATCATTCCTAGTGAAAATTTTTCGCCTATTTGCCAGCCGTCAAGCAGGGGTGTAAAGTTGGGGGTTCAGGGGTAACTTCAATAGGTAGATGACGGGGGTTTGCCATTTTGAAGTATGAAAATATGCCTAAAAATTTAGGAAAACCCCTACCTTAACATTTAGAAAACATATGAATTCCACACCCTTAAATTGTATTCAAATTTTAGATGGATATTTAATGCGGGCCCATAACTTAGGCAAAAATCCAAAAACTCGATCAAGAAAATGAAAACATATTACCTTTCTTTTAAAAATGATAAACCAATTATTAAAGCCATGTTAAAAATCAATCCCAAAATGTATAAACATGTTTGATTTTACTGAAACCGATACTCAAGATATTTATTTTTTACATGTACCCCAAAAATGGTACATCCCGTTCCAGTCAAGGGCGCCGGAGCCACGGGGGCAGCGGGGGCAGCTAAGTGCTCTATTCAAGAAATTGATTTCCAAGCAATGTCCATTCATATAAATATTTTTAATGCTAATAACATCTAAGTTTCAATCATCTCTTGTTACCTACATTCAAGACAAAAGTCAGTATTTTTCCATTTTGATGAGATTTGAAAATAGATTTGCAAGGCAATTTGACCACCAAAAATATTTTCATTGATAAGTTCTCTCAAACTTTCATGATCATACTGGACGGATTTTAGATTCTATCAACGTTGGCTCGTATATGTTTGATATATCAGTCAAGGCATCAATGATTTCTTAAAAGCATAGGAACCGGGAGGTACAGTGAGCACATATCCCCTTCTTTCCAAAATTTAGGTTACCTGCCCCTTTGCAGCTCACCGAGTTGCTCTTTTTGCCAACTGCAAAACCAAAAAGTGCCCTTGAATTGCTTTGGTGCCATACGAAATGAGCAAAGGGATGACCTTTTGGGGGCGATGATCTAAAAAAAAGTTTTCGCTCTTCTTTTAGAAACACCAAAACAAGCTCACAACAATACAAGGGTTATCGAAAGGGGTAGGTAAACCTAGAACTCCCCAAAAGGAGCTTTTTCTATTGTGGTGCACAGACGTGGAACGAAATCCCATTACAAATAAAGATGAGCTCCACGATTACCACGTCCAAAGAGTAATTAAATTCCTGCAAAATTAGCATCCTTTCCCGAAGCACGATCCCTAGAAAGAATGGGTTTACATGTAAATTAATATTTACTTTTTTGGACTTAGTAGCATGATAAATAAAAGAAAAAGAAAAAGGTGGTGGCGATGGAAAATTGGCCATGGGCTTTGAGGTTTAGGGCCCTCTCGAGGTTTCCAGTTTGTGAAAGCAATAAGTAAGACATGAGAAATTTTTGCAACTTTTTGAACGATTGCAAAAAGGTGGCTGCAAAATATTTTCTGAAATTAATCTTTAGGTAACCTAAAGGGCATGGTCGCCAAATTTGTCTGCTCGCTTCGCTTGTAAGGGACCTCCGAACTCTCGGCGGCACTACACACAACTAAGCCAGAAACTGATAAACTCTTTTTTTATAAGAACAATTTTATAAGAACACGAGCCTCAAAATGGGTCAAAAGTTAAGAACAAATTAAGAACAAGCTGAGGCTGAGCTTCTACAAAATACAATTTTAAACAACGTTTTTTCTCAAAATCGAGGATATTTAGCGATGTGTGGGTGCTTTTTCGTCGAATATCCAAACTTTTCGGCAACTGAAGGTTGTCTCACTCACTTTGTTGGCAAATGAGGCCTGAACACCTCCCTAGAGTGAAAAAGCTAGCACTCGCCCTGCTTACACCCTATTTGATTAACAACAAATTAAGAACAATCCAGCCTCAGATTTTCGAAAAAATTTAGAACAGTCAGCCTGAACTCAAATTTTCTGGTTCTTATAAAAAAAAGAGTGTACATATGTATAGTATCTATTTCATCTAGATCAGGCTTCATGTAACAGCCTTTTTAACAATAATAATAGAGTGATATTATTCCTTCTGCTCTCAAAATCTTTGTCAAACAGATCGAGCCAAATATGGAACTCAGTTCCAAACGAAATAAGTACTCCCCAACTTTACAAAAGTTAAAGAGAAAAACCTCAAAACAACATCAGTTATATTTGATTTGAATTATATTTAGCGTTGGTAACTAGTTAAATTAGTTGGCTTTATTTAGTTTTAATATAGCTGCAGATTGTACAAACTTTAAACAAAGAAGGAAAAAAAGAGTCAGTTCAGGGGAGAAAGGCGATATCAAGCCATGTAGCTAGATGGTCATCAGAACAAATTTTTGTTTTAAAAAGTAGGTTTGGGTCCAGCCTCTCTTGATAGTTGATGTTGTGGTGAAAAAAATTTTGAGAAAGAAGTTTGACTGTAGTCTTGATTCATATTTTTCATTGGTGTTGTTTTCATTTCCGACAGTCTTTAGGGCGTAGCAATGCAAAACTTCCCTAGGGGCTACGCCCCCAGAATACCGACCCTCTCTCTCTTGACAAGGCTTTCACCTACAACCAGGCCTCGTCGTTGGCTAAACGACGATTCCCGATCTGTTTCAGCAGCAAACTTTGATACTCCCAAGGTGCCCTTTCTGCCGGTCCTGCCCCCGCCGCATCTCAATCTCCAATTTCATTAATCTTCAATTTCATTTCTTTCATCAATTAACCAATTGTTTTATATTATATTACTAATTATAATAACTAATTTTATATAACTAATTGTCATTATTAATTTTTCATTCTTAATTGCTTTTTATTGTAAATTTTTGTAAAGTAGGCATAAATTTGCTTGTGCATAAATTGTACTGTATACCCGCCTCCTGTAAATAAATTGATTAAATTATTATATTTTATTATCACAAAGCTTCCGGTGCCTCTGGTTCCCGTGTATGAGGAAGTTACCCCCGGCCCCCTTTCTACATTTTGCTATTGCTTTTAATAAAATTTTGGTGCCACTTCTTCTCTTCATAGCATTACAACCCTGCAATGGGGTACTTACTTATTGTTACTGTTTCCAATTCTCTTACTTGTTCTAACTGACGGTAAAAATTGGTTAAATCATACAAAAAATACCAAAATTGTGAAATCCACGGACCATTTATCTGGAAGCAAGTTTCCCCAAGTATCATTTTCCAAGAAAATTGTTCTTGGATCAAATAAAGGTCTCAAGTGTTGAACTTTGCATTGTCCTTAATTTTCCGGGGGTTATGCAGAGAGCAGATGTTTCAAGCTTTGCAAAACTTTTTATTCTTATCACAAAAAACTAGTATTAAGACTGAATTTAAGTGATATTTCTTTAAAATTGATGGAAAAACAATGTTACAGAATTATTTTTTGCACTTTTCTCCAAAGTCACAAACTGTTTAGGATAAATAATAACCTCCTCTACAAGACTCAATGTGTCTTGTCCCAGTTGTTGTGATTTTGTATTATTTTTATAAATTCATGAACCATTTGCAACAGAAACGTCGTCAAATTTGATTTTCTTGAAACCCCCGGATAAATAGGGCGTGACGAAAACCCAGCACTTCCTGTTGGCAAATAATACGGGCTTTCCACAGATTTGGTTCTTTTGTTTTCGAATATACTTCCTCTCTCGAAATTGGATAGGGTTAAAGGTTGTTGACAAGTCTGCAAAAGTCACACTACCTTCGCAAGACAAGAGGTCTCCCTCGTACTCCAAGGTAACTTATCGATAAATTATTAAAGAGACTGAGAAAGACTGGTTATAATTTTAGATTCTTTGGTGTTTTCGCAATAACATTTATTTTCCCGGCTCTGTAACGGTATTTATTATGTAATGGTATTCGTGTTTCAAGAAGCCCCATTTTGTGTTAAATTTGGATCATTTTAGGGCAGGCCTATGTCAAAATAGTTAGTTTGACAACAGAAATGCTAAGCATTGTGAAACTGGTGGACAGAACCTCGGTGTTGATTGAAAACTTCCAGAATTAGACGTTTTTGTTTTTTTAACTGTAACGAAAGATGAGACACTGAATATCCTTAATAAAAATAGAAATACTTTGGGGTTCAGGATTCGTTTATACCTGATTTATTTGGAAAGCCAGCACTAACAAACATACAACAGAAACAGGTATAAGGAATTCAAAGCTGCTTTGGAAAAATCTGAAGTAGAATTTATTGGCAGCTTATCGTACTTAACACTTTAATTAACTTGCTTGGCATTTGAAGCCTAGAGCCGACAAGTTGTTGAGAACATCTTCTGCCGACCCATTGTAAATACTTTGCGCTGTGTTTTTCTATTTTTTATTTGTTTTCTCGAATACTACTACTTCCGTCCCCCTTTCCCCCCAAAACAATGTTGAAAGTAAAGAAAAATATCAAACAATATCACACAAGAAAAAGCATACTCCATAACCCTTTTAATTTTGCTATAGTTAATCAACATTGTTCCTAGGGGGAGAGGGATGGCTGTATTTGCCTTTGGAAACCTACGTTAGTGTTCCAAGACTTTTGGCAGTAATTGTAGATGGAATCAAGATGTGCAATTTTGAAATAAAGAATACCTTATTCTTAGCATGTTTTCTCGGAAAGTTGCTTCCGGGGCACTGGGAAAATTTACCTCTTAGAATATCGGACATTGATCTACAAATTTGATGTGGGTGGGACCTAAGCAAAATGCAAAATGTTATGGCAGTAGCAATCTTCAAAATATTATTTCGTTTGCCTGAGGGTTCGAAACAAACACCACCCAAAAACTGTTCTTCCTTCAAATCTTTGCAGTCCTGAACCAAAGGTGCATTAATAACCTGAAAGACAATAAAGCATACAAATATAGCAGTGGATCAAGCTGTTAACAGTTTTTTACTGAGATGAATTTTCATGATAATTGATCTGAAAAAAAAACAAAAGAATGGCTACTTTGCATATTTTTATTCAAGAAGATTTGTTGTTAGTTTGAGATTACTCTAGTTAAAGGACAGTCTCTGAAACTCAATATTACTTAGAAAATATCAATTTTGTATATTTTTTTAAATTCGTCCATTTTTCATAATTCTATTAAAAAAATTAAATCTATCAGTTCCAAATAAGCAGACCTTGAAATATCTTTTCTTGGGGTTTAAACAAAACAGGTTGGTCCAATGATGACATTATTTAAACTGTGATTTTTGTTGTTACTGTATATACCATAACCAATTTTGAGAAAACTATATTAGAAATTTTCTTGAATTAACTAAAAAATGTCATAAACTTTCAGTACACTCTCCTTCCTCTTGGTGGGTCAGTATATTAGCAAATCTGGCATAAATTTTCCATTATTGCTTTTGTAAATGCATTTGACATGGCCTCGTGTTGTTCACCTCAAATTTATGCTAATCTGAAGGGTGAGGTCACAAAAATTTTCTGTTCTTGTTTTGCCCACAGTGCTCCTTGTCTTTCAGGGAGTATAAAAAGTAAAAAACGAGTATATTTAGGTATATTTCTATTATTTGTCTCTTATTTGTATCCATTCAGTAGCTAACTTTCTGTGTCATTGCAATGTCTGCATTTTGGATGTGTAATTCAGTTTTGCCCCAGGGCCTCCAGATCCTCTCGCCAGCCTTTGGGGGGAGGGGCATTCACCTTTGTTTGCGAGGGAGTATCACAGAATACCCATGGGGAAAAGGATTAGTTTGGTAGAATGGAAAGCTCTGTGCTTCCTTTGCCCAAGGTTACAAGTTTGAGTCCCAAGCAACATCCATTGTAGGGGTTTTCTTTTCAATTGTTTTTCATTCAGTACCCTGTTTAAGAACACAGTTTGCCTATTATTGGGTGCTGTTGCTCCCATGATACCCATGGTACATTTGAAAAGCCCTGCTACTTTTAAGACTGTGCTTTGTTTATTTGAATCAAACAGAAAATGACAGTAGGTCTATAGTTTGGAAAAATTGATAGCTAACTTTTTTTCCCGACTAAAAGGTCCCACAGAGGCTACCAGGGCAAAGTAAGTGGCCCTAAATTTTACTTCTTTCTGGGGTGGTATGCCTCTGGACCTTGTTTGTAGCACTCTTTCAGCCCGATTTGATGCTACTTCATAGCCGTGTCTGTGCTCCTTTCAACTTTTTGGTTTTTTTTCTTCTACCCTGGATGACACCAATAAATGCAAAACATTGATCTGGTGTTTCATCTCTAGTTTGGTCTGCAAATTGAACAGCTTGGGCTGTTAGCAATTCCTAAAGGCTGAGTGACTGTGAGGACCAAGCAATTCTTTATGACAAAATGTCCTACAAATTTGTGGATATATGAGTTAGAGAAACAGAAAAAAGTTGACCATAAATAATATCCATGTCCGTCAGGTGTGAAGAGGCAAAATTCTTCACCTTTGAGAGGCTAAAAATGGTGGAAATGATGACTATTGCCTTAGAAATGATGACTATTGCCTTAGCTATCAGATAAGAAAGAAACCACTTACTAGCTCTGTGCTAATTTATTTATTGCTTTGAAAAGCTATAGATAAAAATACAGAATAAAAGCTATAGAAAACTATACAGAACATTGTTTCACAAAAGGCAAAAGAGAGGATTCATTGATAATTGGGGGAATGGGGTAAAACAGGGGCTTTCACATATTTGCATCTACGAAAACTGGGAAGAGTTCAGCAGCAGGGATGTCAGAAGATTTTCGAAGTTGGAGGAGCACAGGTAGGAAGGGGCACATGTCAACAATTCCAAAGAGTGGACCACTTTGACATTTTTTAATAAATTGCAGGATGCATGCCCCTGGTGACCCTTGGTGGCCCGTGTTAGCCCTTGGTGGCCTCTGGTTCTGCTGTCGCTGTTCATGCCCCTTTCAATACCATATGTTTCTTTTATTGTTCATCCTCGCTATAAAAAGCTACTTATGCAAAGAAATGCAATATCGACATAGTCAGGGACTGGCAATCTTTTGTCAGTTTGAGATGAGGCCATTGAACTGTGAAATGATTTACGTAATAATTAAGATTAGGTTCTATAAACAGCTATTCCCTTTTGAATTATATTGTTCGTCGGCTCAGGTGTCTTGATTAGATTTTGAAGCGGTGGCAAAGGCTCCCCAGATTGCTTTGAACAAGACAATTACTCAATGAAAAGCCCATGACGTTAATTACAAAGCAGCGAGACGGTCTGCGAAACGGTCCGCGACTTCCGCGCAACGGTCCGCGAAATGCTTCGCCGGATGGTCTGCAAAACGGCCCGTGAACTGTGGATACCACATAGCGACTGGGGGTCTCCGACTGTGGTTACAGGCACGGCGCCACTGGGAGGGGGGCTCGGGGGATGAAGCCCCCTACTTTTTCAAAAATAAAAATTTTGACCGTCTTTTTTAACTATTTTTGAAAAGAGTATAAAAAATAACAATTAAAAATCAATAATCAATGTTTTTCTGAGAATCGTCGAATTTTATAGTATGTACAATTCTTAGCGGTATAGTAATTTGTTAAATTTTATTCTGGGAGATTGTTTTTTTGCCATTTTAAAGGCTGGATTCTAAAATTTTTTCTTGCGCATCGGACCCATCCGGTGGGTCCTCCTATGTCACTAAACCTTATTCTCAGCCCCCCCCCCCAGCTTCAATTTTGTGGCGCTGTCCCTGGGTTACCGTATTTTCTCAAATAGAAACCTGGGCTCGAATAGAAGCCGATCTTGCTTAAAAGCCGCAGTTCTCATTAAAAAAGAAAGAGAACGGTTCACTTCGTATCTGCCATTGTGACAAGGCCAATACTGACACAAAAACGAGGCCCTGTTTCCACGATACCGTTTCTATTCCGTATTGTATTGGTTTCATTTCGGGGTTCTGTTACACGCAACGGATTTTAAACATCAATGTGATTTTAAAAATTTACTCACCTGTGAAGAAAGCAGAGTAGATAGAGTTCAGTTGTTCATCAGTACTTCTAAAAGTTTCATGCAAAACTTTTATTTGGTGGCCTTAGAAACAATTGATTGAATTAAGTTGTAGAAAAATTAATGTTTACCACCATGACCATTTTTGCTGAAAAGAGAGATTAGAAATCAGATGGACCACAAAAATTGTCCCGTGACAGTTCAAGTGTTTTATTTCTAAACATTGCGATTGAAAAACTTGTGAAATAACTCAAATCATTCTGTAAACACTGAAAAACGCTGTTCTTTTCCATTCGTCGTTTGTTAATTTGTAATTAAAGAAAAAGTTAATTTGTGTTAATTTAGGATGAGCTGTGCGTTATCATATAAAAAGAATGTATAAATGTCTAAAGTACATTCTTTTTTATGAGAATATTGTTTAAAGAATATGCAGGCACAGAATCATTGTCTGTCTAATAACTGACTGACTGACTGAATGACCTCGCTTTTTCAGAAAGCGTGGTTTATATTTGAGGACAGAATATATCTAGGCCCATAAGAATATGTTATCGAGGCTTGACAACATTCATACTATTATTCAAAAAGAGTGCATGCATGAATGCAAACATTGAGGTTAGATAAGTAGGTCAAATGTCTAGAAAACGGCCGATTTTAGGCCAACCCTCCTTTTTATGTGTCCCTGGGTGCAATGGCGGCGCCAGCCACTAAGCTCTAGAGGGGACAAACCAAAAAAAGTTAAGCCACGCCCTTTTAACCACCAGAAACGCCATTTTACCAACAGGGAACGCAAATTTTATCTGAAGGGAGCGCCTATGACTAACTTTTGTTTGAAAATTGGCAATTTGAAAATCATAGGATTACATCACAAAAAGTACGGTGTCAAAATATTACCCCTCCTCCAACATTTTCTCATCGAATTTAGACGAAAAACAAACTCGATTCTGCTGAGAACTGGGAGGGACGTGTCCCCCCCAGTCCCCCCCGTGGCGCCGCTACTGCCTGTGTGTATCCGCCCCCTGGAGGAATATTTGCTGCTTGAGAAAGTTTCTGTTTTAAATTGAAACAATTTGAACCCTTTTTCAATTTTAGATCTGATTATCGACTGGCCTAATTTGGTGCTGGAATAACAACACAAAGAATGAAGAATTAACTGAATAAATACAGCCCTATTAGCTGTGACGAGAACGAGGACAATCAAATTATATTCAAGTCTCTAAACAGAAAGAGCTCGTTATCGACATTATTTCGACAGCGAGAAACCGGTTTCGTATTTACGATAAAGTACGGGATACTGGTCGAAAGTAAGGAAATTCTACTTGAACATAGGTTACCCATTGCAGCGGAAGTCCATGTATAACGCATGGATAATTGGAACAATGTGAGTACACGTTATGTATTTAGTGGTATCAAATTTGCAGCTACTGTGTACAAACATGGAAGAGATCTGCATCGAAGGACGGCAGTGAAAGCAACAATCCAAGCATTAGCGACGTTAATACCTCGATGAATCCTGTAAGTGTTATGTTTAATAACTGGTATGTTCCTACGTTTAAGAATACATGTTTTAGCTTTGTTGCTGATTAAGGCTTGAAGGAAACATTGTTGTTGGAGGGAGCGACCGTTGTTGGCAACTGATCCTGGATATCATAGATGGATCAGCAACAGACGACGGTTAATATGCGATCTACATCTTTTCTGCCGCAAATAAAACAGGTATTTACTGTTTATCAAAATGACAGACTGATGCAGTCCCTGTCACTGGACAGTCAATCACACCAAAGACAGTCTCCACGCAATAATATTCTTCACTCTGCCTTGTACGAAAAAAGCCAAACAATTTTTCGGCAACAAATTCAGCCAGGACCTACTTCAACCGGACCAATGTCCGGTAATACGTTGCTGCCTAGTCGCCATTCACCACTGAATCTCCAGGCAAGAGGCAGACACGCAAGACTTGCTCAGTCAAGAAATAAAATGAACGCAACAGGCAACGAAGTTTTGTATGATAAACATGACCGTTTTGTCCTGAAAGATAGTCCAGTAATTGATGGTCTCCTGCGAAAAGGCTGTTTCGAGGAAGCAGAGCTAGTTCCACCTTCAAACATTAACAAACATCCTTCCACGAAGGATGCAATTTGTAGACCTGTTGATGTCAACACGACTTCCTCAGCCAATGGCCTTGTTTTGAATGCAGAGATTGAAGCAAAAGGGTTGCAGAGTCAATCGTGCTCGCTTCCGTCTGTGCTACACAAACAGGTTATGAAAGTGATATTCAGAGAAAGTTTTGAACAGAAATATTTGCAAGCAAATCTTGATGCTAATTTCTCAGGGGCACTTGCTGATTTCGAAATCGGGCGCCGTTGTGGAGATGAGTTTAGTGCCACGCGCTATCGCCCCGAAGAGCTTTTATTCACTTGGAAGGAAATCGAGCTCGTTTTGCAGCAGAATGTAGAGGAGAGCTGTAATACTTCCTTGCTCACCGACTTGATTGATATCGGGTATCTCCAAGAGTTATGGACAAGGATCAATACCTTTTCTTCCAACTCTGCTCCGTGTAATACTTTTGATACTCGAGATGCCACAACAACCGCTAAAGGTAACTGTTCTGTATCCAACGTTCTTTCATCAACTTGTGTACTGAAACAAAACCAGAGTCATCCTACCGATTATTTACATGCAAAGAACGTAACATCGATACCATGTGATCTGAAACACATGACATCGAAGTTAGGTTCTTCAAATGCATTTTCGAGTGAAAATATTGATGCCTGGGATAATGCAAAGCTCGATTTCGATGAGTTGACTTCCAGTATGAGGAAAGCTTACAATAAAGAAAGGGCAGAGTGTGGGAAAAATGGCGTTTATTTGGGACGGTATCCGTGCCTTCGTGATGTCTCTGTAGTTCATGATCAGTTGCCATCGATGTGCGATGGTGCCTCACCTTTGCGTGACACTGGTAACAGCCCGGATATCATCATAAGACCTCGTCCGTATACCCCTGTTGATGCTGATGATGACAGTTATACAAAAAGCAAGCAGGAAATATCGTTATCTGACCAAGAAACTTATAATAGAAAGATTGAAAGTCCGTTGAATGTAAATGAAATAGAGTGCAAAACAAATATCGATTTGTCACCCTCTACAGAAACATTGGCCAGCGTGTCTTCGAATCAAAATATTGAACAATGGAGTATTTCGTCAAACAGCAATGACAAAGTTTGTGCATATGCCACAGAAACAGTTAACAACGGACTTGATGCAAATGGACAAACTTCTGGCTTTATTTCTGACGGTAGGTAGTTTTTTTAATGTTTCTATACTGATTGAAACTTGATAACTGACAAAACAAACATTCAACATGCTCTAGCTTTGGCAGATTTGTTGGGGCCCACTTAATTTGTTTGTGGTCTGTTGTACCTTCCCAAAAAGATGTTCACACAGTCAGTACATTTCAACAATTTTTTTATCCAAGCCGTTAAAAAGATTCTTGATGTTGTAAGCAATTTTCGATATTCAAGGTGTGGAAACTTCACACGCTTTTAGTTCCACGCAGGTTGAAATATCCAGCTTGCAGCCACAAATCTTCTCCATCTCATGCCAAGAAAGTCTTGCTTGTTGTAGATATTAATCAAAATAGTTAGCTTGTATGCTTTTTCATTCATATGGGTCGCCCTTCAATTCTTTGGGTACAAGAGCAAACCCGAGCCAGGGTGTGGGGTAGGGGTGGCAAACTTCCTGTGTTCAATGCTAGCGAAGTTAGCTTTTGTAGGGGTGAGGGGGGAGGGGGGGGGGTGGCGGTGGCTAGAGTTTGTGGAAAAAAATACTGATACTGACAATATCACTGTCGGTTCTGACAAAATCATCGCAGTGCTAGTAAACAAAGGCCCTTTTTCGCTGAATGTTCCTGACCACTGATCATTCCATTGGGTGTCTATACTACAGAATATTGTCCACAAAATTTCTTGTTCACATGACTTGTGATTTTGAAATGCCCTGACCACTGTGTTGCAGGCAGTTGTTTTTCAGCAATTTTCTGAGAAGCGTCCAAGTAGCGTCAAGTTTTTGCTTGACAGCAAAAAAATTTTTGAGCACCAGGCATAATCTTAAGTTCTACATGGGTAATAATAGACCCCAATAAGCATCTTTCCTTCTTCCAGTATTAGGTTGAACAGCAATCCAATGACCACGAAGAAAAACTCCATTAGAAATGTAGAGAAAAGATTCTCGGGAATAGCAAACAGCTGGCACTCTCTTGCTCCAGGGGTGGCATTGGCACCCATGCCACCCCTTGGCTACGGGCCTGTACAAGAGCCTATGAAACTGGGGAGGTGGGTAGCAGCTCGAAAATTAAACTGATAGAAATCATGCGTAAGAACAACCACAATCATGCCGGTTTTCGAAATGTTAGTCCACTAATCTCCTGAGCCAAAGTTTATCTCGCTTTTGCCCCGAAAATTGGTAACAAATTTCTTGAACACCCCCCTGAAGCTCCGTTTGCATTTGCACCCTTCTTGCATCAATTGAAACTGATCACTAGGTTGGCTTTGTTGTAAATTTGCAATTACTAAATGCAGGTTCATTTTTGATCAACATTTTAATAGTTTGTATTTCTATCTGATCTTTAACGATTCTGTTTGTTCCTGTTTTCTATTTTCAATCTCCAGCATTTATATTGTCTGACTCAACTATTTAATCAAGGAAGAAATATGGAATTCCACGTTTAATCTCTCGTTTAAAGGATAAAAAGTTGTTGTTTCACGTTACACTTAAAGTTTCACAAGGAAAAATATTGCAAATCACTTTTTAAACAATCTTTTGGTGGTACATAACTTGAAAATGGCTTTAATTGGCCTATTTCGATCCACAACTGCGTATATATATTTCCTAACGTAGAGTTTTCGGTCTATGTTCTGACGTTTTAAACTCTGAAGAGTGTCAGACGAAAAGCTTTAGTTTACTAAATGTTTGCTTTTTTCAAAATCACTTTTTATGAAATATCTCTTATTGCTCTCGACATTTATTCAGATTTATATCATGGCCAAATATAGACAGCATTAAAAATTTTACAAAAACATTCCTTTCTAAATTTCTTTGAAACAATTTCAGTACACTGAGACTTGCTGATTCTAGATAATTCTTTAATCTTAAATGATTAACCTTGCCAGACCAAACGTTTCTTTCAATTTTTCAACATGCTCTAATTTTACTTTTACTTTCAACTCTCACAAGAACCTTCTTTTCTTCCTCCCTAGATCCTGTAAACTTTGGAATGTCCTACCCCCTTTCTGTTTCCCAGACTCTTACAACCTGTCTTTATTCAAAACAAAAGTAAACAAACTTGATATTTCCTCTCTCGCTTCCTAATTCATTTTCCCTTTACCTTATTAGGGCTTAGCTATAGGCTCATGAGCCTTTCTCTAACATCACCAACTAGAAAAGAAATAGAGCATTCTAAGTTTGGTGGTCACGGAACCAACGTTCCTCAATGGTGTTACCCAGTCAATAGAGGGGCACCACAGGCCAATTTGTAGGGTTAGGGGTGACAGCTGGCGTTTTACTTGCCATTATATCCAAAATGTAAGTTTTGTTTTTGTTTGCTGAAACTAGTTCGATATTATTTGAAAGAGAGTTCTTTGCATACAATTCATCCTCAACCAGGAGTGCGGTATAGCTAATTCGACTCTATTTTACTAAAACAACTAGCTTTAAATTGTAACGAATAAAAGAATTCAGTTGGATGTTAAATTGAAATACAAGGTCCATGATAAGCAGTTTGGCAGTTTTGTTTGATTGGAAGGCTTTCTGCATTCAATGCAGCGTTTATTTTTCAAATAAGGGGTATCCCGATGTTTATTGGCGTCACGGTTTCAGTATCCTGCCTTTTGTTCAAGCCCAAGAACAATGTTCTGTTGAAACCACGAAATTGAAAGGTTTCAAACCAGTCCTTTTAAAACCTGTCTTGTAATGCGATTCATAGAGAATAAGCAGATTTTCAGTTGGGCTGTTGATTATGTGGGTTGACTTTTGGTTTTTTTGAAAAAAAGAAATGGTATCTTAGATTTGCAATTCAATGTATCTTTGGCAAACCACATTTGTGTACCTAATGACTGTTTCAATTCGTCTGCATCCTTGGTTTTGTTAATGTAATTTGGTTTATTCAAATGGTTTACAGAGACATTACGCATTACGCGCTCCAGTAACAGTCATGAAAATGCTCATAGTCCATTTTGAGACGGAAATTGAGCTTTTTGAATGGTTTGGCAAGTTAAATTTCTGTTGTTTTCGAGGTTCATCTTCTTATTTGTGTCGAATTTTGGGAAGGGGTAGCTTCTCCTCCAATCCCTATGATGTCTGCTTCATTTCTGGAAAAATAATTTCTCGATATGGGTCTTTTGGAAAGGGTGTACCACATGTTAGCACTTATTCGAGAATCTATGGTATATACAAGGGCTTCATTCCACAAAATCTTGCACAACCCGGGCTGATAATGATTGTTAGTCTAGGTTGAAATTAGTTAAAAAGTCAGGCAATTTGTCTACAAACCTCGCAATCTGAAGTTCACATGAATGCAACTGCTCTGTAGTTCAGCACGAACTGAGTTCATTGGTATGCCTGTCAATGTAATGGAATAGATATATATTAGTTTTTACATAATTAACAAATGGTGGTATCAAACAGATATTTAGGCCCCGCTCATATAAGCACGATTGTATGTCGTTCAAACAGAATTCTGGAGTTTAGAACCTAAAAACCAAAAGTAGAGCTGCTAATATACACGCATATCAAAACATGACGTATCTTATACAACTGGAGCTTGGCATAGGTATCTCGTTTAAGCAACGTGCGTGCACTGTTTTCAGAATTGTAGATGGTGTCTGATGAGGCTCTCCTAGGGGTTTTAAACAAAAAGAGAACCTGCCGTTTGTTAAAGGAAAGTAAGGAACATCTTACATTTTTAACGGGGATCAGAGGACCATTTTGACAAGTTCTCTAGCGACTTTAGGGAGCATTTAGAAAACATCATGGGGAACGGGAGAGAATTTTTTAAGAATTTTTAGGGAACATGGGAACGGGAACACAGACCCCTTGGTGGGGAGGGGGTCTCTGGACACTTAGTAATATAAAACTGCAATTATCTATTCTGGTATTAGTTGGTAGATAGTTCTGCAACCCTGGGTGAATTTGGCTGCTCTTATCGCGTAGCTATAAAAATGGAATCTGAATGATGCTAACCAATGCAATTGTTACAGAAAATGAAGTGAATAAAATCATTATTGGGTTTTCTGTTAGAGAAAATGATGTTTCAATAGGGGGGAGGGCTGGAGAGGCTAGCCCTCCCCTGGCGCCACCACTGATTACACCTTTTAGATACAAAATTCGGGTCTATTTTCAAATTTGGGACTTACATAGCAAAACTTTCTGAAAGGCTGACACTTCCAATTAGCGGATACCTTGCTCTTGCCCCGACGATGTCCGCTAATTGGAGAAAATACTGTAGCAAGAGGACCTGCCACATCCCCATCTTTAGAAACTTTCTGGAATGTTAACAAATTTGGCTTGGTCCTAAATTAGAAGGCAATGCGTCCCTGCCTTTCTCCAATTGTGTGCCCTAGATAACATACATCGTAAAGGGAGAATGAAAGCCACACGCGTCAGATTGTCTCTTGTTGTTTGTTTATGTTGCTGCGTTGTGCAAACAGAGCGATAGCAGCTGTGGAGGCACAGGTGGTTATTTCTTCAGGAACTTCCCATAATTACTTAACCCGACATCCATTTACTACAGCTGTTCTTCATTTCTTGATGAAGCTTTCGTCATTAAAACTGGCTGTATCAGGTTGCAGGTCTTCGTCATTTCCAACGTTTGTCTTCTGTCTGGTAAAAATAGTTTGTATAATTTACCATACAATGCGGGCATTTTGATACTACTCTATAACCACGCACAATCTCTTATTTCATACTAACCACAATCTCTAATTTCATACTAACCTCAGACGATTGCTTTTATTTCATTTGTTCTCTTTTTGTGCAGAAATTTTCACGCGAGAATCTTCAAGGAAAGGCCTGAAAAACAAGCCAAGAACTCAACGTAAGTAAATTTAAGTCAAAAAATTGAAGTTCATACACTTTATTGTTTAGTGGGTACACCCTGCTTTCCTAATCTGGGGGCATATGTTCATAAAACACCCAAACCCCGGTTGCTCTCGTTATGTTTTCCAACTTTTATTCAGTCTTTACAAATATTTCACAAAGAAGCATCTGAACAACCAAAGTCTTCTCAATTTAGAAGGCGTGGTCCGTGCAGGTTTGAAAGTTTCAACATTTTTTAGCACAATTGATGTTTGTTACTAATCAGAAAAATTGTTAAACAAATAATTAAGAGCATGTGTGCTTTTGTAAGTTTTTAGGTTAGCAAAATACACTAGATTGGCGAAAGGAACATGATGTTGGAAAAATATAATTTTCCCCTTTAAGATTTCACAATCTTTATCCTTGAAACAGTAACTTTTTTTGCTTTAACTTGAACCAAATTCCTAAGAGTAGAGAAGGCTGACCATGAAAATTATCATCTAAGGTTGGTAAACAGTTAGTCTGAAAATTCTAAGTTTCACTGAAATTCTACTCAATGTCCACCATGTTAATATTTTGTTATTCTCGACACGCTGGAACCTTGTCTACGTTGAATTGCATCAAATAGACGCTAAAGCTGCAATAACATTGACTTTGGTGCAAGATGGAGCTTGTTTAACTCAAACACGTCATAGGGGCATACCGTAAATCCTCGAATTGCCCCCCCTCGAAACCCCCCCCTCGAATAAGCCCCCACCCTAGAACTACAAATTGTCAATAAGCCCCTCCTCCTGGAATAAGCCCCCACTGCTACCATAAATTCTCAAATTTGACTCCTCAATTTGATGATTTTTGCCATCTGAGGTTGCCTATGGCGTTTTATTGAATTACCACAACAAATTCATACTTTTGGTAGTAATTAATTAAATGCTCATAAAGAAATTTCTACTTAAATAAACGAGGTCTTTTAATAATGTCTTCTTAATGTCAACAATGATTCTATAAGCCCCCCCCCCCTCGAATAAGCCCCCATCCTAAAATATCAAAAATAAATAAGCCCTCAGGGAGCTAGTTCGATGATTTACGGTATACCTTCCTCACTATGAAGTGATAAACATGTTTCCTAATTTACTTCATTTAAAGACTTTTTCATATTAACATTTGTTTTTATCTCTGATTTCACTGCGCAGGCCGCAAATAATTTCGATTTTGCGCACACGTTAGAAACAAGTTTCGTTAAACTGAGTTGAAAAACAAGGTTAAAGAGAAGGACAACATTCTCCAAATATATAGGATTAACAGACTGGTGCTGTTGATAATGCCCTTAAAGATACAGCATGGCACAGCAAACATTTGATCTACTGCTGCCATATTTGCTAAATTTAGCTGAAGGCAGAGTGTCGGATTCAGAAATGGAGTTTGGGCGATTTGAATGCTGTGGCATCGTAGCCAAGGGATTAAAGGCAATCTGTCACGACGTTGATTGATTATAAGAACAAAGGGATTTTTTATTGTTTCCAGTTCCCCTTTAATTTATCGCATTGTAAAAAATATGGCGGAACGCTGGAATCGTGTTTAGGCTATTGTTCCAGCTATTGTTCTCGTTAACCAATTCACAACGAGACAGATTGCCTTTTGTTTAAGGTGTGGAAAAACGGGGTTTAGGATAATGTACCTAGATTTTTTTCGGTTTACCCATTTCTTTGGCTTTGAAACAAATCTCTCCCCTGCCCCCTTCGTAACCAAGCCAAAATGCTCACGCTGCTTGTAACAGTATCCTCTTTGTACTTCTAAACTTTGCTTATTTGCAACACCCAAATAATGAATATTTTGCCTTCACCAGGGCTGCAATGTTGTAAAAAGAGCAAGATAGTTCTCAAACAATTCTCTCAAAAAGTCACAAGAAAGGATTCATTCACCCACAAATCCCAATCCGTTATTTAATTTGTAAACATATCTATCAAACATACTGCAAAGAAAACAATTGCAACATACCGCCAATAAAATGCTTTGTAAAATGCTACTCTTCCTAGGGATCGTGCTTAAGGGTGAAGGCTAAGGTAGCAAATTGTCCTTAATAAAAATTCAGAAACTGGTGGTTATTCCTTATATACCAAGATATTCCTCCCCACAATTTCGCACTGGAATAATGAAAACTGTTTTTTGTATATTCCAGATTTTGATTAGGGATATCGATATCATCCGGTTATCGATATCTCGTTTTTGGTGACATAGTTAGAGATTTAAGACCTCGTGATCAATGTTACTTAAAGAGCCTGTTGGGAAACAAGTCATAGTCATACAGCACACTCTTTTTTAAGAGCAGGATTCATTAGCACACTGTGGCTTGATATTCCGATAAATAAGAACAGTGTAAGGACCTGCCCAGCCTCTGATTAAAAACTGGTTGAAAGACAATGTGCTTGAAAACTTTTCTTTCGTATCAACAATACAAAGCAAATTTTATCAGCTGATAAACCGTGCTATTATTCATGTCATTTAAAACTGTTATCAAGATGTCTTTATATTATGTAGTTAAAGAATAATCAATGTTTCAATAAGAATATTGAAAACACCCGAGCTTCAATTTACCCAAAAATAGTACCATTGAACCTCAGCAAAGAATATCTGGTCCTTATAAAATAGATTGGGTGTAATGTACTCTAATGCCCCAACAGAAAAGGAAGGTTCCCTGGCTCTACGCCCTTCTTGAGCTTCGAGTTCTAGTCTGCTGCCATATCCTATACACCTCCTAAGTTTAATACGAAATGTTTCACGGTAACCAAGGATTTGTTCTTCCTCGTATGGCCAAAATAAACAAATGCACGAAATTAGAAACTATGGCCAAGATAAACACTGTGTGTCTAAACATGCCTATTTAAATCTCTTCAATGCATTTGAATTTCAGCAAATCACTGTTTGCATTTGTGGGAGTTCCTACTAGATTTGCTTAACAACGACGAGTATAGCCCAAAATACATAGCGTGGACTCGCAAAGACGTCGGAGAATTCAAGCTTATTAGAACGGAGTTTATTGCTAATCTGTGGGGGCAGTCAAAGAAAAGGAAGAAGATGACGTATGAAAAGATGGCTAGAGCACTGAGGTACTACTACAAATTCAATGTTTTGGAGAAAGTGCCACATAAGAGACTGCATTTTAGATTTGGCAAAAGCATCTTACCAAGGATTCTTAAGCAGCAAGTCTAATTCTGCTCCTGTACATTTTTTTCTTCAAATTGAATCAAGACTTTAGTTGAAGTCTATAAAATCTTTACCAAAGATATTGATGAAAATTTAGATCACAACTTAAATTATCGATTGAATAGATGATTGTAATTAACAATAAATGAAAATTCAGTGGAAAAGGCTATATTGATATCATGTCATACCACCCCATTTATGCTCCCGAATATGTCTCCCCCCATTCTTTTCATTTAGACCCACCAGGCTAGAACTGAAAACTACAGCTACCTTCCTTCGAATGTCTCTTGCTTCTATATGTATATAATGAAAACAGAATAATTAGCTTACATTACAGAATTAAAATGGAAAATAACAGTTTAGAATAATTACACAAACGAGATACTGTTTATGTTGTTTTTACAAGAAATTTGGTGTCAAATCAAAGAAAACAACTTTAAAAAAAGCAAATCTAACTAGTCTTTTGGATCATATAATATACAACGAAAAAATTGTCTCCCAAGACTTTGGTTTCTAGTTTGGCCGAGGGATATTAGATTTAACAAAATCGACGCCTTCTCTTAATATCTTCCAGCATTATACCGTTAGCAACCTGAGTTCCAATATATTTCACTGTTTGGCTAATGATACCGTTTAAACCTTCCAAAGCACGAAATAAATCTAAAGCATCCAATTTTGAATGTAATTTTAGTACGACTCAATCATCCTCTCCTTTTCTAAAAATTTTTCAGCTGTAGAAAAATTTTTTTTCCAAAGAGGCACTGAATTGCTTCTTGTGCCACTGGTTAGAATATGGTATGTGAAATCTTCCCCTAGCTGTCTTGATGGACAGCAACTTTTGATAAATATGGAGGAAAAAAACAGGAGGGTCTGAAAAATGGAAATAAAATTCCTTGGATCAGTAGAATTCCTCTGCCTAGCCTTACTTCTTTCCAATTTCTACGCAAGCCAATATATTACAAAAGTTGAAAAAGGGATGCATTAAAAATTTATTAATTTTTGTGACCAGAAAAGGAGTGTGCAGTTTAGCACCATCCAAATTGTCCCTTTTCATGAAGATGCAAAACCCATCTGGGCAATTTTTGAAACTCAAAAGCCATTTGCAGGATTTGATTGAAATAGGCATGGGCTACACCAATATTTTGATACATTTGTCTTCAGCTTAGAAAGTTTTGTGCGATTTCTGATAAGCATCTAAATGCATGTTTATATGGATAGTTGATATAAAATTATGGATGTAGACAATTAATTGTATCAAAATCACAGCTTTATATTTTTGTAATTGCATGTTTAGGCTTTGATACTTATTGTGCTTCAAATCTCTGATTCTACTAAGCATACATTTCGGTATTTCTCATATTCAAGTTGTCTTTACCCTAAGCCGATTTGTGTTGCACCCTAAGCCGATCACTCATTTCTGTACATTATAACATCTTAAGCAAGTGCTGCTGAAATTCATTTGCCACCCACCCATTTGCAGTTTAGATAAAGTTGATTGGTATCCCCAAAAACTCACATTAAAAATTAACTGCTTTGCTTTGGTAAAATTTAGCCTGTTAGACCAAGCCAACCTTTAAGATTATGGAAGCAAACAGTAATCAAATCATTTACCTACTGGACTTTACACTAGTCATTCAGTTATATTTGCATCATTATGTATACTGTTGTCTTAGAAACCCTTTTTCATTTAGCATTTGATTTGATATGTTCGGATCCCGAACACGATTTGTCTATCGGTACAGGATGGGTTTCCAAAATAACCAATTCAACAACATAACATACCAGTTCATAGCAAAGATAATAATTAAAACAGGTTATCCTATCGTAATACAAATTTGACCTCTCTTCCCTTGTTGTGAGCTGTGCTTCCTTACACTAGCACATTTTCTAATTTTGATATTTCTAGCTGATGGTATAAAACTCTCAATGTTTAGTCTTAATGTTTAGTCTGTATTGTTTTTGTAAGAAATGCGAAATCAAAGAATGACTTGTGACTGAATTTCACATCAATCCTGCAGAATCATTATTTTTCAGCTAGAATGCGTATTCGTTAGGCGCAAGGAATGACACAACGAGTGGGGACATTTCTTTCTAGAGAACGCGTTACAGAAACACGCTATTCAAGCTGATTAAATATCTAGTTTTTGGGTCAAAAATTGAGATATCTAACAAGAAAATACAGTTTCCCTCTCCAAAATCCAATGTTAACTATATTTCCATGGAAATACTTGCTGCTTTTTTACAATATATCTCCAAATTATGTCACAATGAAACCAACATTGGTTTTTGGGGGAAATTGTGCTTTTTCTTATTCTTGGTAAGTTCAAATCAAGGATATTTAGAAATTGGTATTTTGTCCAAGACTTGAAAAGGGAGGCCGTCCAAAAAAGTTGGGAAATGCGATGCAAGCAACCTCTAGAAACCCGCCCATGACCCAACCCAAACTATACTCGCAAAACTATTGCAAACTGAACTTGAATTTGTGTTAAAGGTTCTCCTTTGCGTATATGAAATCATCAAAACTATTCACCAACCCAAAAATACTGCTAGGAAATTGCTCATTCACGGTAAATCTATAGCATAATAAAAGATTTGTCAACACAGAATTTGTCAAATTCTGTGTTAATCAGCTTCTTAAGCAACATTTTACTTACACTTTCTTATTTTAGATATGTAATACATGGTTTTATTAAAATAAACTATACATTCTTTTGTACATACTTATAGGCTTTATATAGGGTTCTGGTAGTTTTGACAAGACGCACATTACAGCAGTAACGATGAAGTGTTTAATTCTGTATGAAAATTTGTATTTTTATTATGTCCAACCAAACATGTGATCGCTTGTTAAGGTGACTTAGCCCTCTCGAGCCTCTGAACCCTCACGAACCCTCCTCCACGGCACCCCTGGACTATAACTACTTTCATATTTTTTATAACGAAAAGTTTGGGGTTACAATGAAGGGTTCTTAGATTATGAATCAATAGAAGGCATTGAGAAATCTTTTAATTGTTAGTCTCAGCCCCTCGTTCAACATGCTTTACAAAGTGATCGCACAAACCCTTCTATTCTCTGTAGAAGAAATTTTAACTGCGATGGAAAAAACAGGCTGTCTGTTTGTCATGATTAATCCTTGCAACATGCCTTACGTGGTCCTATAAAATAATATTCTTTAACTAAAATGCTCATCAAAGGAAAGCAGCAAGAAGCTTTTGTAACGTTTTTCCTATAGTTTTGTGAACAGTTTGCAACATTGGTATCCAGCGTAACCAGGCAAGAAGGGATTCAATTTTAGAAGACGTTTTTTGAGCTCGCAACGTTGCGTTTTGAAAGAAACATAATTTGGACAGTATTAAAGGGTGGGCAAGTTTCCACAAACTACTACCTTGAACAATACTATAAATTATGTTCAATAAAAACATAATTTTTTGGAATTCAAAAACAGGGTGCGTACATGCCAACCTTGCCCCATCCCCAATAACCATTACTGCATCACTAAAATTATGTAATTTAACAATTCAGAGTCGTGGTTGCTTGAAAGGAGACTGCCTCGCTACCAGTTCCCAGCGTGCCCTGAGTTTAGCCGTCGTCAATCCCAAAATTTTTCCAACATTTTGCGCTGAATATCTTTTAGGGATTATTTCATCCAGCCCGCACCTGTCCTGGGTTTTATTTAATATAATCATTTTTAGGCCTTTGCTTTTTATTAACGAAACATCATTCTCTCACCGATAAACGTGTTCATACGTTTTCTTTATCATTATTTCTTAAATAAAATACCAACAGTAAACAATACTTGACAATTTTTCAGATCATATGCTGATTAACTTGGATTTTTGCTTGATTGTGTCATCTTTACTTCTGGGTTATCAATCTCAAATTTTCAAATCTGGGTTATCAAAGAGAAAATTTATCATTCTACCAAATATTGTTCTTACCTTATGTTTATGAAATGTTTAATTTTGAAGTGTCTGGGCACGAAAACACAAACGTTGTTATGAAAACTTTCCTTAAAGTTTTAAAATCAAACTTCTGCGAAAAAGAATAGTGGTTTTAGCATTTTCTTTCAATGGTTTTTGGTCAACTCATTGCGTTTTCGTGTAATGACTTGTGTTACATATAATTGAACGGGCCCAAAGAAATGATCCTTAAGAGGTTAACCTATGTTTTTAATACTTTATTCAACCGTTGTTATTATTTTTATATTGCAATCCCATGCATACAATAGTAAAGTAATTGGGTATTTGTATGTTTTTTTGTAGAGAATTGCAGTACATCACATTTTCTGGTTACACTATTGCATCAACAATAAGCCGTAAGTTCAAACAGTTAAATAACATATCGAAATTAAATTTTTTCTTTACTCTTTACAGCTCAGTTGAAATCCTCCAGTAAATCGTTTTGAGCCTTCTATCAAACGTAAATGCAAAGAGGGGTGGGATGATTTTTCTTGACAAGCGGCACAAGTCAAGCAATTTGACCATTATATAACTTTAGTAGTTAATCAAAAAATTCTGCAAACGAAGACGAAATCTATCCATTTTATGTACTCTATTCCTGCCTAAGAAGTTTTCTTGTATACTCGAATGGCTCCATATTTCTCTCGAAGCAGCTTGGCTACGTTGTATTATTCCCAACAGTCACACCTCAAGATCACCACTTTTGTCGGTAAAATCTGGGGATCTACCCCCAAACGATTTCCGGCACCGCCCCTCCCCCTGACGGTGGTATTCTAGCTCTGAGGGTTCGTTATGTTCATTCACTGGTAAGCCTGTAGCTAGGGGGGATGCAAACTCAGGTTATGTATCAAGTTTTTTGGGTCGATGCCTCAATCATGTAGGTGCTTTTGTTGCTAGCTGGCACTGCGGGGCACGGGGACTGGAGGGGCTATAGCCTCACTTTTAATTTGGTTTTAGGCCCCCCCCCAATTTTCTCAACGCTCCGATGTGCTTGGAAGGAAAAACTGAATGATTAGGACAATTTGTATCATTGGAAAAGAAGAAGGTACCACGTAGGCTGCTCTATAGCAATATTATGACAGAAAGCACATATTTAGATATTGAGCCTGACAAAGAAAGATTTTATACACCAAACCCCGTGTTTTTGTTGTATGCAAGTATTGTTTCAAAACATCACATAAAAGATAAAATTAAATCGTCTAAAACACAGAAATATCAAGAATGTAAAAGAAAAAGGAAGAGGGAAAGAAACTAAGAAAACACCCGGATGGCCTTGATTCTGTCATACAATGCGCATTCAAATTTCGACGTCCATACATATAGCAATTAATTTTCGTACCTTCCAGAAGTTGTTACCAGTGGCGACGTGGCCTTTTTCGCTTGAAGAGCCAGCAGCAAAATGGTGCCCTTCATAACTAACATTATTGTCTTTTCCTGAAAAGATTGGCATTCTGGTAATGGTCTTATATTTTCTAACCTTGTATGTCAAAGATAGACTGACCCCCACGTGAGAACAGGGTCCCAAATATAACAATTTTTCATGGGGGTGTCAGGTTAAGTTGGACCGATTCACGTACGAAATGACTGTCTTCGAAGCCAATCCAAGCAAATGAACCTAATGAAAATGTGTCAAGAACATGTTTGGGGAAATTCCAAGAGTGGTCAAATGAGGGATTTGTTCTTGTTGTAACTGCTGTGTTCATTTGGTACCTTGGAGGGGAATCCAAAGCGCTAGATAAAATATTTACCTTTGTTTTGCTAAACTTTTACTTTGGGGCAACTAAACAAGCTCAAACATACTTATAACACAACTTACAGTCAGGGTGAAACTAGGGGTGTGTTGGGGTAACAGATAATGGGAAGAGTCGGTCCTAGTGAAGGTTTTCAGTTACTCATAGGGCTAGAAAATGCGATTTTTAACATATCTGTGAATTCAATATGACACAGTTGAAAGGTGCTAGAAATGGTGCAAAATGAAGACTTGATGCAAAATTAAGTAAATATTTATCAAACTTTAAAGAAATATTATAAAAGACAAAAAAACCCGACAACTGTTAAGAAAACTAGGCCTGACCCTTGAAAAGAAACCTGAAGTACCTACTAGAAACATCAGTGACGCCGGAAAAAAACCAAGGGGCAAGGGGGGCAGACTTGAGAAAAAAAGCATTCGTAAGATAATTCTCAGCTTCTACTAATTCCTTCGTATCTGCCATTTTATTTCGATCTTCTGTGCGTATCTTGAAAATTGGCTATCTTTTGGCATAAGGAATTTATTTACAAGTTCTGAGAATTGTTTTAATGAACTAGGCACTACAACCAGAATTTAATATAAATCTATCTGATTGTTAGAAATGGCTGGTTTCAAGGGCACTTAAATGAAAAGGGCACTCTGGCCCCCCTTGCCCTTTTTATCAAAAGGCAACAGGGGCAGTTGACCCCCTGCGCCCCCTTCCCCGGCGTCCCTGAGAAACAGGAAGTCAATGTTTTGAGTTAAAAGTAATCTGTTTAATTTACCCTTTTTGAAGAAACATAATAAGAGCTGGTTTCATTATGTTTTAGCTTTGAATGCACTTTTTAGGGCTATTTCTTCTTATCTTGTGCACCTAAAACTGTACGTCCGTGGAAGTGACTTGAGGTAGCAGACGGACTAATCTAGGATAAAACAGTTAAACAACTGAATTGTCTATTAATTAGGTCTCTGAAGGTCAGCAGAGCCAAAGAGACTCTTTGAAATTCAAAATTTTCCCTAGAAGATGTTGGGACATGAGTTAGGACAACTCAAACACAGACTGTCTTCGGATTATTTCTGTGTGCCCCATGAATGCTGTGCCCTCCATACAAAATGATTTAACATTTTAGGTAACACAGTACTTAAAGGGCCCAAAGACGTGTCCTGGAATGAGACTGTTCTAGGGGGCCATGCACCTCAAGAAAATTTTAAGGCGTCTTCTTTGTCTCTGCTGACCTCCTAGAGACCTAATAACCAGAAAAGTCGGCCGTATCAAACTTTTTTCGAGTTTTCGGCACCCTATACAAGCCTTTGCGTCCCTATGAAAAAGTCAGGTTGGGCGGCTCTGGTTGTTACAATCCCACTAGTTGGACTTTGTACTCATTATTTATAATTGACAGTAGGAGCGAGGCGGAGGCTGAACGTTCAGAGGGGCTTAGTATGGGTCTTGCCTGAAGATTGTTGCTTAATTGAGATAAAACTATCCGAATGGGCCTGAAGTTCGAAAAATTTAACCTTATTGGGGGCCTGTATCCCCGAGCCCCTATGTCTCATACGCCTATGATTGCCAGTGCTGAATGGAGTGCTTGCTCAGCCATAGCCACACCTTATGGTCCTTGAGTCTGATGTTGGGAATAATCTAGAGGGATTGTTAACACTTAAAATGGCACAAAATTAAAAAAGCTTATATTTGAAACTCAGTATATCTTTTTCTTTAAACTATACGAAACTCACAAAGATTGTACAAGGTCCTACAGCCAGCTACATTTTTTGTAGGCCAAGATGGGTCGCACTGGGAAAGACTTTCTCCCAAACGTCTCAAGAAATTTTTCTGTGGCCTTGGACATTTTTCTTAAAATACGCACTGGCTGAAAGCTTCTTATTATTTCAAAAAATTGGGTACCTACAGCCTTAAACCAAACTAAAATTTCTGAATGGCAGAAATCCATAGTACTTTATATATTTCACTTTCAGCATCAAGCCTTCATTTTGGAAGACATCACGTCCTTTACTGTTAACAAAGACGACCATGTGCCTAGAAATGTTTGTGATTAGGACTGGAAGAAACTGGAATAATTACTCCTCTGAAACACATAAAAAGCAACATCTCTCTTAATATTTATGAGCTGAAAGTTTTTTTACTGCCCGATAGTCTGATTGCTGCGCCTCGTGGTGCAATAATATAATGTTATGTAGTCAATCATATCGAGTCGGTGACAAGAAAGTTCAATCCACAGAAAAGAACCAAAGTGCTGCCACTTAACAGAGCCAAGCAACGCATTTGCTACAACTAACACTTTGCAGATATTGTTTGGAAAACTTGGCACACGTTTTGATATTTAACATAAAAAAACATAAACGCCATGACAATGTTCTTTGCCTGGCCTAGCGTGAAGTTAAAGCTGTACAACAGTTAACAATTCATTCCAACAACCACACATGAAACCATTTACGAAATCTTACATGCTTGTTTGTAGTAAATCCCTCCAATACACTGGATTCTATGTATCAAGTCGTATTTTAACCATAATTGTCGGAAATCTTTGCTCCAAACATGTACGTCCCCAATTCAAAACACCATGAAGATCAGGAAGCGTCAATCAGTCTAAGTTTCATAACAAACGTTTGTGAAACTACAAAATTAAAGTCTGCAATACTTTTAGATTTTTTCAATTAATATCACAATTTTGAGTGAAAAGCTTCTTTTTAAAGAAAGGTTAACAAGCATTAATTGATTTAGTGATTACACCATTGGCAGTAGCAATGGCAGCAGTCAACCAGTAAGGTTCCTCTTATTTTCGGAAATGTCAATCAAATACTTTTCCGTTTGGCTTAAAGATACTCCAGTTATTGTATAGAATGTCAAGCGACTGTTTGCAAAGGGACTAATATCCAGAGAGAAATTATGCTTCTAGATCAATTTTAAGCATACATTCTGACAGTAACACAACTAAAATGCAGGCAATACATGAGGGGACTGTAGGTGGATGTACTGAATGGGGGCAAACCCCATTCCAAGAAGGCTTTGTTTAAACCTAATCCTTGTTCAAAAACTCCAAATTCCAGTTGCTTAAATCTGATTCCACTGACGAATTTCAAGTTTAAAATCCAAATTTTGATTATAGGGTAATTGATGTTTTAAGATTTTAGTGGCAAGTTGACATTTACTTAAAATTGTCAACTCAATGATAAATCAAATTAAATTACTTCGTGTGGAAAAACTCAAGAATGGTGAGTTTCATATCTTATCAACAGCCAAAGGGGAGTTGGGAAACAGGCAATTGTTAGGTTTAGTTTGAGCAGTTTTGTGTTATAACTTTAGATTCATCTATCCTCTAAATTCTCGATTAAAAGAATTCACTAATTTTTTGTAACGATAGCGGACCCTAAACAGTAATGCAAGCAAAGCATTACTAAGTTTGAAACATTAAAACGGCAAGGCCAGACTTGTATTTAACTGTCTAGGGTCCAGTATTTAACTGTATTGAAGCGCTGGTTAACATTTCTGGATAAACCTGTGTGTAACTTCTTACCCAAATGTTCTTTATAAAGAGTCAACATAAAAAAGTGTGATTCAGTACAATATAGTATCACTCATATCATATCACTCTTGTAAGAATACTCATGGAGTTATATCAAATGGCGTCGGATGGGACGCCTTCCCTCGAGTACGATGATACACGTGAACAATCTTTTTCTTAACCTTGAAAATGCTCCAACGAAGTCCGCTCCAACGAAGTCCGCTCCAACGTAGCCCCAAATCCCGCACAATTAATGATCGCCATGCTTGCCAGTTATTAGCAGCATGCGTTACTGAAAAATGAAGCGAAAATCCTTCATCTCTTTGCCGTTAGTTCTGAAAGGCATGTAAAGTTTTTTAAATTAATCTTGTATTCGAGAAGATTCAATGGACAATCTTACATATCCAGTGGCGGCGCCAGCTATTATGGAGTGGGAGGGTAATGGGCGCGGCTAGTGGAACCACGCCCATTTTGCTTTGTTTCAGTGTTTTGTACCAAGTTAACTTTCCTTAGGAAATTTGATCCACCCCCCTACCCAGTGTTTTTAAATTCATTTTTAGAAGAAATATGTAGACCATATTTTCAAAAAAGTGGGGGGAAGGGGTTAATTACCCCCCATACCGCCCCTTGGCGCCGCCACTGTACAAATCTAAGAATGGTTATTGAAACTAGAGGGTCATTTTCAAGGCCTTGAACAAAGTCACAACGGACCGTCTTTGGTTGTAGCATTATTTTGAAGCAGACACATTCCAATACCCTTTGCCAGGTTCTCTTTTTAGTTTAATTAAATGCAGCCACTAAAGATACATACAAGTTATTACGAAATTTTCTTTACAGACAGTGACTCATTCGGCGATAGATAGCTTCTTCAGTTGGTGGTTAGAAATTCATAACAATAATAACACCCGTATGAATAATGAGTTCACAGGCAAACCTCACTCTCCTGATCAGGACGCACCCATAAAAACGAAAAGCAATTAAGACCCCGTTTACACTGTCCCGTGCAAGTTTGGAACCGTGACAAAACTGTCGCGGTTCGCCCTTGCGTTTACACTAGCACTGTGGAACCGTGACGATTTTGCTCTGCTATCCGGAACAGTTTTGACCCTGCTTTGAAAGCGAACGAATTTTGTACCGTCACGGTTCCGTTTTTGAACGGGACAGTGTAAACACCTATCCGAGACGATTTTGTCACGGATTCACAAAGAGGTCTTTTGTATGGCTGTTTCAGGTAATCGAGGCTTTGATTGTGGCGTAACTACGTTCTCAAATTCTGAAGAAAAGGGAATTCTGAAGAAAAGACGACCACAGAAAAGGCTTGTAGTGTTTCCCAGTCCAAGCCTTGATTGAACTTGGCAGTTTTGTAGTCTAAAATAACACTGAAAATTAAAGGCACCTTGTCTTTCGTCCAAGTAAAGTTTTAATCGGCCTTCCGCTCCATTTTAACTCACAATAAAAATTCGATTGTTGACTTCAGCGGCAAAATAAAAGCCTTGGTTGACTAAATACAGCTTCTTCTAAACAATGTTCTACCATTAAATTAAGGTCGTACCGGTACAGTGTAAACGGAACGGCTAAACGGAACAATTTGGAACCGCGACAGTGTAAACACTTGCGAACCGTAACGGTACAAAATTGTCCCGGGACAGTGTAAACGGGGTCTAAGATAAAGAAATAAATAAGGTTTATTTCTAGGCAACACTACCAGACAAATGCCATTTGCCACCAAACCAGACATATTTAATGCTAGGCGATGAATCGGTTCTTAGAAAAAGGAAACAATACGTAGGCACTTGCATTTCTTGAAATGCACTCAACAGGTTAACGCCCTTAAGTTCCCTATTATATTTTAAATTATACGGTCAGTCCTCTGCATTGAAGCCTAATTGACACAGTCAAACCACTTATAAAGAATAAGTCATATAATCAAACTACCAAATTAGTTAAATTTTCCCTGATTCCTCACAACTTCAACAAATAATACTTCATCTTCATAGTGACCAGAGGTGGCGCCAGAAATTTTCCGACAGAGGGGTTGGAGCTTCAGACAGGGGGGCCAAAACGACTGAAATAAGCAATTTTCGTACGTTACTTTGTCAAATTTGTTCCGACAATAATCTAAAATTTCCTCCGATGGGGGGGGGCTAGATGCTTCCGATGAAGGGGCTGTAGCCCCCTAGCCCTCCCCTGACACCACCACTGATAGTGACCCCTGTTAATACCAAAAGTTAACAATAATCAGAATCGGTGAAAATTGAAATAATCTGTTTTCTCTTATGTTTATGTTACCAGTGGCGTAGGTAAGAAAATTCATAGGAGGGGCAAGATATTATAATTCTGGAACAGTAAATCTATCAAGCGGTTTTTCATATATCTTAACATAACACAACATAGCTAGATTAGAACTGAAATGAAACAGAAGAAATCTCATTATATTTATTAAAAGTCAAGTGCCATAAGTCAAACTATTGAAGATTTTCCCTGTTTCCTCCTTTAAAAATAATTTTCGCCCCCTCTGACCACCCTCTATCTACGCCACTGGATTACAAATTTTTTTATTAAACACAATTTATGAGAACACCGAGGCTCGATCTGACCCAAAATGAGCAATCTAGCCGTTCTGTTGACTTGCAAAGCGATTACTTAGTAGTCTAAAACACAATAAATAATATCTAAATGTAGAAAAATCTATGTTGAAATAAGAACAATATTTAACAACCTCCGAGCTTTCGTAATAGTTCGATAATTTTCCAGAAAGTAAGATTCTTATCTGGATCTTATAGAGAAGGGTGTATTTGGCGTTGGATGTAGTTACTTTCCCGTATTCATTCAATCTAAATGTCATCTTTTTTTAATATATATTGTAAAAAGTGCTCAGATCTGAGACTTTTCAAACGATTTTGATGTGACTTATGTGAATATATTTGTTCAATTATCAGTTATTATTCGTTTCATAGGTGATCTTTGATACCCAAATATAGCTCTATAAGGGTTTACACAATATACGATGACTAACAATGTGACTTTTTTATGAAAATCCAAAAATCGCAGCTAGTTAGTTGGTATAATAGGAAAAAGACACAATCCAGATACCATTACAGTATATTCGCCGAATTTTGGTGTGAAAATTCTTCAATTTTTGCCATTTTACTTTTTGTCATTTAGAAACTTGCTATGTATCAGGAAAAAATAAAAAGCTTCAGAAACTGATAGAAAGAATTTAAAAACAATAGACTTGGATTTGCTATTTGGCTTAATATTTCAAGTTATTTATAAAGTATTTAACTTGTTTACTCAACTGTGCAAACCCAAAAATGTTCTTCAAAAGTCTCACAAATTTTTTCCTGTCAACTTCAGAGGTTTCTTATATTTCGTGGAAAATAATACTAAGATATCAAATAAAGAAATTGCCCAGCATGAAAAATCATACTCAGGACCCAAAATAATAAATATGAATTAAGAATATCTTAAGAAACAATTATTACTGAAGTTTGACTCAGCATCAGAAAACTTGGCTGCTTGTTGTCGACCCTTGTTCTTGAAAAATGTGTTTTCAAAAAAAAAGGTTTAAGGAGCTTGGCAATCATTATTTAAAAGAATTTTTATAGATGTAGCCGTGGAAAATGTCCAAACTTAAGCTCACTAGTTTCTCCACAGAAGACAGGTTCGCTAACAAACTCTAGTGGAAAAACCGAACTTAGGGTGTTATTTATTTTTATCAAAAAGTACTTCGTTACATAATCCTAGACTAGACCAAGCATGGACTTCAGCAAAACCTGACTATTGCCCTTGGAAGTTGACTTATGTAACAGTTTGTTTAAATTTCTCTTGGCAACAGAAAACAGCGCTTAAACTTTGAATTGAACACAAAGCGAAGTTTTTAATACATTCCACTAACAAGTTACAATAGCTACACATACTACAGACAACATACACTACTAACAGAAACTACTATATTGCAATACAGGGCACGATACTCCGGAGACCAAAAGACTGTGACTACCGTGGGGCCATTACATAGAAATAAACTACAATTGACTGTCTCAAACAGTTAAACTAAAATAAAAAGTGAAAACAAAACAGAATAAAACCAAAAGAGATTTTACTTTAAATAGGACCTGGTGGCTGGGTTAGGTTGTTCACGACGGAGTTGGTTTAATCAAATTGGCCATTTTTATGGATGAATTGGAGAATGAGGAGAGTTATATTTCTATTAAATTTATCTGGAAAGTTTTTATCAAAAGTTTTCAACAAACTTTTACAACAAAAATGCATTAGATTGCTGTTTGGAAGATTTGAATATCCAAATGGTTGTAAGCGAAGTTGTTATATAAGCTTCAAAGATGCAAATAGCGCATGTATTCACCAGAATTATAATAACAAATTTTTGCTTTATGTCTAAATCATAGTCTAAGTGCCGTTTTCTGTTGTCAAGAGAAATTTCAACAAACCCTTTCATAGTAGGGCAATTTAAGTCGACGTCCAAGGAGAGTAGTCAAGTTTTGTCAAAATCCATGCATGGTCTTGTCTAAGATGCCTAGGACAAAGTAAGGAACTCTTATTTTCCCTTAAAATTATGGTATGCTTCGGTAAAACCATCCTTAAGACGATATTTAAACTTTTAAAAGAAGGAATTGAAACACTCACCAACACACCGGTAATGTTATTTCTTTGGGATATGGGAGTTTGGTGTCACACGCAGCGGCACACAGGGTCCACTTGTAAGTCTTATCAATTGACTTTTCTTCAGTTTTCTGACTCACCTCATATCAAGTAAGGAAGAGTCGTTAACGACGTAGAAAAAACGAAAGATCTTCGGTGATATGATAAGTCCGATTTCGTTTCAATTCTAAACAGCACTTTTGCATTGTTATTTTGATCAACAGCTCTATATTCCTCATTATCAATTGTATGAAGTCGCTTTTAAATAAGTCAGAGTAATTTGTTGTATATCTAAGTTGAAGACTTGTCAATTCATTATTCAGTTCTTTCAAACGCTAAAAATTTGCTAGGGTGTATTTTTAGATGCTTCGATTGGTACAATTAAGGAAATTGTCTTGTTTCAGCCGGAAAATGTCCGGTTCGAAAGCACGTGTGCAATGCCAAAAACTGTTCGAGAATTTCATGGATTTCCCAGGAAAATGTTTCTTCTAGTAAAAAATGTGTACAAATGATGTCTCCACGCAATGCTTATTGTAATGAAGTTTCGAATTGGCGCGAGTTGAACGGCTAGTGATAGGGGGTAGCCATGACAGAACACATCCATGCCTGAACCATCCCGGTACGGGGTAGGCTGCGCGATGGCGTATGAAGAGCCACCTGGTTACAGTCTTTCGGATAATGATAATAGAGACCAAAGCATCTTTGGTAGCCCCCATCATTTTTGTTCCAGAGGAAAACATCTGATGTTGTTGATATATGATCTTAATCGCAGAAATCACGACTTTAGAGTATTACAAGATAGTAGGCCCAGTCAAATAGAACATTGTCCGTCTAGCCACAATTCAGATTATATAATTTAATAGCAGGATCCTTTTCAGAATTTAATAAGTTTGCTAATGCCAATACTGTGTGTATATTAAACAAAAAAAGTAGAAAATGACAGTGTTTATCAGAAAAGCAAAGCGATCAAGCCGATGGTCAATAAACAAAGGGGCTTTGGTTTAGGCCTGGAATGTTACTTGGAATTGTAATTTAGAATAGCGTTAAGTGCTAATATATCACAAAGATCACCCCGATGTATTGCTTTAAGTTTCAATTACGTTTGGTTTTGTAAAAGTATTAATACTGACCTTTGTATCTTTCTTTAAAAAAAGCAAGTCAACAGCCAGGTAAATTCTTTAGTTTCCTGGGCTTCTCCGAGGAACATCCAGTTGACATGGTGAGATAAGATGACTGTTCACGTGTTTAAGTAATCCATCAATGAATAATATGTGCGATTCAACATGCGACTAGCGTAGATGAAATTCGCATCTGGTTATAGGGCACACTGCCTCTTCTCACTACCTGGCTGGGTCATCTTTTTTTTCAACGCAGAATACCATGTGTCACGTGACTCTTGTCGTCCGAACGACCAATGGCTATGCCTTTGATTTCTTTGTCGTCGCCCAGCGCCCACGCTCAACGTGGAGCATTTGCAAAATAACGAATGACGCATTATAATAATTTACTTCTCAGAAATAGGTTTCTAAGTTAACGAAGTACGACATGTGCTTCGAACAGAACGATTGCATTATTGTATCGTTAAAGTAATAAGCTATCCTTGATGGCAACACAGAAAAGATCTGGAAAGTAGGGAAAAGCAAGAACGCCGGGACACATTTTGGAGTAGGGGGCTCTACACGAGTTGGCAAACTTCTATGGTACTTCCCACCATTATGAAGGTTCCCAAAGTTCCTTCATTCCTGATTTCCCGCTACGTTTTTAGCCCGATTCCTGATTCCCAATTCTAGACCATCAATTCTGTGAGAAATCCATGAAATTCTCGAGCACTTTTCATTTTTTGGCTATCGCATGCCTTCGACCCGGACATTTTCAGGCGGAAACGATACAATTTTCCATTATAGTTCATTTCTACAGTGATAAAGTTAATATTAGCTTTTTTCATCATTCCAAGTATCAACGCTTCGTGTCTTCAAGCGACCTGGTGACTTTTATGCTGGAGTGAAAACATTTTTTAAAATTGATATTTGGCGGGCTATATTCTCTTTATCATATACTGCAGTAAATTCCTGATAACCGGAATCTTCAAGTGACCAATGAAAATGATTCGAGTCATCGAATGTTCAAGTTTTCAGTTGCTCGAGTTATCAAGGCTCTCGATAACTCGAACTTTACGAAAAAGCAGGTATTAGTTCGAGTTATCGGTAGTTTTTCATATGAAACCACAAAAACAGCAGCAAAATAATGTACGAATGGAACACAAGATTGAAATAACTCTTCGTAGCTCGTTCTCCACTGAAGAAGGTGTGAACGTCAGAATTGAGGTGCAAATCCTTTACAAAAGGAACTGCCAATAGTTTTTACAACTAAGAGCCGATACAAAAGGACAACACATATAGGAAGTTGTTTGACCTGCAAAGCAAGATGAATATCCGGGTGTTCGTTGTGAACCGTGAAAACCCGGTTGCAAAATAGGCGGTCCGTGTTCTACATGGTAAAACTATTTTTGGTCATAAAAGATGAGATACCGGACGTTTTGCATGAACTATGTGCAGGGCGGTCGATAGCCAGCTCGAGCTCAGGAGTATTTCACAAATCTGCCCCCACCCCTTAAAGAATAACAATCCAAAACAAATGTGGCAAACTATTAACAAAGTGCTGGACAGAAATTCATCAAAAGTATCAGTTACTAGCTTAAACTACGAAGGCAAATTTTTAACTAATAATAGCGAAATTGTCAATGCTTTTAACAAGCACTTTGTCTCGGTTGGTCCGAAACTAGCGGACGAAGTCAAAACTAAATCAGCTGATGACCCTTTTGCCAAAATAAGTGACAATAACTCTATGATTACTAATTTCAAAACAGTTGATACTCAGCAGATCTTAGAAACACTGACGGGGCTGAAAAACGGCAAAGCCAGCGGGCCAGATAAATCCCTGTCAAATTAGCTAAAGATGCATCCGAATTTATTGCCCTCCCTCTTACGCTAATATACAACTCATCGTACACCGCGGGTAATTTTCCAGATATTTGGAAGATTGCAAGGGTGACCCCAATTTTTAAATCAGGTGCAAGAGGTGAGATGAATAATTATAGGCCTATATCAGCTCTGTTGATATTTGCAAGGATTCTTGAAAAAATAGTTCACGATCAGCCGATTGGCAAATTGAAAGAGAAACAACTGCTTAAAAAGAATCAGCATGCATTTCGTAAGCTACACTCAACTATCACGTCTTTAATAAAAAGTACTGATAAATGGCTTAACAACATTGATTCTCAAAAGATCAATATGACCATGCTCTTGGATCTGAACAAGGCTTTCGATCCAGTGGATCACAAAATATTGCTCGAAAAACTTTCTAGATTTGGTGTACAGGGCAATGTGATTAACTGGTTTCGATCCTACATAACCCAACGTAAACAATTTTGCAGAATGAATGGTGAATGTTCCAAGCCCTTAGGGGTAACATGTGACATTCCCCAAGGTTCATGCTTAGGCCCCCTTCTCTTCATCATATACCTTAACGACTTTAAATAATGTTTAAAGTTTTCATCGGCAAGCATGTATGCTGATGATACACACACGACAATAGTCGCTGAAGACATTAACAGGCTTACACAAATGATGAATGAGGAACTAGAAAATATTTCTGAGTGGATGAGGATCAATAAATTAAGTGCAAATCCTAAAAAACTGAGTTTATGCTTTTCAGCCATCCACGTAGAATAAATAAAATTGAAACTCTAGCTCCTCTGAAACTTAATGGCACAGAAATGAAACGAGTGAAAAGAGCTGCATCTCTAAGTATTATTGTGGATGAGAATCTCAACTGGAAGGAACACTTTAAATCTTTGAAAGGAAAAGTAGCAAGTGGTCTGTCTGCGTTGAAAAAACTGAAGCACATTCTTCCACAATCTAAACTATGTGAGGTTTATCATGCGCTGGTAGAAAGTCACCTCCGATACGGGAATTTTGTCTGGGGTAGCCTGCCAAACACAAAGCTACGAACGCTTCAGCGTCTTCTGGATAGGGCATTCTCAATTATTGAAAATGCCAAACAAAAGGACCCCTGGAACAGTGATTGGCTAAGCGTTGATCAGATCATCTCTTTTGATAGATCTATCATGACACACAAAATAGTTAAAAAACAGTGCCCTGAGAGCCTCTGGAACAAATATAATCAGAGGATTGAAATTTCTAGTTATAACGCAAGAAACAATAGAAATCTCGACATCCCAAAATTTAAGCTTGAGGAAATAAAAAAAGGGATTCCACCTCTCTGGGCTTAAATCTTGGAAAGAAATACCCATAACTAAGGGAGATCCCCTCGCTCTATCAATTCAAACGAAAATTAAAAGCTCATTTGAAGAGCTCAGGAAGCCCGAATTAAAACACGACTCCCAGGAAGATCAGAAGTCAAATTCAATTCACTCATATTGTTAAATGATTTTTTAAAATCTTGTCTTCTATTATTAATTTTTTTTAGCTTATCATAACTTGTGTTTAGGTTTCTGATGGGATATCGTGTTGAAATAAGAATTTAATGAAAAGATAAAAACAAAATTTTGAACACACCCTTCAGTCAATCAATTAGACAGGGGATTTTGCATAATCTTCTAGCAAACTGCCTAACCGAAATTTTTAAAGCTTGAATTATAGAAATAAGGGACATTGGTCATTTTATGCCTTG